>NC_142463.1:34163354-34468229 GCF_049115385.1 Moschus berezovskii
GACTGGGCTCCAGCACTGCCTGGCCCTCCTCTTGTTCCATTAGGTCTGGGGGTGGTGATAATCCCCGCTGCTGCAGGTATCTGGGTGCCTCAACATCCCTTACTGATTCCCTTAGCCCTGCCCCACCCCTATAAATCATCCCGTCATTACATCCTCTTGAGAATCTCAGCAGAATCAGCCTTTTTTGGGCTACAATTAGTCCTGCCAAGAACTTGATAAAAATGGCCTTCTGCTGACTACCTACTGTGTGCTTGGGGCTTTGGATGCATTTTTCCCATTAAATATTCACCTAAGTCCATGCATTACAGATCATTTATATCCATATTCAAGGTGAATAAACCGAGGCAGGCACATACACACTTGCCCAAGTTGGTGTAATCCTCTTGTCCACAATCACACATCAGGAAACGAAGCCAGAATTTAGTCCTGGGTCTCTGGACTTCAAAACTTATGGTCTTTCCACTGCTTCACATCACTGAGTAAACTGTAAATGCTTAATTTGTCGGACTCTGGAAAATCAGGACGGGCTGTAAGAATAAAATCTCTAGGGGAAGTGGCAATGGGGTATTTTGTGGAAGGATATGTGTCTCTGGAGGAGAGGCGGCTCTTTAAGTACAAGTCTCTGAACGTTGCCATTCCTGCATTGATGGAAAACACAACGGAGAATGATTACCCAGCATGCCCCGGGCTACACGATGCCGCTCCACTGTGGAGGGAGCGGAGCCCCGAAGCGTAAGGGCTTATTTATAGAGAAGAATTTTATTATTATTTTTTAAAGTCACTGTGGGTTCCTGCACAAAGCTCAGGAAAAGGCACATATTCGTGGCCAGTGGTCAAGGGAAACCACCCTGTTTTCTTGGCAGTGCTGTGGCTGAAACGGCCCTTCCCAAAAACAATACGTGGGGGAAGGAAAGGCGAAACCAACGGGAGGTTTTAAAGTGCTGTGGTTTGCTTTTCAATTTTGGGGGGCGTGTGTGTATGTCTGTGTGTGTGTGTTTGGGCTGAAGAAGGCCGTGGGATGGATTCTACAACTGGTCAAAAATGTATATTTCCCTTGGCCTGAGCGTTTCTGGAACTGCCCCTGCAGGGCTCCTGCCTTCTCTGACCTCCACTGCCTCCCTCCCCTCCTCCAGGCCCATCAGGGAGTTAGTGATAATAAAGCTGCTTTGATAACCTTAGATTTTAGTGGCTCTCTCTATTTCCCAAACTCACTCATATTGTAGCAAAAATGGCTGCCTTTATCCTAAGCACCTGGCTTTTGATCTTCATGATTTTATTTCATTTTGAGACAGTCCTTAACCTCATGTGACAAATGAAAAAACTGAGGCTCAGAAGATTAAACACTATGCCCCAAGTCACACGGCCAGTGAGGAAGGAGCTGAGGTTTGAATGCAGGCTCAAGGCAAAGCTGGTGTCTTATGCTTCAGGACTGTTCTGGGGATTGGCATTGTGTTCCTTTTACCAGATGAGGAAAGTAGAGATACCTGGAGAAAATGCTCCAGACCGCTGGGTGAGTTGAGGATGACACTGGACCGAATGCTGGATTCAGGTTGCCGCCCAGGCAGGGCTTTGTCCACATCTGTGGTCTGTGGCTGCATCTCAGGAAAGGCACCAGCTGGACAGGTTATTATCAGAGGCCACATCAGCTAGTCACAGAGCTTTTGTTTCAGACCCAAACAGGCACCCACCTTGGCTCTGCTACAACCACAGCTTTGCTTGGTGATACCATCTGTTTTTGGGCTTCCCTGGTGGCTCAGATGGGAAGAATCTGCCTGCAACGCAGGAGAACAGGGTTTGATCCCTGGGTTGGAAAGATTCTCTGGAGAAGGAAATGGGAACTCATTCCAGTATTCTTGCCTGGAAACTTCCATGGACAGAGGAGCCTGGTGGGCTGCAGTCCATGGGTTCACAGAGTTGGACATGACTGAGTGACTTAGACACTCATACATACACACCATCAATTCTTAGGCATATTTTTAAAGCAGAGTTTTCAGACAATTGCTCTCCCTCCCCCTGCAAAAAAGTCAAGAAGTAGGTAGTGCTTGAATCTGACAAAAACAAAAACAAAAAAAAACTCAACCTGAAGGACAGATCTGAATTTACCTCATATTCAACCCCAAGAGGAATCAGGGCTGCAGAAAATGCTCTAGTTTGGAACACTCCTCCATAGACTCTTGCTGTATTGTGCTTGGTGCCATGACCTCCGATTCATGTCACTCACAAGCTGTGTGTCCTCAGGCAAGTGACAGAACCTTGCTGAGCCTCGCTTTCCTCAGAAGACTGATTTAGGTTTTCATAGTCAGGAGCTTGTTCCTTCTAAAAACATGACTGGCTGTGAGGAACCCAACTGGGCCTTCTGGGTCTAAGAGACACAGGACCAGTGCTGAAGAGCAAGGTGGTTGCTAAAATTCATAGTTTTTATTAAAATTGTGGGCAATTTTAAGCCATTACAAAGAATAGTGCATATGTTTGGTGTTGGGAAAGTCTGCTCTTCTGTCACAGAATTTCAGAGGAAATAGGTTCATACAAGCCATCTTGTCAGACAAGCCCATCATGATATGCAGACTGAGGTCTAGGGAACAGAAACCCCTCAGTGAGACCTTTCAGGGGCTTGAACCAAAACACCAGTGCTCTTTCCAGTAGGTCCTACTGCCATTTTAAAGAATTCCCTATCTTCATATGAGAATAGTAGCTAAGCCATATCATTCTTGTGAGGATAAGAAGAAGTAAGGACTATGCAGGTATTTTGGACACTAAAGCAGCATGTTTCTGACAAGAGTTATCCTTCGTCACAGACAGTCCTACCAGTGACGTTGAAGAAGCAGCATGTGATGGACCCACGGGGAGGTCTTGCTTGCAAATGCAACTCTGCTTTGATTTGTTTTCAGTCAGTGTATTGACACTGCTTAGAAATTGTAATTAACATGAAGGTAGGGGTTATCTGATTTGGGTTCTCATAATGGGTGCCTGAATGTTTAGAGAGACTCTTTTACCAGGACCTCAAATTCATATGTCTCCAGGAGTCTGGAGGTGAATGCCTCACTGTAGGTGATGAGCTCCTGTCTGCTCTAATACAAGCTGATTTTTGCCAGACAGGAATAAAATTTTGCCCCCTTCACCGTGCAGATGGCTATTTTTTTATATTAGCTGCCAGGATGGGTTCCAGAGTTTCTTTAAACCTTAGTTGAGTCCTTCCAAAAATGCACCTCCTAGCCTCATACAGGCTGTGGGCCACCAATGAGCATTCTCAGTTCAGGTGTTAATGTTGTGTGACTTGTTTCTCTGCTTAGCATGATATGGGCATCTTCTTCCTTAAGTCCATTGGACACCAGGACTGTGTTACCATTACTTATGCCTGAGGCTAGGGTTCTAGGTCAAGGATGTCAGTGTGTGGAAAGTACACAGGCTTGGGCAGTGTCCCAAGGTTAGGTCTCAGCTCTGCCATCTACCAGCTGAGTAAGGGGCATAATTACTTCAGTCAAGCCTCAGTTTCCTCATTTGTAAACATATAATACCCACCACCCCAAGCTGTGGAAGAGAGTAAATGTGGCAGGTATGAAAGGCTTAGTTTATGGAAGATGCTCAAAGTGGCAACTCCCTTATCTTTTTATGTGGGTGTTAGTTGCTTTGTCCTGACTCTTTGTGACCACATGGACGTAGCCCTCCAGGATCCTCCATCCATGGAATTCTTCAGGCAAGAATACTGGAATGGTTGCCATTTCCTTCTTCAGGGATCTTATTGGCCCAGGGATCGAACCTGCTTTTCTGTCATTGCAGGCAGATTCTTTACCATCTGAGCTAACGGGGAAGCCCAATAAGTCTTAGTTAATGTTCAAAGTTCAACACAGGCTCCAGCACTTCCAGACCTATCTTGACCACAGGATGCCTTCCATTTCCAATTTCCTGTTGCCCTTTATAACTGACATTTGGTGGACAATTCTTGGCATTCCCATGTAACTTTCCATATGTACATGATGCTTTGCCTTAATAGGTCATCAACTCCCCAAAGGCCCTTCTTTTTTCCTTTTCGTGAACTTAATTCCTTACATTTTATTTTCCATCAGGCCTTGCCTAGTGTCAAGCTTTCTCACAACATCTCTATATGGGAGGGAGCACCATAGACTGGAACCCCAGTGGGGCAACTGGCACATGATGTTGGATAACTGGAAAGAACTAGGTAAATGTGTAGTGTTTAGGTCACCAAGGCGACCAGGCAAGAGAGTGTGGTTGATCAAATTCAGCCCCACTTCCACTCCTGAAGAAATAATGCCAAGGGCAGTTTTCCAGGGGAAAGCAAACCTGATATCCTCTAAAGATATCAGGTCCTAAACCCTGGAAGTTGTGACTATTACCTTACATGGAAAAAGATGTAATTAATTTAAGGGTCTTGAGTTGGAAGATTGTCTTGGCCCAGGCGGGCCCTTGGTACAATCGCAAATGTCCTTATAAGAGAGAGGCAGAGGGAGATTCAACACAGGCAGAGAACAAGAGAAAGAAGGCCAGGTATGGATGGAAACAGAGAAGGAGGTCTGACTACCACGGAAGAGAAGAAGGTGTGTGTCAGAAAAAGAGGAAAGTAGAATCTGAGAGAGGAGATGCCGTGCTGCTGGCTGTGAAGATGGAGGAGGAGGCCATGAACCAAGGAATACAAGGAATTCAGCAGCAGATGCTGGAAAAGGCAAGGAAGTAGATTACTCCCCTGGAGCCTCTGAAGGGAGTGTAGTCCTGCCAACACCTTGATTTCAGCCAGAGATACTGACTTCCAACTTCTGGCCTCCAGAACTGTAAGCGAATCAGTGTGTGTTGTCTTAAGCCACTGACCTTGTAGTCATTTGTGACAGCATCCCAAGGAAATGAATAGCGCAAGCAAGGGAAAGAAGTAGAAGGAAAGAAACAAGGATAGGGTGTGGAGGGGCTTGAAATAGCCCTTCAGAATATATCAGCGAACTGGGGTGCCCGTCTCAGCTCTTTCATCATCTGGCTATTTCAGCTTGGACAAATCACTCCACCTCTTTGAGCCAGGATTTCCTCATCTGGAAAATAGGATAATAACCTACCTGTCATGTGGAGAAGCTCATAAAGCCCAGCTGCTATTATCTTAATATTAAAGAATGACTAAATGTCATGGCCAGGTGGTGGAGGTACATTCCAACCATGCTTCTGTGGAACATGAAACCTGGGCTTAGGCAACCCACTCATGAAGTTGAATAGGAACCCCCTTGACTCATTTCACAGAGGGAAAGGAATCAAGAGGGATAGTTTTATTAATTTTATGTTTTGCTCTAATACTTTCCTTTAGGCCTTTGGCCTTGCTTATAACCAGAAATCAGTTAGGATAGCGTCTGATTTAGGGAAAAATTGCATATTTAGTAATTTTTAAAAAAAATATTTGGTCACACTGCAAGGGATGTGGGATCTTAGCTCCCAGCTTGTGTGCTAATTTGCGTCAGTTGTGTCTAACTCCTTGTGACTCCATGGACTGTAACCTGTCAGGCTCCTCTGTCCATGGGATTATCCAGGTAAGAATACTGGAGTGGGTTGCCATGTACTTCTCCAGGGGATCTTCCTGACCCAGGGATCAAACCCACATCTTTTATGTCTCCTGCATTGGCAGGTGGGTTCTTAATCACCAGCACCTCCAGGGAAGCCCTTAGTTCCCAGTCCAGGGATTGATCTGTACTGCCTGCTTTGGAAGCATGGAGTCTTAACCACCGGACCACCAGGGAAGTCCCCATTTAGTAATTTTAAGTTGAAAAACATAAAACAACATTCTACCTGTAGGTGTATTCTGCAGAGACCACCAAAACCCTGAGGCTCTGCAACAGGTCCAGCCTTTGAGCTGCTGTTACAACCTAGATGACCTCCAGATGTAATTCTGCCATCTCCCGGTTAGGTGACCTTAGGGAAGCTCCGCATCTTCTCTCTGACCAGCTACCTCATCTGTAAAATGGGGATGCCCCCTTCCTCAAAGGGTACTTTTGTGGAGTGGTTGAAATAGTGTATGTAAAGTGGGTATAGAAAGTGCTCAAAAATTAGCTTTTTAGCAAGGTCATTATTTGTCATTATTGTTGCCCAGTTCTTAATGAAGGTAATTAACTGTAGAAAAATCTCATCCCCTGTATCCTCAGTAAGTTACCTAAAGTTCCTACAGGAACTTTGTGCCATAGGGGAGTAGAGCTTAGTGGTTAAGAGAAATGAAATTAGAGAATAACCTAAGTATGCACCTTATTCACACCACTGGCTATCAGGCCAATCATGGGAACTTTCCAAGCCTTTGTTTTATCTGTAATATGGATTGATCTTAGTATTTATCTCTTATAATTGTGATGAGAATTATACGAAACAATGTATTTAAAGGACTTAGCCTGGGGACTTCCGTGGTGGGCCAGTGGTTCAAAATTCACCTTTCAATGTGGGAGGTGTGGGTTTGATCCCTGGTCGGTGAACCAAGACCCCACATGCATGGGCGTGTGCATGCTGAGTTCCTTCAGTCGTGTCTGACTTTTTGCGACCCTGTAGACTATAGCCCACCACGCTCCTCTCTCCATGGATTCTCCAGGCAAGATTACTGGAGTGGGTTGCCATGCCCTCCTCCAAGGGATCTTCCCCACCCAGGGATCGAACTCATGTCTCCTGCAGCTCCTGCGTTGCAGGCAGATTCTTTACCACTGGGTCACCAGGGAAGCCCAAGATCCCACGTGCCAAGGAGCAATTAAACCTGCTTGTTCAAGAGCCTGTGCTCCACACCAAGAGAAGCTCACATGCTGCGTAAAGACCCAGCACAGCCAAAACTAAAACTAATAATAAATAAAGGGCTAAGCCTAGCTGGCACATAGTAGGCCCTTAGTCAATATTTAATGAAGTAAATTCCCTTGCTTTCATTTTCATTTAAAAATAGAGGAGGGGGGAAATGTCTGAAGGTCCAAGGCTAGGAGAATTATAGGGCTATTAACCAAAGGTGAGAACTGTAACTTCGTGCCTGGCGTTCTTGTCACTTAAAAAGGGAGTGTTATTTCTAGAAGACTGAGTTAACAGGAAATAGGACCTCTCTCTTCCAGAAACCTGAGTTATTAGCCTGAAGAAAAATCCCTGAGCCAGGAGGCTGTTCCCTGGTGACCTTTCACAAGCAAATTTACCCCAAGCCTGGAGGGAAGAAGCCTGGGAGCCCCCTTTCCAAGCGCACAGCTGTGGGAATTTCCTCCTGGCCTTCCTGGGCCTGCCCTGCTGCGCCTGACTGGGCTCCTTGTGGCTCTGTCACCCCTGAAACTGCCGCGGAAAGTTCAGCTTGAGCAGAAGAAGGAACTGGGCTGTTTTGAATTTTTTTTTCTCCTTTCTGTTTGAAAGTCGAACAAACCCATGACTTGACTTCAGAAACTTTAACCCGAACCAAATGCTATTCTGTGTGGAGCACCCGGGGGGTTTTGACTTCATGGAGACAGCGGGCAGATCTCTCCAGAAATCAAACGTTACAGGTTCACATGCCACCAGGGACCACTGGAATGTGGCTTTGTTTTGGACTCTGGATTTATGGCCTAACCCCTCCTTCCTCAACCCCTGGAACTTGATTTATTGTTTTGCAGACCCAGTGGCTCTCCTCCAACTTTATTTCTTTCTTCAGAAGTAAACAAGAATTTTACAGCTCCATAACCTCCCCAACATTTGTTTGTTCTTTCCTCTGTACAGTGTGGGCCATGTTTGTTCCCTGGGAAATTCTCTTCTGTAATTATTTTCACATTTCAGCAGTTTCTGCTGCTTCTTCTTTCTCTGAGGTTTAGAAAAATGCTGATGGGCAGATGTGCTTTGGGCGAAATTATGCCGTAAACATCTTTTCCTAGGTACCTGGGGGCCTTGGTGACTCAAGGCTTTACTGCCTTTTCTTATTGCCTAAAGCTGAAGAATTGATGCTTTTGAACTGTGGTGTTGGAGAAGACTCTTGAGAATCCCTTGGACTGCAAGGAGATCCAACCAGTCCATCCTAAAGGGGATCAGTCCTGAATGCTCATTGGAAGGACTGATGCTAAAGCTGAAACTCCAATACTTTGGCCACCGGATGCCAAGAACTAACTCATTTGAAAAGACCCTGATTCTGGGAAAGATTGAAGGCAGGAGAATAAGGGGATGACAGAGGATGAGATGGTTGGATGGCATTACCGACTCAATGGACATGAGTTTGGGTAAACTCTGGGAGTTGGTAATGGACAGGGAGGCCTGGCGTGCTGTGGTCCATGGGGTTGCAAACAGTCAGACACGACTGAGCGACTGAACTGAAATGAACTCAAAGTATGGAAATGTGAACATCTCGAGGTGCTCCTTTGGATGGCTGGAGGAAAAAATGTATATTGGGAAAATGGGGAAACACTGTCGTCTTGTACCAGAAACAACTTTGTGTGTGCAGTGAGAAAGTGAAAGCTCAGTCGTGTCCGACTCTTTGCAACCACATGGACTGTAACCTACCAGGCCTACGTCCACCAATAGCATTACTGCCTATTCTCTGCCTATTCTCTGTTGACAGAGCCACATGTCCAGTCAACCATTGTTTGAGGTTCCAGACCTGTCCCTAAGCATCTCTCCTAGTATCTGAGAGGAATTTCAAACACAGCTGTCTAAAATGGAATTTGTCTTTACCTTCAATCGTCACTCTCCTTGTATTTCCCACCTTGGTAAGGGGCACCATCATCCATTAAGGCCCCTTGTGGGGAGCCTGGAGGCATCAGAACTCTTTCTCCTATCTGATCTGGCCTTCATCCTGTCTACTCTACCTGTCCAATGGCCCTTAAACTGGCTTGCCTTTCTCCTTTTTCACAGCCTTTTGCCATATTCAGACTTTCACTGCCTCTCACCTAGTCCACTACTAGAGTCTCCTTGTTGGTCTCTGCCATGATCTGAATGTTTGTGGCCCCCTCAACCACCAAATCATATATTGAAATCCTAATGCCCAGTATGATGGTGCTAGAAGGTTTAGTGTTTGGGAAGTAATGAGGTCATGAAGATGGAACTCTCATGAATGGAATTAATGTCTTCTTAAGGGCTTCCCCAATGGCTTAGCAGGTAAAGAATCTGCCTGCAACGCAGGAGACACAGGAGGCATGGATTTGATCCCAGGGTCAGTAAGATCCTCTGCAGAAGGAAAAGGCAACCCACTCCAGTATTCTTGCTTGAAAAATCCCATGGACAGAGGAGCCTGGAGGTCTATAGTCCATAGGGTTGCAAAGAATCAGACACAACTCAGCACTCAGCATGTGCAGGAGGGTGCATGCGCGTGCGCGCGCGTGCGTACACACACACACACACAAGAGGCTCCAGAGAGCTCCCTCATCCCTTCTGTCAGGTAAGAACACAACGAGACACTCACAGTCTGCAACCCAGAAGAGGGCCTTCACCAGAACCTGATCATGTTGGCACCTTGATCCTGGATTTTGAACCTCTAGAAGCATAAGGAATAATTTTCTCTTGTTTATAAGCTCCCTGAGATATTTTGTTACAGCAGCCTAAATGGACTAAGACAGTCTAACCCACAAATCTCACTGCTTTGGCCCCATTTAAAAGATTGCCTCCCAAGATATGAACACAAGCTCAGGTCATAGACAGTACCTATGTCCCTCTCACCCCATTGTCCATACAGGCTGGCCCAGGCCTTGCAGCATGGCCAGCTCCAGTTGTCTCTCCAGGCTTGTTCTATTGTTTGATGCCCACATCCCACATGGTTGGTTAGTCTCCCCAATATCTGCCATGCTCTTCCATGCTCCATGCTCCTCCCTAACTGGGAGTACTATTATGCTCCTTGTCTAGCTGGCAAAAATCCACTGAACCTTGAAGGCCCAATTCATCCATCAGCTCCTCCATGAAACCTTCCCAAATCCCTCTAAGCAGTGTCACTACTTCTCGAGTGTTTCCAAAGCAGTCTGTACACATCTTTGCACTGTATTTTTATCTTGGTGTGTCCTCACCTATACTCCCCATCTTCCATCCTGTACCCACAAGGACTTCGAGTTCCTGGAGGGCAGGATGTGAGTCCTTCCTACCTTTATAAAACTGCTATTTAGTACAGAATCTGGCCTATGGGAGGGACTGAGGATGAGCGTGGAAAGGTTTCACGGACCTAATTGTGCTCCCACTCCCCACCATGGTGGTGAGAGCAGGACCATAAATAAGGCAGAATGCCAAAGAACTGATGCCTTTGAACTGTGGTGCTGGAGAAGACTCCTCAAAGTCCCTTAGACAGCAAGGAGATCAAACCAGTCAATCTTAAGGGAAATCAACCCTGAATACTTGTTGGAAGGACTGATGCTGAAGCTGAAGCTCCAGTATTTTGGTCATCTGATGAAAGCAGCCAACTCATTGGAAAAGTCCCTGATGCTGGGAAAGATTGAGGGCAGAAGAAGAAGGTGTCAGAAGATGAGATGGCTGGATGGCATCACCAAAGCAATAGACGTGAACTTGGGCAAACTTCAGGAGATGGTGAAGGACAGGGAAGACTGGTGTGATGCAGTCCATGGAGTCACAAAGAGTCAGACACAACTGGGTGACTGAACACACATCCCCCACCATGACCCATATTTATACGCTGGAGCCCTAAACCCCAAAGTGACAGTATTGGGAGATGGGAACATTAGGGGTTAATGTTGCGATCAAGAGGATGGGGTCCTCCTGATGGGATTAGTGTGTTTACAGGAGGCAACACCAGAGAGCTTGACTGCTGTCTTTTCTCTCCATCATGTGAGGGCCCAGTGAGAAGGCAGCTGTCTCCAAACCAGGAAGAAGGCCCTGGTTATCATCCTTGAGGCATGCTGATCTTAGATCAGATCCTTTATCACAGACTTCTAGCCATCAGAGCTGTGAGAGAGAAATTCCTGTTGTTTAAGCCCTCCAGTCTATAGCATTCTGTATGGCAGTCCGAGATGACTAAGGAGATGTCACTGAGTCCATTTCGGGGGAGACTGTCCCCTGCCCCAGAATGTACTTGTGGTGATGAGGGTGAAAACATGGCTTCCAGCACTGCTTGGAAGACATGGACAAAGCTTCAATCCAGATCAAGGGGAAACTGAGACTCTGAATGGAGTGGGGCAGAGGCTACAGTCATAGGGTCAAGTTAAAGCCCCTTCAGAGTCTTCCTTCAGAGTAAAGGGGGAAATCATCCTGGGTCCTATGAAACTACTGGTACCACACCCTGTCTAGAACCTTCTGCCATCATACACCATTACCATTTAGTCCCTCCTGCCCCAGATTGCAAGCCTGAATTTGCCACATCCCTAGCAACACATGAGAAAGTCCCAGCATGCCTCAAGGACAATACCACTTTTGGCTGATGGCACATGTTTTATCTAGGAATAGGGCAGCAAAGGGGCTATGAGGTTGGGGTTGGTGTCTCCTCTGCTAAGACTTGAATGAGACAGGAAAGATTCTAAGATCTGAGAGGTCTATACTATAGAGCTTAATTCATTTCTTCAACTCATTTTCAGAGAACCTACTATGTGCCAAGGATTGGAGCTGGGTGATGAGGATATAAAGATGAGTTAAACAGACTTTTTGTCTTAGAAGATAGCATCTCTTGATTCATCTGGGAGGTTCACTTCTGGGTCTTCAGCCTGAGAACCAGGAAATCTCCTGAGCTCATGTATGTGTCAGGCTACATATACATGATAGGTAGAGCTCGGCTGAGGGTAGGAAGTGAGAGAGCTGAAGGTTAGCTCTGGGAAGGTCGGCGTCTTGGCACTATCTGGGGCCCTTGCTTTCTTTGCATCTCAGTTCCCTTGTCTATAAAGGAGGAATCTGAATCCTTGATTGTTCAAGATTGTAAGCATCTTCTGTGTGGTCAAGCCTAGGGATGTAAACATGCATCCAGTATAGTGTCTACTAGAGGTGCTCAATAAACACTAGTTGATTAAATGAGAACGAATAAGTGGTTTCAGTTCTTAGTCTTAGAGGGAAAGACCATTCATTTATAGAGTTCCTGCTGTACTTAGCCTATGTCACAACATGGCACATGCAATCACAGCTAACAGGACAAGGTAAGGTACCTTGAGCTGAGACTCCATGTAGAGCAAATGGTTTCCTTTCCTTCTCCATTGCAGGGATAGTAGTTTCTGTTCAGGGCTGCTGTGAAGGACTCTGTGGAGAAGGGGAGCTCAGAGCAGCCCTTGGGTAAGGTTGGATCATAGACTCTTGACCCCTCCCTACCAGGCTCCTTGAAGTACCACAGAGCTTCCAAAGAGGCTCTCCTTGCATCCCAGCCTCCTTCTTCCTGAGCATGGCAGGGACTTGCGCAGGGATTCTACATCGTGAAGCCAAAGCCCTTTCTTGAGACCTTCTGCAGATGGAGAAGAGGTGTTTGTGGTAGGGAGACTCTTTGGTCCTGTCTCTGCCTCTGTGATTCTAGATATTTTTACCACATCTTCCTTCCTCTGGGTCTTGGCGTGCCTCTGACTATCTTTTTCTTTCTTTTCATATCTTTTTTTCCTGCCTACTCCAACTCTGGTTGAAAGTCTTTCTCTCTTCTTGGGTTTTTTCAAAATGAAACAACTTGAGACGATTATGGTTGCCTTTAACCTGGAGGTTCTTTGATTACAGGCCCCTTGAGGGCAAGTATCCACCTCTGTCTGTTCACTGACATCTATCATAGGGACTGCACTCAGTAGGGACACCCAGACACTGTTGATTGAACGCATGGATAAGGCAGGTTTGCTTGGGAAAGCTGAGCAGGGTCAGAACAAGACCTGGAAACTCTGAGCAAGGAAGCTATACCTTGGGTCTGGCTTCAGCCTAAGCTATAAGGGAAAGGAGGAAAAACATGCTTTGAGATCTGTAGACTGTCTATCCCAGATTCCTATGTGAGAAATCTGAGTAGAAGCATCCCTCAGTAACAAAGAGGCTCTGTCTATAAGCATGTTCCCTTGGTTTTATCTTTTCTTAGGAACATGAAGACCTGCGGAGCAGAAAGGTCTAAGGAAGCCTGATGCTATAGGAGCATTTAATGTGGAGTCCCTGCCTTCAGGGTGCTGGCAGTCACCTCATAAATGGCAGTAGTGGTCTCTCTTCTTGTCCTGTCTATGGATGCCTGTATGAACTGCACAAGCTGCCCTCTCACTGGCTCTGTTGCTTCCATAAAGTGAAGATGATCCCCAAGGCCTCTGCCAGGCTCAGCTATTCTCAGAGTTGCGGTAAGGGAAGGGCTGATGATTTGATCAGGATTCCTTATCAGAAGCTGTTATTCTTGCTGGAAAGATGGGAAACAATAATTTGATTGATCTACTCATTGCTGGCAGCATTAAATGTGCCCCCGAGCTATATGCTGACTCATACAGGCCCTTCTAGAGGGGGTGCCTGGCCCAGGCAGGGTGCTATCTTCACTGTGAATGTGGTAACCAACACATATGACCACAGGGCACAGAAACCAGGTCTGTAAACACAAGTAACCATATGGGAGTTAAACTATTTCACAACTTGAATTGTCAGGAAAATAGTACTTTGGTTGCCTGGTTCATCTTTATATTTCCCCCTTGGGTGGTGTTCCTACCCTCCAACACCTAATACTGATCTCAGTTAATGAGGTCAGGCAGCATATGCCCCCCAAACCACACACAGACATATCTGCCTGTGTGGACACTCAGCAAATATACATGTGTCACACAGACACATGCCTTAGACATATATAGATCATCTGTATGTTCTACACACACACAGCCTACCTGCATCCCGAGATATTCTACTTTTGCCCTTGGACTAGCATTTGGGGATACACAGGGTGGCTGGCAGCAAAATGACTTCTGAAAGATGTTCATGTCCTAATCCTTAGAACCTGTGAGTACGTTATGTTATATGGCAAAGAAAATTGAGGTTGCAGATGGAATTCAGGTTGCTAATCAGCTGACTTTAAGATAGGAGTATTAGCCCGGACTACCCTGGTAGCCCAATATAATCACAGAGGTCATTAAATGATAAAAAGAGAAGGCAAAAGAGTTGTTGTCAGTGTCAGAGTGACACAAAGTGAGGAAGACTCTACCAGTCACTGATGGGTTTGAAGATGGAGGAAGGTACCATCATCCAAGGAATGCAGGCAGCCTCTAGCTGGAAAAAACAAGAAAACATATTCTGCCCATAGAGCCTCTATAAAGGAACATGGACTCCATACAACTTGATTTTAGCCCAGTGAGGGCTGTATTGGACTTTCGACCCCAGAACTCTACAGTCATTAATTTGGGTTGGTTTAAGCCATGAGTTCATGGTAATTTGTTACATAGAGCAACAACTGGAAACTAACACCCATATAGACACACAGTCCTACCACCATGAAGCCCATGGTCTAGTGGAGGAGACAGAACTAAGATTCTAGAATGCAGAGTAAAAAGACAGTAATAGGATCAGCTCAGGCTGCTGAGGAAACACCTAGGAGAGCCACCCAACCCAGACATGAGCTCAAAGGAAGGGTTTCTCATAGAAACTCCATGAGGGAGGGACCCATGTCAGAAACACCTACCACTGTGCCTGCAGGTACTGTGTCCAGTAAATATGTGTTGGCAGGAGGAAAGAGGGAAGAAAGAGGAAAGAAAAGTCAGAGTTGGGGCCTGATAGATAAATAGGGTTTGCTGCTGCTGCTGTCACTTCAGTCATGTCCGACTCTGTGTGACCCCATAGACAGAAGCCCACCAGGCTCCCCCGTCCCTGGGGTTCTCCAGGCAAGAACACTGGAGTGGGTTGCCATTTCCTTTTCCAATGTGTGAAAGTGAAAAGTGAAAGTGAAGTCGCTCAGTTGTGTCCGACCCTTAGCGACCCCACGGACTCAGCCTACCAGGCTCCTCCATCCATGGGATTTTCCAGGCAAGAGTACTGGAGTGGCTTGCCATTGCCTTCTCCAAATAGGGTTTAAGAAGGGTGAATGGGAAGCAGGGGAATGTATTTCAGGCTAAAGAGACAACATGGGCAAAGGTGTGAGGGCTATTTAGAGAACTCAAATAAAACTTAGTTTGGCTGGGACACAGTGCTCCACAGGGAATGGGGAAAGATGAATCGGGTCACGGTATAGACCATAAGGGGCCTTATCAACTATAATTAGATATGTGGCCTGTATCCTGTATGCAACTGGTGCGCACTCTCTCCTCTGTTTTCTGGTTTTTCTCTCTCTTTTCTCTTGGTTTATACTTTCCATTCCATTCCATTCCATTCCGTCGCTCAGTCATGTCCGACTCTTTGCAACCCCGTGGACTGAGCCTACCAAGCTTCTCTGTCCATGGGATTCTCCAGGCAAGAATACTGGAGTGGGTTACCGTTTCCTTCTCCAGGGGATCTTCCCGACCCAGGGATCGAACCCGGGTCTCCCGCATTGGAGGCAGACGTTTTAACCTCTGAGCCACCAGGGAAGCCCGGTTTATACTTTAATATCTCTAAATGGAGGATGTGTTCAATCTTAATATCTCTAAATGGAGGATGTGTTCAATCTCATAAGCCAAATAAAGCTTATGGAAATATCACATCTTTGTCTCACAGGTTATATTTCAGACACTCCCTCCATTTTATCAATGCTTTACTACCTAAATCTTCAGTTTTCATTTTAGGAAAGATGAGTGGATCTCGTAGACAAAGGATACTGGATGTGTAATCTTGGCCAACTGGGTTCAAGCCCACACTCCTCTATTTACAAGCAGTATCTCTATAGTCTCTAGTTTCCAGTCCAAAAAATGGGACCAGGAGAGTGCTTACCTCACGGGCTTTCTGTGAGGATCAAATGAGCTAAGTTAATCTATGAATGAGATTTCAAAGTGCTACGTATGCATCAAGTAGTCAATAGAAGCTATCTGCCAAAATCATCACTTGTGGTATAGTCACTCTCAACCAGCCATAATCATTGTGCTGGTAAGTGTCCATATCGCTCTAGGTCACCTCTCACTCTTCTGCATCCCCAGAGGCTGGCCTACATGGACCACATCAATGAGCTCCTGACCCTCTAGCTCCCAGGTGACTCCAGCTTGTGGGATGCATCAGCAGTAGGTGCAGAGAGTAAGACTGGTATGTTTGCTTTCCCCAGTCCCTTCCTTTCAGGGTTTCTGGGGCTCAGCTGATTTACTTTATCAAAGGTAGCCTCTTTTCAGGAGGTCCTCTCCCTACAACTATCCTCTTCTGCTTCCAGGAACTTCTCCCTCTTCTTGCCCCTTTGAGACCGAATGATGATAATGGCTTTCTTGCCTTTGCCAGCCCCAAGGTTTCCTTCATACCATCTCCTGTTTATTTCCTTTGCACCTAAGTAATGGTCCTTTCGTTAAATGTTCCCCAAATGACCCTGTTTGAGCATGTGTTCCATTCTTGTTGGAACACTGATCAAGATAACTTTCTTGGTAGGGAAAGTTGGGTCTGCTGACTCAACAGGCCAGGCCCTCACTCTGTTAAGGAAGCCCTTGTCCCTCTGGTCAGATGTGGACTCTTCAAGGAGCTGACCACATTGTCACAGGACCATTTTTTTTTTCATTCTGCAAGAAGCTTTGAAAGTATAAGGAAAGTTGTAAGCTTAATATACATGATGACCATATTCTGTATCAGAAAATGAAACCAGAACCAAGTGACCCAGGAAGAAAACTGGGCTGCTGTGGGTTTCCAGCAGCCAGGGGCCCATGAGTCAGAGTGACTGGCATTAGGCCATGAAGGGAAGAAGGCCAGCAGATCTAGGGGCCACTGTAACCACGCTGCTGTGCTGAGCCACCTCCAGCCACCTTCTGTGGCTATGAAGTCCCTTCATCCACATGCTTGTCCAGCACCATGCTTGAGTAGGCTCTCTCCTACTGGCAACACCACTGAAATGGAATTTGCAGGTGACCTTCCCCCACCAGAGCCCTGGTGTGACACGGAAGAAACTGAAGTTCAGTGATGTCTATCCTTCCTCCCAGGAGGTGTCCCCACCTCCTTCTGCTCCTCACCTTCATCCCATCCATTGGCTCCTTTCTTATTCAAACTAGGTTTTTCTTGTTTAGCATGAGAGCTTGTTGTGGTCAGAGAATGAGTCTTAATATCCTTGGTACCCATCTCAGAGTCTGCTTTAAAAAAATAAAAAGTATTTATTTTTTATTAAAGGATAATTGCTTTACAGAATTTTGTTGTTTACTGTCAAACCTCAACATAATCAGTCATAGGTATCTTGAACCTCCCTTTCATCTTTCTCCCCATCCCATCCCTCTAGGGTTGATATAGAGCCCCTGTTTGAGTTTCCTGAGACATACAGAGCATGCTTTTTAGAGAGTCCTGAATCTAACATGAGGGTGAGAAATACAGGCTTTGGCGCCAAAGAGATGAATCTTGTTTCCCCTAGCCTTTTATCCATCATTTCTCACATTACGTTGTTAGTATCTTCTGATTCTAGTCTTGATACCACTGACTTTAAGATATTTCACTTTCATGAGCTCTGTTTCTTTCATGTATAAAAATGAAGATAAAATTATCCTCCTCATAGGGCTGTTAATGGGAATTACGTGAGATTAGCATATACAAAGACCTTAGCATATTAGCAAATACAGCAACTATCGTTGTTATTACACTGGTGAATGAAACTTTCTGAAATTAGAGACCGACATATCTGTTTGGCTATAATTGCAAAGCAGACAAGGACACAAGAGAAACATTAGAAGATCTGAACAATGTAGAAGAAGCATCATGTTTCCATGAATGTATCTATGTCTCCAGAGCAGCAATTTCCTGTAGCATGAGAGGCCTGGGTCTTGAGAAGGGCTTTGGGTCTCAGATTTGCCAGTTACAAGTTGCTGACATGAGGTATGTCACTCCACATCCGTAAGCCTCAGTTTCCACATCTCCGAAATTGGTATCCACTGAGGGTTATTTTTTCATTAGATGATAACTGAGCATGTACTATGTGTCAGGCTTGATTCTAGGCTATAAATGCAGCCACAAACAGACAATCTAACCCCTGCCCTCATGGGGCTTACACTTTATTATACGATAGTTGGGGAAGGGGCAAGGGGAGACAGATAATAAATGAGTAAACAGATCAATAACCTAATTTCAGGTGTTCATAAGTGTTATGGGGAGAATGGAAAGGGACACTGGCATGTAGAATAACCCAGTGTGGGGACTGGGTTGGGTTCCTTGACTAAGGTGGTCAGGGCGAGACTCTCAGAGTGGGTAAGTTTTGAGCTTAAATAAAAATGGAGAGAAAATGCCAACCATGGAAGGATCTGGTGGGGAAAGAAATACAGGGAAATGGACAGCCAGTGCAAAAGTCAGAAGTTGAACAAGCTTGCATACCCAAGGCATTAAAAACAGACAAGTGCAGCTGGATCACAGTGAAAGAGACAAAGTCAGAAGGTCACAAGGATTAAATGAGATGATGTGACGGACCTGCCCAGAACAATGACACTGGGTGTATGTTTGGTGGGTGCTGTCTTTCTCCCAACATCATATATACCTTGAGGACCTACTATGTGTCAGTGTAAGATACAAAAATCATACAAAAATCATTAAATTATATTGTTATCTCTAAGGAGTTCATGGTGTAATGGGGAAGGAAAGATATCCACTGTAAAGACAAACAAATCAAAATGAGGCAAATGATGAGGCCTGAAACAAGTGATAGAACCTGAGCGTTGAAATAAATATAGAATATGTAGCTATGGATGTGGATGTGGGCGTTGGATGCAGGTGTAGATGTTCCATAGCAGATGTGGATGAGGTTGTGGATGCTGGATGCGGATGTCGTGCATGCATATGGATGTTGGATGTTGGAATGGATGAGGATGTGGATGCTGGATATGGGTATAGATGTTGGATGTGGATATAGATGCAGTGTCGTGGGATATGGTTGTGGATGGTGGCTGCGGATGTTGGATGTGGATTTTTATATATATAATAGAATGAATAAATGATTGAAAGAGGTAAATACATATAAAGGAGGCAGAGAGTCCTGGGGTGGACGGCTGAGGAGAAGGCTTCCTTAAAAAGGCAGAGGTAGGCAGAGGTGGCATTACAGAAGACATGTCCACACTGGAAGACACCACCTGAGCTGGAACAGAGGGTTCCTGTAGGGAAGTAATGACTGGAAAGTAGGCATAAGGCTGATTTGCCCTGTGGACCTCTCACGTTATTTATACTTGCACAATTAATAGATGTTTCTGTAGCACATGAATGGACAAAGCATGCCCACATCAGGCCTGAGTTTCTATAAGCATATTCTATTTCCTAGTTTCCCCATGGGAAAGCAGAAGCACAGAAACTATCTTTCTTCTGCTTTTCTCCATGACTATTTGAAAGTCAGTCATTATGTCTTAAATTCAACAGTAAAACAAAGAAACAAAAGGCTCATTTCAGGTTCTGGTGGAGGAAGGAGGATGGAAGAGCCAGTGGTGATATTAAAAAATGTCATAGATTTATTTCTTTATAATAAGTACTTTTAATGTTAAAATCTGGATATGAAATAAAACTTGAGAAAGTTCAAAAAAATAAAATTATTATACATGTCAAAATTGGGGTAGCCCAGGAACAGAAAACTGCAGACTGTCAGGACCCTCATGATTTCTACTGTCCATTTGATTCTGTGCTGCTTCACAGTCAGAACTAAACACAGATTTAGACTACAGAACTCCCCACACAAATGATCTTCTTGCAGGACTGTATTTGGCAAAGGAAGCTCTGGTAAAAGCTAATATATGCCAATGACTATTGTTAGTATGATTTAAACTGAATACCTTTAAAGCAGGGGTTGCCAGTCGTCCACTAGAACTGCAAAACTTCAGGAAAAAGATTTTAATAATACACTATGGAACATGCAGTTTTGAGCAATATAAATTGTCAATGAGATTTTTCAGGTTGAATTAGTTGCAAATTATGTCACTAAAATTACCATAAAAATTGAGCCATTGTAAAGGTTATGGGCTATGAGACAATTACATCTGTATAGTCGTCAGCCTAAAACAGAGTTTTAGAAGTGTTGATATTAAGCTGTCTTTGCTGCCAATAATTAGATAAAAGATCACTTGCTGGTGGAAGTAATAACTTCAAAGAGAAGATCTTTCCCCTCAATCTCTATGGGAACGAGGCATGGGGCATATTTGTAAATTAACATCCAGCTCTGACAGGTAGCTCAGGGGTCTACATGAAAAGGAATCCTCAAAAAATACTGGGTGATGGTGATGCCAAGAGAAGGTTGCAGCTCTTCTAGAAAGGGATGGAGTTGAAACGGTAGAACCTTGTTTCCTCTACAGAATGTAACAATTCGGAAGGGCTTTTAATTCAGGGAGTGAGTCCATTTTGCTTTCCCTTGCTGTGACCAAATCTGTTTGCCTTTGAGGCAGGTAAAAGCTAAGTGCTTGGCCCTGATAGGGGTCTTGAGTTAGCCCTGAGTCCTGCATTTTGACAGAGAGGGTCCTTCTTACCCCCACCCTGAAATCACTGCAGAGGCAGCAGTCTTTCATTGTTGGCACTCAGACCAGGATTTCAACCTGCTCTAGAACACATTTCTTGCATGTCTACCTAATGGGCACCAAAGCCAAAGGTCTGGTTCCCCTGAGAGCTTCTAGACCCAGAGGAGCCCCGTGTTGGAAGCCCAGGGCCTGTGGAGTGGAAAAATATGACTGCTTTCTCTCCCTCCTAAGTTTTTGAAGGTTAAAAAAAAAAAAAAGCAGGTGCAAATCACAACTGAATTTGAAACCCCTGAGGAAGTCAGAGCAAATCAACTTAACAACAACAAAAAAAAGCTGATTATAGCAAAACCTGGAGAAAAACTACAGCTGTGGTATCTCCAAGCAATTATCAACTCCCTGGCTGATTTCAAAGGCCCCTCAGGAACTCACATAGATTGAATCCTCATGATCTCGCCTCATGTGAGGCTCGAGTGGGCTGTTCTTGAGCCAAATGTCTGCAGTTGTGGGTAAATATATTGATATCCTAGCAACTTGCAAAAGCCACAGTACCCTAGACAAAGGCTTGTTTTCGTTTTTTTTTTAAACAGGAGAGTAGGTTTGAGGTGGAGGCCTGGAGATCTTTGGAACCAACCAAGAGGTTCTTGGTAAACACGTGAGTTCTCTAACTTCTGGTCATCCTTGGCTGCCCCTTGCAAGTTGGGGTCATCTTCCCATTCAGCCTTCCCATGTTTTCCCAAAATGTGAAGTTAACTCTTTTTTCTTTAAATGTAGAAGACAGTATCATTCATTTACCAAACTCACTGCTTTGGGGTTCCAGGTGCTGTGTCTCAGAGTCCCTAACCTTTTTGGCACCAGGGACCAGTTTTGTGGAAGACAATTTTTCCATGGACCCAGCGGGGGAGATGGTTCAGGTGGTAATATGAGCAATGGGAAGTCATGGGAGCTATAGATGAAGCTTCGCTCACTTGCCCGCTGCTACCTCCTGCTGTGTGGCCCAGTGGCAGGGGGAGGGGTGGTTGGGGACACCTGCTGTGCATGGTTATGAAAATGGAGTTAAGACATGTTTTCTACCCTCAAGAAGCACACTGTCCAGTCAGTAAGACTTCCTGCAACATTCATACTAGACCTGCTGCCTTCCACCTTAATGTCCTTACACTTGGCTCTTCCTCTGCCTGAACAGAATGCCCTTGCATCCCTTTCTCCTCTGGGGGAGGCCTCCTCCACCCCTACCCAAGCCAAATTGTCAACACCTCTGGGATGCTCTGTGCTTTGTTCCCTCATCTGTTTCCAATACTTTGGCCACCTGATGTGAAGAGCTAACTCATTGGAAAAGACCCTGATGCTGGGAAAGATTGAGGGCAGGAGGAGAAGGAGATGACAAAGGATGAGATGGTTGGATGGTATCACCAATGGACATGAGTTTCATCAGACTCCAGGAGATAGTGAAGTACAGGGAAGACTGGCGTCCATGAGGTTGCAAAGAGTCGGACACAACTTCAGCGACTGAAGTTGAACACAACTGTTTCACATTTTTCAACAAGAATGGGATGACCTGAGATCCTGTGTATCCCTTCTTCAGCTTGGACTGTTTCCTGGTACATGGTAGACACATGATCATTATGGGTGGAATGAATGAGTGAATGAATTCACAAGAAAGGTATAGCATTCTGAAGCTTAACTGCCTCAGCTTAAATGCTGATTCCAATGCTCACAGATTGGGAAAACATAATTGAGTTATTTTGCTTCCCAAGACTCACTACTTCTATCATTAAAATGGAAATAAGACCTGTTTCCCAGGGCTGTTGAAAGGATGAGCAAATTCTTAACATGTGCTTAGCAAAATGACTGCCACCTGGAACTTCATGACTCCTAGCCACAAGGAGAGCCATCACTATCACACAGTTACTGCTGGCCCACTAGGAGCCCTCCACTGAAGACATAAAATGAATAAGGAATGGTATCTGCTATCAGTGAACTCTCAGCCTGGTCAGGGAGACAGATATATTAACAGAAGTTAAAAGGCTGTTCTGCGAATTAAGTGGGATTAGGAACGCAGAGGTAGGCACCTAACCCAGCCTGGGGCCTGGGGTTGAGGGGCTAGATTGATGAGGAAGACGTCACAGAAGTGAAACTGGGGATGATGACATCTAAACGGAAAAACAAATCCAGAATCTTGTAGGCCTTCCCCAAACTCTGCCTTAAATATTTCCAACCTACATCAGCATTTCCCTTCTTTCCCCAGCTCCTTTTTTCTAGCTATATTGTTTTTTTTATTATTCTTTGATTTCCATGAGTGTATCGATTTATAACTTACAAAGTGCTTCCAAACAGTATATGGTCTTACTTGATTCTCCCAACTTCCCTGCACAGTAGATAAAACAGGTAATATAATATCCAGTTTACAGGTGAGGAAATTGGAGCTCAGAGAAACCACACAGCCCCTGTTTGATATCAGCTAGATACAGCCCCCAGGGCTGAATTAAGTCTGATGTCTTCCCACTCTGACAATCTGTACACCCCATGAACACACTAGGAGCCCACGACCTCTGCACCTTTGCCACACTAGTTCCTCCATCTGAAATGCCCTTCCCATCTCTTTGTCTGAATCCTTCTCTTCTTTGAACTCCCTGTTCTAACTCCCCTGGGAAGTCCTTTCCTATCCATACAGCCAGCAGGAGTCTCTTGAACTCCAAGAAGACACAATGTCTAGGCTGTAATAGGACACTGACATCCTCTGGTAGAAGCTTTTGGTTCATTTTTATGTGCCCATGTCTGGCTCTGCTACGTGGCTGTGAGCCTCTGGAGGGAGAGGACCTTGTTAATCTCTGTAATTGACATATAGAAAATGCTCAGTAAATGCCTGTCGATTAAGTGAATGGCATCAAGGTTGTTAGCCAAGCTGCCTTTTAGACTGATGGGTACGTACTTGCAGGAGAAGCAGAAGAGTTTTTATTAGGCAATCAGGCCCTGATGCAGAGGTAGAAGTGAGATGGAATATCAGCGAACACAGAGTCTGACAGCAAGCATATGGATAATAGCCATACAGACTGGAAAAGTTTCAAACAGAATAAAATACAATGGGCGTAAAGTGCAATGAGAGAGCACAGGTGGTACATACAGGGGAGGGAAGAACCAACAAAGGAAGAGGCAGTTATTAAGAAGGTCTTGGAGCATGAGTAGGAATTGACCAGGAGAATAACCGGTGGCAAGGTGGAGGGTAGATAGTGGCTCCCAGGTCTACAGAAGGATTAAAAACAAAAACAATCCAGAATCATGAAAAGACATGAAACGGATATAAAAATAACATGGAATATTGTATAAATGCCATCATGAAGTCCAAGCAGATTCTGCTTTCTGGAGGGATGGTTGGAAGGATGCTATGAACATCCACTCGGAAAGAATTGAGAGGAACATAAGTCAAAGATAAATTCTTGACTCTGAATGCTATAATTGTCGGTGTCAGTAACTATGTGTTGACAAGAGCAATGTAAATTTACTCTTAAATATTAAGAAGCAGAGACATCATTTTGCCAACAAAGGTCCATACAGTTAAAGCTATGGTTTTTCCAGTAGTCACATATGGGTATGAGAGTCGGACCATAACAAAGGCTGAGTGTTGAAGAACTGATGCTTTTGAACTGTGGTGCTGGAGAAGACTCTTGAGAGTCCCTTGGACTTCAAGGAGATCAAACCAGTCAGTCCTAAGGGAAATCAATCCTGAATAAATATTCAAATAAATATTGGAAGAACTGATGCTGAAGCTGAAACTCCAATACTTTGGTCACCTGATGTGAAGAGCCAACTCATTGGAAAAGACCCTGATGCTGGGAAAGATTGAAGGCAAAAGGAGAAGAGGGCAGCAGAGGATGAGATGGCTGGATAGCATCACAGACTCAGTGGACATGAATTTGAGAAGACTCTGGAAGATAGTGGAGGACAGAGGAGCCTGATGTGCTGCAGTCCATGGGCCTGCAAAGAGTGGGATACAACTTAGCAACTGAACAACAGCAGCAGCAATCAGGAACTAAAGGTGAGCAATTTTAAAAATTACTTTTCATACCTCCATTCAAATATAACCACTGTTAATATACTAGTGTAGGTCTTTCCAATCTTTCATGTCTCTCTCATCCATGTATCTGTCCATCTAGCTATATACCTACTTTCCTCCATATCTATCTATAATCCTTCTATTTATTCATCCATCAGTCCATCTAGATGTCACTAAAAATATGCTTATCTGGCACATTACATGTTGTTACCTAATTTTTTAATCAATTAATTATAAGAATCTAGTTATGCCTACCTATTTTTAACTCAGATTCTAGTAGCTGCCTAATATTCCTGTGAAAGTACCAGAATTGGTATTACAATTTCCTACTTTTCTTTTTTTTTTTGCCATTATCAAAGATACTTCAGTGAACATGGGTATTCTTATTTTGGTCCAAAGTTACAGCAGGGAGGCTTTCTCTACAGCTGATGAGGTTCTGGGGGTTCTGGGTTGATGGAGCAAGTCTTGAACTTGATATGGGATCAGGTTTAATCCCCTGACATAAATCACCTGCCTCCTGGAGTGACACCCCTCCATCTCCCCTGGACTCCTATCTGCAGCACAGGCAGGGTGGAGGGGCCTCTGTATAGCACAGGTACATCAGTGGAGCCACTGGCAACTGCAGGGCATCTCCAGCTGATATGCTTTGACAGCGCCAGCAGTTCTGGCATCTTCACAGTGCTGATGATTCAGAGCTGTCAACTAACACAGCTGCGAGAAAATGTCAATGATGGGTTTATGGTGTGTGGCAGTGGCTTCATGACCCATAGATGGAAAAGCAGATGCCTTTGAAATAAGATTAGTCATTGTAGCAAGAAGGGGAGAGAGGGACCTACCTTATATAGTAAAAACACAACCCATTCTGATACTTCCTTGAAGTTCAAGAATTCAGTTACTCCCTAAAACGTCCAGGGAAAATATCAAACGTTTTCTTTTATTATGGGAGTATGGTTGCTTTGGGCTTCTCTAGTGGCTCTGATGGTAAAGAATCCACCTGAAATGTGGGAGACCTGGGTTCGATCCCTGGGTTGGGAAGATCCCCTGGAGGAGGGCATAGCAACCCACTCCAGTATTCTTGCCTGGAGTATACCGTGGACAGTGGAGCCTGGCAAGCTGCAGTCCGTGGGGTCACAAAGAGTCAGATGACTGAGTGAAACACACACACACACACACACACACACACACAGAGTTGCTTTACAGTATAGTATTGTTTCTGCTGTGCAGGAAAGTGAATTAGCTTTACATATACATGTCTCTCCACTTTTTAAGATTTCCTTCCCATTGAGGTCACCAGAGAGCACTGTGTAGAATTCCTTATGGTATACAGTAGGGTCTCATTAGTTATCCATTTTATAGATAGTAGTGTATGTATGTCAATCCCAATCTCCCAATTCTTCCCACTCCTTCTTTCCTGCTTGGTGTTCATACTTTAGTTCTTTCCACCTGTGTCTCTATTTCTGCTTTGTAAATAGGTTCATCCATACCATTTTTCTAGATTTCACATATATGTTAATATAAAATATTTGCTTTTTTCTTTCTGAACTTCTTCACTCTGAATGGCAGTCTGCAGGTCTACCCATATCTCTGCAAATGACACAATTTCATTCCTTTTATGCTGAGCAATATTCCATTATACATATGTACAACATCTTTATCCATTCCTCCACTGATGGATATTTAGGTTGCTTCCATGTCCTGGTTATTGTAAATAGTGCTTTAATGAAAACTGGGGTGGATGTATCCCTTGAAATTATGGTTTTCTCTATACATATGCCCAGGAGTGGGATTGCTAGGTCATACGGTAGTTCTGTTTTCTTTTTTTTTTCATTAAAAATTTTTAGTTTTCGTTTTTTAAAGGAACCTCCATACTGTTCTCCAATTTCAGTTCAGTTCAGTCGCTCAGTCGTGTCCGACTCTCCACAACCCCATGAATCACAGCACGCCAGGCCTCCCTGTCCATCACCAACTCCCGGAGCTCACTCAAACTCATGTCCACAGAGTCGGTGATGCCATCCAGCCATCTCATTCTTGGTCGTCCCTTTCTCCTCCCGCCCCCAACCCTTCCCAGCATCAGAGTCTTTTCCAGTGAGTCAACTCGTCGCATGAGGTGGCCAAAGTATTGCAGTTTCAGCTTCAGCATCAGTCCCTCCAATGAACATCCAGGATTGATCTCCCTTAGAATGGACTGGTTGGATCTCCTTGCGGTACAAGGGATTCTCAAGAGTCTTCTCCAACACCACAGTTCAAAAGCATCAATTCTTCAGCGATCAGCCTTCTTCACAGTCCAACTCTCACATCCATACATGACCACGGGAAAAACCATAGCCTTGACTAGACGGACCTTTGTTGGCAAAATAATGTCTCTGCTTTTTAATATATTATCAAGGTTGGTCATAACTTTCCTTCCAAGGAGTAAGCGTCTTTTAATTTCATGGCTGCAATCAGCATCCGCAGTGATTTTGGAGCCCCAAAAAAATAAAGTCTTCTCCAATTTACATTCTATCAATTTACATTCCCATCAACAGTGTAGGAGGGATCCCTTTTCTCCACACCCTCACCAGCATTTATTGTTTGTGGATTTTTTGATGATGACCTTTTTGACTGGTGTGAAGTGATACCTCATTGTAGTTTTGATTTGCATTTCTCTAATAATTAGTGATGTTGAGCATCCTTTTATTCAGTTCAGTTCAGTCGCTCAGTCATGTCTGACTATTTGAGATCCCATGGACTGCAGCACACCAGGCCTCCCTGTCCATCACCAAGTCCCAGAGTTTATTCAAACTCATGTCCATTGAATCAGTGATGCCATCCAACCATCTCATCCTCTGTTGTCCCCTTCTCTTCCTACCTTCGATCTTTCCCAGCATCAGGGTCTTTTCAAATGGGTCAGTTCTTTGCATCACGTGACCAAAGTTATATTTAGGACTGATTTCCTTTAGGTTGAATTGCCTTGCAGTCCAAGGGACTCTCGAGAGTCTTCTCCAACACCACAGTTCAAAAGCATCAATTCTTCGGCGCTCAGCTTTCTTTATAGTCCAACTCTCACATCCATACATGACTACTGGAAAAACCATAGCCTTGACTAGACGGACCTTTGTTGGCAAAGTAGTGTCTCTACCTTTTAATAAGCTGTCTAGGTTGGTCATAACTTTTCTTCCAAGGAGCAAGTGTCTTAATTTCATGGCTGCAGTCACCATCTCCAGTGATTTTGGAGCCCCCCAAAATAAAGTCTGTCACTGTTTCCACTGTTTCCCCATCTATTTGCCATAAAGTGATGGGACCAGATGCCATGATCTTTGTTTTCTGAATGTTGAGCTTTAAGCCAATTTTTTCACTCTCTTCTTTCACTTTCATCAAGAGGCTTTTTTGCTCTTTGCTTTCTGCCATAAGGGTGGTGTCATCTGCATATCTGAGGTGACTGATATTTCTCCCAGCAATCTTGATTCCAGCTTTTGCTTCTTCCAGCCCAGCGTTCCTCATGATGTACTCTGCTTATAAGTTAAATAAGCAGGGTGACAGTATACAACCTTGACGTACTCCTTTCCCGATTTGGAACCAGTCTGTTGTTCCATGTCCAGTTCTAACTGTTGCTTCTTGACCTGCATACAGATTTCTCAGGAGGCAGGTGAGGTGGTCTGGTATTCCCATCTCTTTAAGAATTTTCCACAGTTTGTTGTGATCCACACAGTCAAAGCCTTCATGCTCAGCATAAAAACAACAACAACAAAACACAATAAAAACAGCAGAAGATCTAAATAGACATTTCGCCAAACAAGACATAGAGATGACCAAAAATACCAAGCTTTTTAGTCAGGCAAAAAGGTAAGCAATGCGGTGGAAAGAGGATGGGCTTAAAAGCCAGGAGCCACAGATTCTAGCTCAGTTCTGCTCCTCACTAGCTTGTGACTTGGGCAAGTGGCACTCTTCTGGGATTTATCTTTCTCCATCTCTGAAATGGTCATACATAGAAGATGTATACGTGTTTGAATAATGAGTCAGTAAAAAGTCATGTATCATCTGAAAATCATTTGCTGGGAATCTGATGTGCTAGGGGACACAGTTGACTAGATAAACCAGCCCCCTGACTTTGAAACTTGTACTCTAGGGGAGTGGGAATGAGGGAGTCAGAACAAAAAATAATCAAATAGACTGTTAAATAGTGATTCGGTGCACAGTTGAAGACAAAGCAGTGGGATGGTCAAGACAAACTGGGTTGGGTTGGGTGGTCAGGGGATGATGACCTGGTAGCTAAAGCTGGAATGAGAAGATAGAAAAAGTCACAGCTAGAGCTGGGGAGAAACAATCCAGCCTGAGGGAACCACTATACAAGGCCTCCAGGTGAGCTCGGTGTTCCATTAACTGAACACATCTTGACTCTGTGTTCCTCCACTCTACCATAGGGATGTGAGGATGCACAGAAAACCTACAGGCTCCACCCTCACTGGACTTGGAGTGAAGTGGAAGAAAAGACACTTATTTATTAAACAGGTGAATGTGACACAGACTGATGGATGAGTACTGGGATGAGGAGCAGAAACTTGGGGTACTCCTGGAAAACATGACAGAAGCCTCTAACCTAGCCTGGGAAAGCTGGGAAGCCTTCCCTGAGGAACTGCCATTGAAGCCAGGATAAGATCAAGCAACATCAAAACAAGCCAGAATAGGATTTGAATTTGAACTGACCACTGGTATACCTGTCCATGCCCACTCTTTGACTGGCTATACTGGGATTCTGCTGGACTCAGAGTGATGCAGCAGAAAGTGTTTATTCATTTGGAGGAAGTCCAGGACATTGAAGGAAAAGTACACGAGATACACTAAAGCAGCCAGTAAAACATTCACAACATCTTCACATTATCACCTATGGCAGGGGTTCTCAAACTTGGGATCACATCAGAATCCCCTAGAGGGCTTGGTGAAATGCAGAGCACTGGCCCTGTGCTGTCCTCTGGTTTCTGACTCAGGATGTTTGTGTGGGGTCTGATAATTTGCATTTCTAACCAGTTCCCAGGTGATGAAGCTGCTGCCAGTCTAAGAACCATACTTCGAGAAGAACTGACTTAGAGGGGGTGCTTGAGTCTGTAGGTAGGACTTTTAGGGCCATAGGAGGAGTGTTCTCTAAAGAAACAACAGAGCTGGGGCCAGGAGCTCCCGGGCCAGGAACCCCCAGGCCAGGGCATCTAGGGCCCTTCCAGAAGGATCCTTTCCAGCCAGGTTTCCCCTTCACACTTCTCGTGGCCAATGGACCCCAAAGAACAACACCTAATGTGGCTTTGGTATTTGTGTGCTAACAGGTCAGTGCACTTCGACTTTCACTTCTTTTCTGAGAGAGACAGAGCTGGGCTTTGCCAAGCCAAATACACATACACCAAACACACAGCATTTCAGTTTCTCCTCGTGGGTAGTCTACCTTCAGTTCTTTTTTTCTCAGTCGTGTGGCTCCCAAGTGAAGTGAAAGTGAAAGCATTAGTCGCTCTCAGTCATGTCTGACTCTTTTGTAACCCCATGGACTGTAGTCTGTCAGGTTCCTATGTCCATGGAATTCTCCAGGCAAGAATACTGGAGTAGCCAATGACTTCTCCAAGGGATCTTCTAGATGCAGGGATCAAAGTTGAATCTCCCACATTGCAGGCCGATTCTTTACCATATGAGCCAACAGGGAAGCTTCCCTAAGTCCGTATTAATTCTCTGCTGGGTTGGCTCCCAAAGATGCTGCTGTCATAGCTTCTGGGCTCCAGTAGTGTCCAGACAAACCTACCAGGCAGCATGTGAGGCAAACTAGAGTAGAGCAAGTCCTGGCTTTATTCCTGACCAGTCACTTAGCAAGGAGCCTTCATGGGATGGTGAGGGAGGGGCAGTCACTCACAGGATTGTTGGGATCTTGGCAAGAGGTGATGGATGTTAAGCCTCGGTGACTTAGGAGGAGCCCAGCAGGTTAGGACTGTCACAGCATTCTGTCTTGTAAAGTGGTGCTTGGCATAGAATAGCTGGCTCATCTCCTACATTTCCCCAGGCCTCCAAAACACCCGAGTGGCTGGAGGGGCCATCGCTCAATGCCTGTTGTATCCTCCTCTGTGGCTATTTCCAGGTCCTTGATATCTTTTGCCTGGATTGTTACAATGGCCTCCAAAGGACTTACTTGCCTCCAGAGGGCCCCTAAAAGCCCTCATCCACATTTGTAAAGCAGAGGCCTGATTATGCCTGCCAAATATTCTTCAGAGATTCTCCAGCATCCAGAGCAGGGATCATGTCCTCAGAGCCTACAGAAGGTAGAAGGAAATAGACATGAGGGCCAGGACCATGGAAAGGCAATGGGGGAACAGTAGGGATTATGGCAAACCGAGACATCACTGTCTAAAGGCATTCAGACTCAGAATTCTGTAAAATCCTCCGTGGGCCAAGGAAAGCTTGCCCTGGCACTGAGTGTAGTCTTGGATTACCAGAGTAAGAGAGTTCCCCTGGTGTGTGAAATCCAAGCTCCTTAGCCTGGCTTACAAGGATCAGCCTCCTCCTCTTGCTCTGCCCTGCTGACTTGAAATTCATACAGCTGTCCAGCTGCTCTCAGTTCCTCCATACGTGCCATGCTGGTCCTCAGCTCTGTACAGTGAGTCTCCTACATATGGACCTTCAAGTTTTGAACCCTCATAAATGTGAACGTATGATCCATCAACATCAGGCATGAATGAAATTCCAGCTTGCCACCCCCCACTCTGTCTCCAATTGTTAATGATCCTTCAGCTCTATCATTTCCTACCTCCTCTCCCTCCTCCAGGCAGTAACTCTTCTTGCCTGTTCACTAAATGCCAGCCCCTGTATATCAGCTGTTGTACTGTTCTACTGTACTTTCCAAGGTACTGTACTATAAGATTGAAAATGTTGTCTTAGTTTTTGTGTTTGTCTATTGTTTACATATTATTTATGTGGAAAGTATCCCAAACCTATTACAGTTCAGTACTATATAACTGATTGTGTTAGTTGGGTATGTAGGCTAACTTTGTCGGACTTATATGAACAAATTCAACCTAAAAATGAGTTCTCAGAATAGAACATGTTCATATGCAGGGGACTTACTGTACCTTGCCCCTGGAGGAGGGCATGGCAACCCACTGCAATATTTTTGCCTGGAGAATCCCTTGTACAAAGGAGCCTGGCAGGCTATGGTCCATAGGGTTGCAAAGAGTAGGACACAACTGAAGTAACTTAGCATGCATGCATGTACTGTACCTTGATCAAACCCAGAGTTCTTTATTCTCACTCTTCACATAGCAAAATTCTGCCCATTGCTGAGAACTTAGTGCAGGCAACGCCTCCTTGGGGAAGTCTTCTTTGCACTTACTGCATTTCTACTAGAAGGGTTATGAACCTTTTTGTGGTGCCCAAACAGTATGTTGCTTTTCTCCTTTGTTAATACTCATCAAATGGTACTATTATTATCTCTTTTGTATCTATCTCTCTGCTAAGGTGGAAGCACCTATGCTTAATTGCCAAATGTTAATAACCTTTGTACCCAACAATCACTATTTGTTAAATGGATGATTGGGAGGCAGGTAGTACCCACAGCAGTGCAGAATCTGAACAGTGGCACAAGAGGTATAGCCTTTAGCAACAGGAAGAAATTGGGAGAGGCATAGGACTGGTCCTTCCTCTCTCCCTTCCCATCAGAAGCATGAATAGAGAGCAATGAAAGTAACAGAACTGAGGAGCAAGAATGCCCTTGACTTTATCTCTCAGCCACTAAAGACTGTCTCCTCCTATTGCTGATTCAACTCCCCAAGAGAGAATCTGATTGCCAGATCACTTCAGGCCCACGGGACAACTGCCCACACCAGACTATCTTAAGATGCTAGCCAGACTGTTTCGGCCGCCTGTGGTCAGGGGTCCTTCTTTAGTCTTAACTGGGATAAAATCATCTGCAAGAAAGCATGGTACCTTTCATGAACAGAAGCTCTCTGGAGGGACTTTGAGTGTGGCGGGTGAGTTCCGTAGCTTAGGTGGTACAGGGTTCAGGATTGAGGCAAATGAAAATTTCAGGCCGTGCAGGGGCCTCACTTGCCTTGCCCCAGTTCTAGTCCTCGTGGGTCTGCTTTTCTGCATGACTTCAAGGAAGTCCCTGTCTCTCTGCCCTTCCGTTTCCTCGTCTGTAAAATCAAGGGGTCAAACTATTTGGCCTGTTAGATTCTTTTTGGTTTTGAGACTCATGTATATTCCCACAGATTCTAGAACAGCCCACCTTCCTACACCTTAGGATCCTACATCTTAAAGTCCAGAGTGGACTTTCCCCCTTTGTCTGAGAGCCCTGATCATCTCTTCATTAACAGTCCTGGTCAAGCCTGGCTTGACTTCCAAGGGCCCAGCTCACAAGCCACTTAGCAAAGCCAGTCATAAAAGAAAACATCACATCTGTTCTGGGCTTTCACAGAGGGCATGCTTCACATTCCTCCCCTCAAAGCAAACTGGATCAAGCCTTGACCTGGGGCCAACCAAGGAGAAGTAACCCTCAGGGGGTGGGGTACCATTCGGTACCCAGATGAGGTCACTTAATGCACAGTCATTGGTAGCCCTGAGGAATGAACGGTATTTGCCTTCCCTATTAATCACTCAAAAAAGTTATGAACATCTTGGATCAAACTGAAAGTATAAATCTTGCAGACAAAGGGGCCTCTTTGACTTTGAAAGTTTGAGTCTTACAGACAAAGGAGCCCCTTTGAGTCCCACTTAGTGTTGAGTTGGCCAAAAAGTTCATTTTGAATGAACTTTTAGACCAACACAATTAAAGTCCAGATAGGTTTGTTCCTCTGAGGTTAAGTGAGAGGACCACAGAGATAGGAAGAGGAGATAATGAGAAGAAGGGAGGAGGCGGCAAGAAGGTGTTATTCATCTAGTCCAATGTCAGATCCAATGCTTGAATCCAAGCTAAAAAGTTTGGTTCCATCAGTGATCCTCCTTCAAAGGCAGCTTATTTCACAGTTGGATGGTAATGTTATTAGAAATATCTTTTATGACAATGAACCAAAATATATCTCTTTGATCCATCGCTATAGTAGTCAATATGAAATTGGAATAAGTCAATTTCTCTCCCAAATAGTTGCCCTTAAAGCATTTGAAGACACATCCTACTTGAATCTCCTACCCCCATGCAAAAAACCACAGCACTATCTCGTTCAGTTCATCCTTATACATCATTTTCCAGCCACACATCCCTTCTGTTTCATCCTGACACACTCTTCTGGAATCATAGTGTATTTGTGACCTTCTCACAGCGTGGGGCCAGAACCACACATGATTGTGCAAGTGTGCAGATCATATCAATCATCTCAACACACAGATACTACTGGGTGATGACAGAGTCAGGAAAGGGCCCAGTTCTGTTGATTCTTAGGTACCTGGGGCAGATGGAGAAATACCAATAAACCAGTAAGAGAGGGGATTAGCCTTTGCAATACACAAATAGTTGCATGGAATTTATCATGTGTCCCTGGGGGCTCCCATGGACCACACATCTGTGCAAAGCCAGCATGCCCATAGATGCAGAATCCAGATCTGAGCAACCAGAGGTGCTATCAGCCAATCAAACCGATAACAATTCCATGGCTATTGTTAAAAAACTGATAATATAGTGTAGGGGGAAGGCCTGGATGAAGACTCAAGCCTCTTTGATTTACACACATGTTGCCTAAACTGTCTTCCCTACCTTGATTACTAACCACCATGGAGATGCTCAGTTCCCTTTAAGGTATATTTCCAAGAAACCATACCAATATGTCAGCTCATTTTTCCTGGCTTCTCTTAGCCCAATATTCCAGAAAAAAATTATTCCCTCATTTCATATGATACCATATTTTTCATTCTGCTTCTAACGATGCTGTGATTTCCTCTTTAAAGTATATATTAGTCCCATGAATATTGCACAGTATTACTAGGGTAATGGAAAGGACTCTATTCTTGGCTTACCCCTGTGGTTTCAGGGCTACATACTCAAAGACATCTCCCAAACTTTCACCATGAACTATATCCTAAATCATACACTACATGTTTCCCCTGGTACCTCTCCCTTTGGGGATCCCACAGGTGGCTTCCCTCATTGCTCAGTTGGTAAAGAATCAGCCTGCAATGCAGGAAACCCTGGTTTGATTCCTGGGTCGGGAAGATCCACAGGAGAAGGAATAGGCTACCCACTCCAGTATTCTTGGACTTCACTTGTGGCTCAGCTGGTAAAGAATTCACCTACAATGAGGGAGATCTGGGTTCAGTCCCTGGGTTGGGAAGATCCCCTGGAGAAGGGAAAGGTTACCCACTCCAGTATTCTGGCCCGGAGAACTCCATGAACTGTATAGTCCATGGGGTCACGAAGAGTCGGACACAACTGAGCAACTTTCACTTTCACTTTCTTTCAGGTACTTGAAATTCATCATCTTTCCTCTCTACTCAGACTTTAAATAATCAGCTATAATTAATGGTCCTGTGACCACTGCCAACTGAGTTGCTGAGAGAGAAAATTTACATTTCTTGAGCATCTACTGTGAAGCTTACAACTTCACAGTACAAATATTATCCCTGTTTTATAAAGAAGGTGACTGAGGTACACTGTCTCCTGCCCCACGTTTGATCCTTAAACAAATGTAGTGGTCTCTGCTTTCAAAGTACATCCAGAATTCTAGTGCATTTGCAGTTTCCAGTCACCATCATCTCCTGCTGTGGTTACTGCAATAACCCCTAACTAGGTCTCTCTGTTTCTGTGCTTGCTCCTCTAAAACTCAGCTTTGTAAAGCCCTGTTAAATTTCCGTCTCACTTAAAACAATGTCCTTCTCATTGTCCTGGAGGACCTACATAATCTGCCCTTGGTTCCTCTTAGAACTCATCTCCAAGTGTGCTTTCTCTCCTGGCACTGCCACAAACACACAGAGTTGCTCTTGCCTGAGGGCATGTATACTAGCTTTTCTCTCCATCTGGAAGGCACCTCCCCCAGATAGTCACATGGCTTGCACCCTTTGTCGCTTCAGAGGTGCACCCATCCATAATTTTCACACTCTCCCTTCTCTCCTCACCTGCTCATTTTCTTTTTCTTTCTGATGCATCTATAGCCAATATATAAATTGAATTTTTATTGGTTTGTGGTCCAGCTCCTCACTAGAATATAAGTTTCACAAATTTTTCTTCTTGTGACAAAATATATTTTGTCTTACAAATAACCAGAGAAAGAACGGCTAAGAAAGTGGAAGTGAACATGTTAGTTGCTCAGTACTATCTGACGCTTTGCAATCCAATGGACCATAGCCTGCTAGGCTCTTCTGCCCATGGGATTTTTCCAGGCAAGAATACTGGAGTGGGTTGCCATTTCCTTCTCCAGAAGCTCTTCCTGACCTAGGGATTGAACCTGGGTCTCCCTCATTGCAGGCAGATTGTTTACTGCCTGAGCCACCAGGGAAGCCCAAGACAATGACAAAGAGGCAACTGGCTAAGTGGGGAGGGCCTAAGATACTATGGAATTCAGACCATCACCTACAAGAATTATTGGGGACAAGGAAGAAAATATGACCTGGAAGGATAGGAAAAGGAAGGGAGTCATGGAGAATGACTTCAACTATTTGGGAAGCTGGCATGCAGAGTAGAAGCAGATTTATTCTGAATTTTCCATTAGGTAAAACTAAGACTACTGAGAAACTTGCCAGGTGGACAAGAAGGGTGTGGTAGGCATTCAAGACTGAGAATGGTTTGAGAACCAGTTGATGCTGAGACATGGAAAGACATGGTTTGTTCGCTGAATACCGATTACACCCCTACCCTCCAGCTACCAATCGCGTGTAGCTGGAGGACACATGAGGCCACAAAGATAAACTAGGTGGGCTATACATGTCATGTCATGGAGTTTTGACTTATATTTTATTTATTTGTTAATTTATGTAAACATCGAATGCTTGCCATTTAATGAGCACACATTCTATCCTAGGCTTTCTCCTGGGTCATGGGGATGAAGAGCATGGAATATAGAATCCCTGTCCTGAAAGGATGGTAATGGGCATTGAGCAAGTTCCTAATGGCCTCTGCACATAGTAAGTGCTCAAAAAATACTGGCTGCCTGAATGCAGGCTAAATTTTTCTAGTTAACACATATAATAATCCTGTGAAACGAATGAAATTTTACCTATTTTATACATGAGGAAACTAAATTTTTGAGTTTTCTGTCCCATCTTCATAGAATTGGTTAAATTTTGAGCCATCATTTAAATCCAGCTCTGTCTGGCATCAAAGTATTTTCCTTTTCTGCATCATGTCTTCTCATCACCTCAAAGGAGCTCAAACTCTTATAAATGCCTTCATAGGCCAAGGAGGTACAAAGAGAAGGGCTGGGTCTACTATGTACATCCAGGAGAGTTTTGAGGCAGACCATGAAAAATGAATGAGTCTCTTTAATCTCCTTGGCCAAATAGTTACCATGTACCTATGTTCCCAGAACTGCCTTGCCACCAATCTCTGAGAAATAAGGGTTGCCAAGACTGAATGTTCCAGCCTTGGGTTGTACAGTCTGGGGTTAGAACAGACTGTAACTAGCCAACAAGCCTCAACTAGCCAACAAGGAGAACAAAGTTGGAGTACTAAAAGTATCCAACTTCAAGACTCACTATATAAAGCTATAGTAATCAAGACTGTATGGGATTGGTGAAAAAACAGACAAATCGATCAATAGACAGAGTAGAGAGCCCAGAAACTGACCCACATAAATATAGGCAACTGATCTTTGACAAAAGAACAAAGGCAATGCAATGGAGTAAATATAGTTATTTACACAAATGGTGCTGGAACAACTGGACATACATAGGCAAAAAAAACCCCAAAACAACCCCACAAATGTAGACAGAGACCTTATACCCTTCACAAAAGTTAAGTCAAGATGGATTACAGACCTATATGTACAACTTTAAAGTATGAGACTCTTAGAAGATAACATAGGAAAGAATGATGCATAGATGTAGGTATGATGGTGCCTTTTTAGATATAATACATGATTCATGAAAGAAATAATCATTAAACTGATCTTCACTGAAATTAAAAACTTCTGCTCTGTGAAAGACAACATCAAGAGAAAAGACAATCCATGATCAGGAGGAAATATTTGCAGATGACATCTGATAAAGGACTATTATCCAAAATATATAAAGAACTCTTAAAATTCAGTGACAAGAAATCAAACAACTTGATTAAAAGTTAGCTAACCAGTCCATTCTAAAGGAGATCAATCCTGGGTGTTCATTGGAAGGACTGATGCTAAAGCTGAAACTCCAATACTTTGGTCACCTCATGCGACGAGCTGACTCACTGGAAAAGACTCTGATGCTGGGAGGGATTGGGGGTGGGAGGAGAAGGGGACGACAGAGAATGAGATGGCTGGATGGCATCACCAACTCGATGGACATGAGTTTGAGTGAACTCCGGGAGTTGGTGATGGACAGGGAGGCCTGGCGTGCTGTGATTCATGGGATCACAAAAAGTCAGACATGACTGAGTGACTGAACTGAACTGAACTGAAGAGCTTGACAGATATATCACAAGGAAGATATACAGATGGCAAATAAACATATGAAAATATGCTCCACATCATTTGTCAACAGGCAATTCAACTTAAAGCAATATTGATATACCACTACATACCTATAAGAATGGCCAAAATCCTGAATGCTTACGACAACAAGTGCTGACAAGAAAATGGAGCAACTGGAACTCTCATGCATTGTTGGTGAAAATGCAAAATAGTACAGTCACTTTGGAAGAGTTTGGCAATTTCTTACAAAGCTAAATATATTTCACCATTTGATCTGGAGATAATAGTCGTTGAAAATTTATGTTTAAAGAAAAACCTACACACAGATGTTTATAGCAGCTTTACTTACAATTGCCAAAACTTGGAAGCAACAAAGATCCCCTTCAGTAGGTGAATGGATAAATAAACTGTGGTACATCTAGACAATGAACTATTATTCAGCCCTAAAAGTGACGAAAAGGAAACTTAAATGCATAATTTCTAAGTAAAAGAAGTCAATCTGAAAAGGCTACATACTTTATGATCCCAACTATAGGACATTCTAGGAAAGGCTAGACGATGGATACAGAAAGATTAGTGGCTGCCAGAAGTTGGGAGGGGGCAGGGAGGATGAATAGGTAGAGCACAGAGGATTTTTAAGGCAGCAGAAGTACTTATGTATAATGTTATAATGATGGATGTATGTCATTATACATTTGTTCAGACCCATAGAATGTACAGTACCAAGGGTAAAGTACGGATTTGGGGGTAATTATGATGTGTGAAGGGGCTTCCAAGGTGTCATTAGTAGTAAAGAATCTGCCTGCCAATGCAGGAAACATAAGAGACCAAGGTTCGATCTTTGCGTGGGGAAGATCCCCTGGAGGAGGGCATGGCAACTCACTTCATATTCTTGCCTAGATAATCCCATGGACAGAGGTGTTTGGCAGGCTACAGCCCATAGGGTCACACAGAAGTCGGACACCACTGAAGCAACTTAGTACACATGCAAGATGTGTTAATGTAGGTTCATCAACTAAAACAAACATTCTGCTCTGGAGGGCGATGTTCATAATGAGGTGGGCCATGCATATATGGGACAGTTGGTACATAAGACATCTTAGTACTGCCCCTCAATTCTGTCGTGAACCTTAAACTGCTCTGAGAAAAAAGAAATCTTAATGGAAACATTATACTTCTCACAGGAGATCATTAGGGAATTCAGTGATATAAATCATGTAGAACAGTTAGCAAAATTCCTGGCTCGAAATAAGTGATCAATGACTCTCAGCCATGGTAATGAAGGTAATGATGATGGGGATATTCTGGCTCCAGTTGACAAAGTCAAGCACATGTCTGGTTAATAAGGTCAGCTTGGAGGATTTCAGTAAGAAAATATTCAGAAAAAAAACTGGGACTCCCATCCTTCTCAGCCAAGAAGGGTTTATTTTTGCTCTGTTCTAAACCTTTTTCAAATGAATTCTTTTAAGGAAGTAACTATGACCTCTGTCTGGGGTCTAATCAGAATGCCTGTGTGTGTGTTAGTCGCTCAGTCCTGTCTGACTCTTTACAACCCCATAGACTATACAGGGAGAAGGCAATGGCACCCAACTCCAGTACTCTTGCCTGGGAAATCCCATGGACAGAGGAGCCTGGTAGGCTACAGTCCATGGGGTCACAAAAAGTCGGACACGACTGAGACTTCACTTTCACTTTTCACTTTCATGCATTAGAAAAGGAAATGGCAACCCACTCCAGTGTTCTTGCCTGGAGAATCCCAGGGACAGCAGAGCCTGGTGGGCTGCCATCTATGGGGTCGTACAGAGTCGGACACGACTGAAGTGACTTAGCAGCAGACTGTATAGACCCCATACAGCCTGACAGGCTCCTCTGTCCATGGAATTCTCCAGGCAAGAACACTGGAGTGGGTAGCCATTTCCTTCTCCAGGGGATCTTTCCCACCCCAGGGATTGAACCTGGGTCTCCCGCACTGCAGGCAGATTATTTATTGTCTGAGCAACCAAGGAAGCCCCATCAGTATGCCTATAAATGTATATATTCAAGAATGTTAATACAAAACACTTTTCAAAATACCTTTTACATTTGGGATGCTGATGTGCATTTTATGTTAAGTCTTGGCTGTGCTCTAGGCAGCTGCTCTAATATTTCTGCTGAGGCAGGCAGGGTCCACCACCCAAATGCATTTCATCTAAGTGTGATTTGGTCTGGGACATCTGTAATCAGGGGAGACAGAGCAAATTGAAAGCATGTGAGCAGCCAGTTTCCCAATAAGATGAGACAGGCTCTGTTGATAAAAACCACTCCACACAGGGCATGAGTGGGATGTGGTGAGGGAGAGAGGGAAGCCCAGGGTCAGGTTGTGATGAGGAGGTAGGAGTTTGGTCAAGCCCAGGGTCTGTTTGGGATGCCAGCCATGAGAAAGCAAGCTTCGGCATAGCTGTGTCAGATGTGGACTAACCCCACATATTTATATTTCAAAACCCATTTCCTAGGGTGGATTGAGGGGGCAGATTTTGGGAAATCACAACATGTTGTTAAAATCAGAAAATCCTTGGGTCTTGGTATTCTCCTCAGACTCCACAACATTCAGTATGAGGAAAACCTGAGAAATGACCCACTCTGGCTTGAGAATCTAATATGTGCTTTTCTTACTTTTCCTCTAACTATCCCAGAAGCAATCTCAGGTTCAGAGAGGAGCAGTAATTAGTATTTGAAGACCTGAATGTCCTAGAAAGGCCCTGGGAATCTACTGGGGAGCAGAGAAGGAGGCAGATCACTGTTTATGTCACCTTCCAAGTTGTGAGCAGGGCACTGGAAACTCAGCCAGAGATGCGGACAGCCAGTGAACAAGGCCTGTCCCAAGTCATTCTGGACTTCCCATTTGAGATGAGGGAGGAGCAGTCATTCCTATTCCCTTGAAAATGATTCAGCCAAGGCCATCATGTCAACCTTCTAGACCAGGAAGCAAAACAATAACAATACCCACTCAGTCTTCTAAAAGGAAGTTGCCATGACTTGTCCTTATTTTTGTTACATTGGAAGTAGGTTTGTCATATAGAATACAGGATGCCTAGCTAAATATGAATTTCAGATAAATAATAAAAAGCTTTTATATAAATATGTCACAAATGTTGCATGGGATAGACTTAAAAAATGATTTGCTTTTTCCTGGAAATTTGAATTTAACCAGGTATCTTGTATTTGATCGCCGAAGAATTGATGCTTTTGAACTGTGGTGTTGGAGAAGACTCTTGAGAGTCCCTTGGACTGCAAGGAGATCCAACCAGTCCATTCTGGGGGAGAGCAATCCTGGGTGTTCACTGGAAGGACTGATGCTAAAGCTGAAACTCCAATACTTTGGTCACCTCATGCGAAGAGCTGACTCACTGGAAAAGACTCTCATGCTGGGAAAGTTTAGGGGTTGGAGGAGATGGGGACGACAGAGAGTGAGATGGCTGGATGGCATCACCGCCTTGATGGACATGAGTTTGAGTGAACTCCGGGAGTTGGTGATGGACAGGGAGGCCTGGCGTGCTGTGATTCATGGGGTCGCGGAGAGTTGGACACGACTGAGCAACTGAACTGAACTGAACTGGACTTGTATTTGTATTTGCCTAATTTGGAAATTATTCCACAAATCACTAGATAACATCTTACAAGCATCCCTTTGCAGAGGTTGGAGGGTAGTGTGACACAGCACAACTTTCTGTAAAGATGTGAGTGCTGACGAGAGTGAGCCTCCCATCACTGAGACTTCACTTGGCAGTTCTCACCCCTCGCTCTTCAGCTCCAAGGACCATGGACCCTGAGTCAACTGCTTGGGTTTGAACCCTGGTTCTATAAATAGTTAACTGTATGACCTTATGTAAAGTAACACAACTTCTCACTGTGTTACTAGTTTTCTAATTTACAAAATGGAAACAATAATAACAGTACTCTTCAGAAGTATTTTTTAAAACATAAAAGTATCTATACTTAGATCAGTGTTTGGCCCATGGGAAGAAATAAATGTTAATCTTTGTCATTCTTCTTTTTCTTCTTCCTAACTGTATATAAAAGGAGTTGGGCTAGGGAGAATCCTGTTGTCGCATCAAAGCTGGGGCAGAATATTTTGTAGCTTTTTATTTTATATTGGAATGTAGCCAATTAACAATGTTGTAATTGTTTCAGAGGCACAGCAGAGAGACTAAGCCATACATGTAGATGCATCCATTCTTCCCCAAACCCCTCTCCCATCCAGGCTGTGGGGCAGAATTTTGGATCACTGAAGCCTTTGTAGAACCACTGTAGTCCAGAGAAGATGAAGGCTTTGTGGACATTGAGTGCTATCCTGTTATTTTATAGGTGAAGAGAAAACTTGAGGCAGAGAGGCCAAATGGCTGGCTGTAAACTTCACAAGTGGTTGACGGTATGGTTTTGGGGTGAAAAGGCAGATATTCCTTTGAATTGAGTAACTGTAGACAACCTTTTGCTAGAATCACAGAATTACACGATTACAGAGCCACAGGCTACAGCTATGGCAAAATCTGCACCGGGGTCAGCTTAAGATGAAAGATACTAACCCAAGAATCCAGTGTTGATGAGTTCTCTTCTCAGTTCTGCCTTGATGTTTGCTACGTGTCTTTTGGCAAGTTCTCACCTTTTCTGGCCTTCGGTGTCCCATCTGTTCAACAGAGATAATCATCTTAGTTCTGTCCACTTCCTAGGGCTATTGCAAAACCTTTGGAAGGACTGACACTCTGGCCACCTCCCCAAAACTCACTACCCCACTTTGCCCTTTTGGCCTCTCCCCAGCTCATCACAGCGCTGCCGTCCTTCACGTCCTTGGCTTCTGACCCTCAAAGGCCTGGGATATCTGGGCCTCAGCTGACTGATGACCAGCAGATTCTAGTAGGTGGGGTGAGGGTGCAGATGGCTCCTTCCTGTTGGTTTATAGCCAGGATAGAAGCCTCTGAACTCAGCTTTCAAGCAATGCTTCTTGAATTGAGCAGTGACTTTGCTAAAAAGCAAGTCTGATCTTGACACTTACCAACCTAACACTTGTGTTATAGGTGTTAAACTGGTCCCTTCCCACACTGTTATATATTAGCTTTCACCCAGTTACCTCTGCTCAAATCCATGTTTACTTGGCCAGTGGGAGTTCTTTCTAAACTAAAACCTAATTAAGATACCTATCTGCTTAAAACCCGTCATCCACTGCAGAGATTTTAGTTTGTTTGTGGTTTTTAAAGTTTATGGATAGCCTTCAGCAAATCTGTGAAGATCCTGAAATGTACACCCTAGTTCTATTTGTGTGCACATTAACTTTGTTCAGATTCTCAGAGGGGTCTGTGACATCTCTCACACCACATACTTCCCAGTCCCTCCTCCTCCTGAAATACAATCTGATCCACAGAATCAAGTCCCAAGTCTTTAATTTGTAAGGCAGGCAAAGCCCTTCTTGATATACTTACTGTCTTCATTTTGAGGTCTCTTGTTCAATTGCTCAAACAAATCTCACTATTCCTCACCTCCTTGCCTTGCTCAAGGTTTGCCCTCTGATTTGAGCATCTTCTCCTTTCTATTTTTCCTGCTGACCTTTCTCACCTGGTTGACTCCTACTTAACTATTGTAACTCAATTCAAGAGTTCCCTCTTCCGGAAAGTTTCCTCTGACCTCCTGTTCCACCCCAAACTGGAAGAGTTCCCTCCCTGGGCTATCAAAATGCAGATGCATCCACTTCTCTAGAACTGCACTAGTCACACTGCGCTCCCATGAGATAAAGCTCTTCAAGGGTAAGACTGTCTCACCCACCCTTTCCCTCTTCTCTTTCCCTAAAGCCAGTGGTCCTTGGGGATCAGCAGCATCCTCATCACCTGGGACCTTGCTAGAAGTACAAATTCTTAGGTGGGGCCAGCAAGCTGGGCTTTAACAGGCCTTCCAGGGGATTCTGATGCCCACTCAAGTCTGAGAAGTACTGACCTCAAGAGATTCTCTTATCTCTCTCCTGGTCCAGTGGGACAGCTCCTCACTGAGCTTCCTCATCTGTTATTTTCCAATCTGTTTCCCACACTACAGCCAGATTACTTTGTTGTAACATGGTGCTGCTGCTGCTAAGTCGCTTCAGTCGTGTCTGACTCTGTGCGAACTCATAGACGGCAGCCATGGTGGCACAGTGGTAAAGAATCTGCCTGCCAACGCAGGAGATATCAGAGATGCAGGTTCAATCTTTGGGTCAGGAAGATCACCTGGAGTAGCAAAAAGCAACCTACTCCAGTATTCTTGCCTGGAAAAGTCTCTGGACAGAGGAGCCTGGTGGGCTACAGTCCATGGGATTGCAAAGAGTCAGACATAACTGAGTGATTGAGTACACACAGCACAACATGTAAGTTCAGTTCAGTTGCTCAGTCGTGTCCGACTCTCCGCGACCCCATGAATCACAGCACACCAGTCCTCCCTGTCCGTCACCAACTCCCAGAGTTCACTCAAACTCATGTCCACAGAGTCGGTGATGCCATCCAGCCATCTCATCCTCTGTCGTCCCCTTCTCCTCCCGCCCCCAACCTTTCCCAGCATCAGAGTCTTTTCCAGTGAGTCAACTTGGCACATGAGGTGGCCAAAGTATTGGAGTTTCAGCTTTAGCATCAGTCCTTCCAATGAACACCCAGGATCGATCTCCTTTAGAATGGACTGGTTGGATCTCCTTGCAGTCCAAGGGACTCTCAAGAGTCTTCTCCAACACCACAGTTCAAAAGCATCAATTCTTTGGCGATCGGCTTTCTTCACAGTCCAACTCTCACATCCATACATGACCACGGGAAAAACCATAGCCTTGACTAGATGGACCTTGGTTGGCAAAGTAATGTCTCTGCTTTTTAATATGCTATCTAGGCTGGTCATAACTTTCCTTCCAAGGAGTAAGCGTCTTTTAATTTCATGGCTGCAATCAGCATCTGCAGTGACTTTGGAGTCCAAAAAAATAAAGTCTGACAGTTGACTCACTGGAAAAGACTCTGATGCTGGGAAAGGTTGGGGGCGGGAGGAGAAGGGGACGACCGAGAATGAGATGGCTGGATGGCATCACCGACTCTGTGGACATGAGTTTGAGTGAACTTCAGGAGTTGGTGATGGACGGGGAGGCCTGGCATGCTGTGATTCATGGGGTCGCGGAGAGTTGGACACGACTGAGCGACTGAACTGAACTGAACTGACACTGTTTCCACTGTTTTTCCATCTATTTCCCATGAAGTGATGGGACCAGATGGCATGATCTTTGTCTTCTGAATGTTGAGCTTCAAGCCAACCTTTTCACTCTCCTCTTTCACTGTCATCAAGAGGCTTTTGAGTTCTTCTTCACTTTCTGCCATAAGGGTGGTGTCATCTGCATATCTGAGGTTATTGATATTTCTCCCAGCAATCTTGATTCCAGCTTGTGCTTCTTCCAGCCCAGCGTTCCTCATGATGTACTCTGCATATAAGTTAAATAAGCAGGGTGACAATATACAGCCTTGACATACTCCTTTTCCTATTTGGAACCAGTCTGTTGTTCCATGTACAGTTCTGACTGTTGCTTCCTGACCCGCATACAGGTTTCTCAAGAGGCAGGTCAGGTGGTCTGATATTCCCATCTCTTTCAGAATTTTCCACAGTTTACTGTGATCCACACAGTCAAAGGCTTTGGCATAGTCAATGAAGCAGAAATAGATGTTTTGCTGGAACTCTCTTGTTTTCTAAGGGCCCTGCTCAAAAGCCTTAAGTGACCTCCTTTCTCCCTTAGAATTAGAGACAGATCCCTCACCATGGCCTACAGGATCCAGCCTTGGTTTTATCTGCAGCCTTGCCCTGCAGTTCCCCACCACTAACTCTCCACCACCAAACACACTGGCTTGCTCTCATGCTTTTAACTTCATAGAGCAGCAGTCTCTTCCTGCCTCAGGGCTTGTGCTGGGACCAGGAAAAGGGCATAAACGAGTCACCTTCTCTGCCCTTGAGGAGGGGCAGTCAAGTAGGAGACACAGATCTGGACACAAATAAACATGCAGATTACAGGAAGCATAGGAACAGAGTTGGGCCTGTCGTACACAAGCAGCCAAGATTAATTCCATCTGGGGATTTCCTTTCTGTGGCCATTTCCAACTGCATCAAAGCTCAAAGGGGAAGAGTTCCCCATTTGAGCATGCCAGCTCTAGTTATTCCATTGCCCTGAGCCTCAGTCCCCACATCTGTAAAATGGGGCAGGGGCAGGGCCACATCAGGATGCATGCAGTGCACACTTGAGCACAGGGCGTGCCTGCCGCAGGGGCTCAGCAGGGCCATGATTCTCCCTTGTTTCTGGAGCAGATCCAAGTTTAGATCTTGGGGACACCCGAGCCTCAACAGAAAATTGAGTATGTCCTGAAAAAATGAGTTCAGCAGCAAGCTTGAGGTTAGGCCTAAAGAGAAAGGAAATTTCCCCTCCACACTAAGAAATCTCCCTCCTGTGGGTGTGGTAGTGAATGTGAAAGTGGAACCTCCTTCCTGGCCCCTGCACTTACCAGAAGGGGCACTGAGGCTTGCAAAGGCCTTACAGAAAGAGCAGCTGCTGAACAGGAACTGGGGCCACTGGTTCTGGGAAGCTGGGGGCTTCTGGGACGGAGCCCAGAGGCCCAGTGTTTACAAAGCCCAGAAGCGCCTGCACCCAAACTGTGTTTGACACAGACCAAATAACGGTGAGCTCTTGGCACATCCCCCAGAAAGAAAACCAGGATCACTTCTCCAGGGCTCAGGGCTCCCAGCTTCCCAAACAAACAGTGCAGCTATGGCCACCAGGAGGAGGTTCGGGATGCAGAACAGGCTGAGCAGGTTAGATATTCATATATTCATTCTTTCACTCCTAAAGTCTTCATCTATCACATGGGGAAAGGAAGTATTTTGCTGTCTATTTGGAATACATACAGTGGAAAGGATGGAAAAAGTGTTGTTAGAGAGAGCAAATGAGAGAATAAATTCAGTCATTATTTCATGCACCCTAACTAAGCACCTGGGCCTTTCAGACGGGTCAGTGATAAAGAATCCACCTGCCAATTCAGGAGATGCAAGAGATGCAGATTCGATCCCTGAGTCATGAAGATCCCCTAGAGGAGGAAATGGCCACACACTCCAGTATTCTTGCCTGGAAAATCCCAGGGACAGAGGAACCTGCTGGTCTTACAGTCCATGGGTTTGCAGTGTCAGGCACCACTGAGCAACTGAGAATGCATGCATGCAGCTAAGTACCTGCTATAATAAAAATAATAATGAATGTTTATAGAGTGCTACTTTAATCCTTATAACCACTCTTCTGAAGTAGCTTCTATTATTTCAATTTACAGACGAGAAACTGAGGCCCAGAAAGATGAACTCACCCAGATTACATGGCTCGTCAGAGATGGAACCGGGATTTGAACACGAGCCCACTGTTAACTAGTCCTGTGCTCAGAGCCACAGACAGAGCCTACAGCATATCTCTGGCACTAGAGTCGGGGATCTTCAAGGTCAAGAATGATCATCTATTAACCTCTGAATCTGCTGTGCCTGGGCCATAGCCCAGGGTGTAGAAGCTAATCACTAAATGTGGGTGGGCCACTTTAATATTTATAAAGCAAGGTGAAACGAAGCAATCTGGTAGGGCAGACGGGGGAGTAAACAGAGCATTGTGAGTAACAGGTGTGTGTGTGTGTGTGTGTGTGTGTGTGTCTGAGTCTTTGTGACCCTGTGAACTTTAGCCTACCTGGCTCATGTGTCCATGGGATTTTCCAGACAAGAATACTGGAGTGAGTTGCCATTTCCTCCTCTATGGGACCCTCCCAGCCCAGGAATCAAACCCATGTCTCCCATGTCTCCTGAGTCTCCCATGTCTCCTGCATTGCAGCCAGAATCTTTACCTGCTGAGCCATTGGGGAAGCCTGATGTAACAGGTAAGTGCCTAGGACTCCCTGAGCTTGTGCTGCATCGGCATGTACCCATCAGGGTCTCAACGGCTGATCATTTTATTTGTGTTTAGAGAAGGGCTTATCTGCAAAGATGCAGATGTAGAAGACTCACAGGGTGGGTACAGGAGCTTAGTAGCTGCTGAACTTTTCCCACAAGAGGAGGGAGCATCCTGCAGAGTTGATCACCTTAGAAGGAGCAGTGAGGGACATGCCAGGTCCAGTGTGCTTGCAGGAAGGAAGGCATTCCCTCTCTCCTTCTGAAGTTCCCAGTCGGACAAGCACCCACTGATGCCATCCCCACAGATCAACTTCCTGGGCACAGCACAAATGGAGAAAGCTGGAGTGTGGATCTAAAAAGGGAAAAAAAAGATATTCTGCATAGATGGGAAGGAGGTGCAGGTGTTTACTGGAAAGCAGAACTGGATGTGACATTCCCCTTGAGGGAAAGGAAGTGCAGTCACCCTGTCCAGAAGGCTTGGAATACTTAAATATATCAGGACATTGGGAATGAGAGAGGGAGTGGTAGGAATCGAGATCAGAGAGAGAGATGGAGACTGGATCATGGGAAGGTAAAGCAGGGGTAAAGGTAAAGTGCCTGTTCTGCAGGCACTGAGAAATGCTGAAGGCATTTAAGCAAGGAAGTGACTAGCATCTATATGTTTAACACGTTATTATTGACTTTATGTAAAGACTTACGGTGCCCGTTATAGCTGCTTGGAAAATGGTGGCTAACTAAAGCGACCGTTCCCCAGTGAGAAAACAGACTCTAAGGAATTAAGGAAGGTTGGGCCATATTGCAAAGGTCTGGCCTTGCCAGAGTTCAGCTGCAGTTCACTCTTGATTTCTGTGCAATAGGATGATTGTCTGAATGAAACTGAACTCAGTCTCTCTGCCCCAGCATCAGATAAGCCCTGTGTAATCTAAATCCATTTTGATCTCAACAGAGATCTGTGTACACATGCACACACTTGGCAGCCATGGGCTGTGGACCTGGTGCTCTTGCTTGTGATCTGAGCCATGTTATCAATACTTGTGAGCGTAAACTTGGGAGATCAAAGCTATCCAGGTCAGAAAGGCTAATATTGAAATTCCAGGCTTGCAGGCACAGCTCTCAAATTCCATGGCTCAGAATCAAGTTCCCATATAATCAAATCAAACATTTGCTTGACAGAGTTGTAGGGCTCTGGAGTGTGGGTGGGGTTTGCATTTAGAAGAAATTGGGGGCACGCCCAGAATGGAATTCTGCAATTCTAGCTGAGGATGGTTTTTAGGTTAAAAGCTCTGTATGACCCTAGTTGGAGCAAATGTATTTTCATGGCCCAGCTTTAGATCACAGAGGAGGTGTTTACAGTCTTTGGAAATAATACATTCTGCTGCCCAGTGTTCTTGCCTGGAGAATCCCAGGGACGGGGGAGCCTGGTGGGCTTCCGTCTATGGGGTCACACAGAGTCGGACACGACTGAAGTGACTTAGCAGCAGCAGCAGCTGCTGCTTTCAAGAGGAAAGACCTGGAGATACCACCCCTTACCCAGCAAGGTAATATGAAAACTAGTTACAATGGGCAAAACCTTCTGAAACATAATAGGCTCCTAACACATGGGTCTGTTTTTGTAATTGGCCCTGATATTATTGTTCCTTCACCACAGCAAACATGCAGACCAGAGATCATACTCATTGGCAATATTGAACCATCTTTATCTGTCTATCCCATTCACTTCAGTAAACCTTTGAAGAGTACCTTTCATATGCTAGGTAAAATGTAAGGCCTATTTTGAGTGCAAAGATGAATAAGATGGTCCCTCAAGCAAAGTAACCAGTCTTAGGCAGAAGATACACTTACTACTAGTTATAATGCAATGTCTGTGACTTAGGGGTGGGATATACCCAAGTCTGTGGATTCACAGGTAACAGAAAGTCATTCTTTTTTTTTTTTAATTTTTGTTTTTAATTAAAGGATAATTACTTTACAATATTGTGATGCTTTCTGCCATATATCAACATGAATCGGCTGCAGGTATACTTATGTCCCTTCCCTCTTGAACTTCCCTTCCCATCCCACCCCACTGCTGCTGCTGCTGCTGCTAAGTCGCTTCAGTCGTGTCCAACTCTGTGCGACCCCATAGACGGCAGCCCACCAGGCTCCCCCGTCCCTGGGATTCTCCAGGCAACCCACCCCACTAGGTTGGCACAAAACACCAGCTTTGGGCTCCCTGCATCTCACAGAAAATTCCCACTGGCTATCTATTTTACATATGGTAATATATATTTTTCAATGCTACTCTCTTAAATCGTCCCACCCTCTCCTCCCCTGACTGTGTCCAAAAGACTGTTCTTTATGTCTGCGTCCCCTTTGCTGCCCTGCAAGTAGAATCATCAGTACCATCTTTCTAGATTCCATATATATGCATTAATATACGATATTTGTCTCTTTCTTACTTCACCCTGCATAATAGACTCTAGGCTTAATTGCCTTCTTAGAACTGAGAACCTTTCATCTTAGTAGCAATGGATTAACTTTCGTGGAGGAGTTGGACCTCCAAGTCTTTCTTAATGTAGTGTAATAAATAGCACTGGATCCCAGAAACTGAGGTTCAAATCCCGGTCCTGCCACTATTTGAGCTGTGTTATCTGGAATGTATAACTTAATATATTGTTGCCAGAGATACCTTAATACATTTTCTATTACCCAAATGTTAATGACGGAGTGTTTCAATACTCACTTACATAACAAATCACTGGCCACAGGCATTAGTTTCTGCAAAAATCCCCTGGTCAGTAATGTGTTAACCTCACCAAATCTCAATTTTCTTGTCTGCAGAATGGGGATAATTATAGGATCTACCTCATCGAAGTGTCGAAAGAAATAATGAGCTATCCACGTAAGGCACGTAGCACTGTTCCTTGTAAAGATAACACCCAGTAGATCATTTAGTTACTGTCATTTCAAAAAGGAACTCAACATTTCATCTTAAAAACATCCCTTCTTAGTGTGCTGACATACAATCAAATCAATTATATCTGACATCCACGTAAACTGAAACATACACAATTGATAATATTTGACCAATTTTGACCTATAAAAATGGCAACCTCATAATAGCTTTTCAAAACACCTTCTCCTGCAATATCTCATTTGATCTCTGCAACAATTTTGTGAGTGTGTTAGTGCTATACGTTAAGTTGCTTCAGTCATATCTGACACTTTGTGACCCCATGGACTGTAGCCTGGCAGGCTCCACTGTCCATGGGATTCTCCATGCAAGAATACTGGAGTGGGTTGCCATTTCCTCTTCCAAGGGATCTTCCTGATCCAGGGGTTGAACCCAGGTTTCTTATGTCTCCTGCATTGGCAGGCAGGGTCTTTACCACCATGATTTGGAGGAAATCCTCTCAGATTTCAAAAGCATCTCCTCCCTCAGTTCACATGGATGCTGAGACACTATCACATTCAATGGCTGCTGCTGTTTGCCAAGGGTAAGCATGTGGCCTCGTTGGACCAAAGTTTCTTTTCTAAAAATTTTTTTTTTCTTTTCTGACTAGAGTCTTAGAGAGCTTTGCTAGCCTTTCTCCAATAACTGAAGTTGCCCAGTATTAAACTCTGGAGCAGCTGGTGGCTCTGTTTTCTAATTAGCATTTATTGAGCTAATCCTTCATTTATCTAATTAGCATTTACTGAGCACCTTCTATGCTCCAGGCACTGTGTTGGGGGCAAGGGGTTAACAAATGGATAAGATCCTTTCCATCAGTGAACTTTATTGTACTTAAAGAGATTGAAACTAAGCAACAAAGTGAATCATTTCTGGTAAAGTGTGATCAATGCTTTGCTGGAACTACAGGGAAAGAACTAGGCTACGTAGAGAGAGGAGGATACAGTCAACACACTGATAGATGCTGGGAAAGTGGTGGAGGGCGCAGTAGTGGGATATGAGTTCCTGGTTCCAGCAGCATCTGAGGCTCTGCTCTTCTGCTCTCCTTCTAACACCTTAGTTATTCAGCTTTCCTTGGACTTCATATTACAGTTGAATTCAGTTAGGTTTCTATCAGCTGCAATCAGAAGCACCTATTGTAATACGGCAATCTAGAAGGGGGCGTGTGAAAATGAAACAAGGAAGGGAATGTTTGGAAAAGTGGATCGGAAACCTAAGCCACTCAAATCCTTTTCGGATATGTAGCTTAAGTACAAATCATCAATAACTAATGTAATCTGGGACACTGTGTGAGATTTAAGAAATAATTCATCAACTTTCATCAAGTCATTGCTGTCATCACCATCTTTGACAGCTTCTTATGTTGAACAATATGAAAAGGTCGATAGGATCAGAGTATCTGGAAGTTGAAAAGAACATTAAGGATCATGAAACCAGAACTCACTTTACAGATGTGGAGATGGAAGCCCAGAGTGATACATGACAAGTTCAAAGTCATGTAATGTGAAAGCAGCCAGGTTAGAGTTGAACTCAGGACGCCTGACTCTCAGTCCATGTTCAGGCTACCATGGATTCATTCATTCACTTATTCAAGGAACGTTTTGAGGGTCTATTATGTGTCAGGCCCTATTCTAGGTGCTGGGGTCACAGTGGTTTCTGTTCTCATTGTTTCATTCTAAATCAGGAAAGACATACAATAAAACATATATATCAATAGAAAATCTTGTGGTCCATGTTAGAAAGAACTTAAAACAACATGAGAAAGAATGTATATGAGAGAGGGGTCATGTTATTCTAAACTGAACGGTCAGAGAAGTCTTCTTGGAAGACATGCTGTTTAAATCAGGATTTGAGTGGCTGGAGGAATCATGTGAAGATTAGAAGGAAGAGTATTCCAAGGAGAGGTGATTGACGGTGCAGAAGTCCTGAAACTGGAATGAGTTTACTTATTCAAAGAACAGAAAGAGGGTTAGTGTGGCTGAGGCAGAATGAGAAAAGGGGAATTAGGGATTGAGATGAACTGACGTAGGAGAGGTCAGCAGAGGCTAGATTATAGCCTTTGAGGCCAAGGTAAGGAAAGGATAAGGTTCTGACCCTAAGTGTAACAGGAAGCCATTTGGGCAGTTTTAAAGAAAGAAGCAACATGACTTAACTTCTCTTTTGAAACCTGATTCTAATCACTTGCTGGTCAGTGAAGAGTAGAAATAAAGAGCCAGTAAGGCAGGTAAGAATGCTGGGGATCTGGACAAGGGTGGAGTCACAGAGGTGGAGAGAGTATGATGCTTTTCAGATATGCCAGGGGATGTAGAGTTGGTAGGACTTGACAGTGGCTTGGTATGGGGGAGATGATGGATCCAGTCTGGATCAGTAGCCAAGTCCTGAGTTTTTGCCTTAAGAAACTGAACAGATGCTGTTGCCATTCACTGTGGGTCGATGGAGAAAGTGAAAGATTGAGAAAAAAAAAAAATCAAGAGCTCTGTTTTACATATCATTCTGTATTCTTCCCTGATGGCTCAGACTGGAAAGAGTCTGTCTGTAATGCGGGAAACCTGGGTTCGATCCCTGGGTTGGGAAGATCCCCTGGAGAAGGGAATGGCAACCCACTCCAGTATTCTTGCCTGGAGAATCCCATGGACAGAGGAGACTGACTACAGGCTGACAGGCTACAGACCATGGGGTCGCAAACACTCAGAAACAACTGAGTGACTAACACACTCTGTACTCTTGTATCACAAGAGGTCTATATTGAAGGTCAACAACTGACAAAGTAAGCCTGAAAAAAGAATCAGAAGAAAACTTTCGAGAGCAAAGACCACTGCTCAGTTGCTACACACGTGGTCATCTGGTTCCCTTATTCCTCGTTGATTAATCAACATGGAGCAGCCTAATAAGTAATAATCATCATGATGGCAAGCCACAGAGAGGTAGCCAGAAACCGTCAAAGGTTCATCTCAGCATGAAAAGTTACCAGGTCAGACCCTACCAGGAGACACAGAGTTGGACTGGCGGGGGGCATTCCAGGCAGAGGGAAAGTATGTGCTCCACAAGTTAGGAGATGTGGAGCATCACAGAGAGCTGAGAATAGAGAGCCCAGGCCCTCAGAAAGCATTTCAGTTTGTAGGTGAGAAGTAGGTGCAAGGGAATATCACCATGTGAACAAGCTTAGGAGGACAAACAGACTCACTCACTTATTCATTCATTCAAACAAATCCTTCTGAAGCCCAATATTCATGTAAAACTCTTGCAGGTACAAGGACATAACAATGAACAGAAGAAAGACCCTGCCTGCGAGAAGTTTACATTCTAGTGGGAAAAGACTGACAGTAAATTCAAAATGTAACCATATGTCAGGAGCAGCTTACCTGCTGTAGAGAAAAATAAAACAGTGTGTATTTTGTCTGAGTGTTTTGTTCTCTGCCAGAGAAAACAGGTGAGAAACCCAGGCCTCACTTGACTCATCCAGTTTTGTCCGGTGGCTGGCTGCTTCTGCACCAAGGAAGACTTCTTGTTCTTCTTGGCACCAGTCACTGGGGCTGAATGTAGGAGGGCAGGGGAGGGGAGGGTGAGGTCAGAGAGGTAACAAGATGAGCCTTGTAAGCCATGTCAGAGCTTGGGTTTTACTCTGAGTGTGAGGAAGGCGCAGAGAGAGGGGTCCTGTGTCTGTTCCCAAGCAGCACTTCTTCATTGACCTGTCCCTGCCCCTGCCCTGCAGGTAGATAAGGAAATCAGAAACTCTCTCTCTAAAGTGCCATCCACCAAATCTCCAGTTCTTTTTTGGTCCTTTTGCAGAAACCCCACCAGGAATTTTGGGGTATAATGGAGAGAGGAATGAATCTACAAAATAACAACCAATTTAACCCACTCTAGGTTGCGGAGAGTCGGACACGACTGAGCGACTGAACTGAACTGAACTGATCCTTAATGTTGTCATCTTGGTGGGAAGGCTCCTGGCCAAGGAACTTGGTCTTGGGTCTGCCCCTGTCTATCTGTGACTCCTTGGTTAAATCAACTCCCCTCTCTGTGGGTCGAAGGAGATGAGTGGCTGTATGAAGGCTCAGACTTCATTCTCTGTAAACTTACTTCCTACTGAAGGATTTCTTGAACCCCCATCATTCTTTTCCTACTCAACATGTCCCTATTCTCAGGCTTTGAAATGTGTCCACTGTTGAAAACAAGGACTAGGAGGTTCAGGGTGGAGAAGGGAGTCAGGGCTGGGCACGTGAAGGGCTCCATGGGCTGGCCCAATACTATGGAGGCTGGGCAGCCAGAGTAGTACGGGATCCCTCTCAGTGACTTGGGGAAAGTACTAGCTCGCTGTGCAGTGGGGACTCTGACAATCTAAACCCAAACCAGATGTACAGCAGAGAGAGCAGGGCCTATTACAGAATGTTGTGAAACAGCCCAGGGGAGGTAAATAAGCAAAAACAGGCTGGTTGCCTAGCAGCATGTACAACAAAATAAGCCAAGCTCCACTGGCATTGGCTCTCTGCAGTGGGGAGAAAGTACAGGGAGGACTCAAGCCTGATGAGAACCCAGGGGCCCTGCTCCCCAGCAGCTTTGCCCACTCCCAACAGGTGGCTCCTGCTCTCAGGTGTGGCAGGGTCTGTCCTTGACCTCTGGGGCTTTGCACCCAGCCAGCCCCACAGGGCTGGGGACCTGGAATGAGGAAGAGACTGCACCGGCTGCCGACAGCCGTGCTCTAGTGCATCCACCAGGCTGGGGAAGAGGCGGGCTGAGGCTACGAAGGTCTGTTAAAGGTACACTGTGTGGAGAAGGCAATGGCAAGCCACTCCAGTACTATTGCCTAGAAAATCCCACGGATGGAGGAGCCTGGTAGGCTGCAGTCCGTGGGGTCGCTAAGGGTCGGACACGACTGAGCGACTTCACTTTCACTTTTCACTTTCACACACTGGAGAAGGAAATGGCAACCCACTCCAGTGTTCTTGCCTGGAGAATCCCAGGGACGGGGGAGCCTGGTAGGCTTCCGTCTATGGGGTCACACAGAGTCGGACACGACTGAAGTGACTTAGCAGCAGCAGCAGCAGCAGTGTGCCCACCTGTGCTCTACACAGGACTCTGTCATTCATTCCTTCAGACGCCACATATTTCCTGACTGCCTAGTTTGCCCCAGGCACTGCGACTGACCCCAGGGAGAGACAGAAAGGAAAGGAGAGACACACTCTGTTCTCCACCTATGGGAGGAGACCCGACACCGGACAAGGGATCACAAAACCAAATGCACGATTATAAACGGTGATCAGGACTCTGAAGGGAAAGGAAGAGCAGCAGGGACAATGGGAGAGGGGGCTGGGTTTGAACAGAGCATTCGGGGAAGGCCTTTCTTAGGCGGGCAAGTTGAGACTTAAAGGATAAGTAGGCATTGTGTGCTGTGCGCTTAGCTGCTCAGTCGTGTCCAACTCGGGAATCGAACCGGGCCTCCTGCATTGCAGGTGGATTCTTTACCAGCTGAGCTACCAGGGAAGTCCAGGTGAAAAGAGGGGAAGGGGAGTCCCTGGAGGTGGGAACAGCAGGTGAGGGGTCCCTGGCAGGAAGGAGTCTCTGCTCAGGTGATGGCAGAAGAGAGAGAGGGTCTGCAGAGGAGTCTGGGAAAGCAGGGGAGTGGAGAGGTAGGCAGGGGCCAGATCACAGAGGCCCTTACGTGATAAGGATAGGGGTTTTATTCTAAGTGCAATGAGAAATGCTTGGCATTTATTATTGATAATATTGGGGGAGAAGCTCTAATGACCAGATTTATGTTTTTATAAGATTATTCCTGGGAACAACATGGCAGTTCTGAAAGGGAACAAGAAAGGGAATAGTAGAGAAATTCAAGATATATTTTTCTATTGACTTTAACATTATAGGTTGTGCTATGCTGTGCTTAGTTGCTCAGTTGTGTCCAACTCTTTGCAACCCCAAGGACTATACAGTCCATGGAATTCTCCAGGCCAGAATATTGGAGTGGGTAGCCTTTCCCTTCTCCAGGGCATCTTCCCGATCCAGGGATCAAACCCAGTTCTCCTGTATTGCAGGCAGATTCTTTACCACCTGAGCCACAAGGGAAGCCCAACATTACAGTTTAGGTATTATTATCTCATTTATAAATGCTGTGTCATTTGCCCAGGCTTCCCAGGTGGCACTAGTGGTAAAGAACCCGCCTGCCAATGCAGGAAACGTAAGAGATGTGGGTTCAATCCCTGGGTCTGGAAGATCCCTTGGAGGAGGGCACAGCAGCAGTCTCCAGTATTCTTGCCTGGAGAATCCCATGGACAGAGGAGCCTGGTGGGCTATGGTCCACAGGGGCTCAAACAGTCAGATGTGACAAGAGACATAGCACACAATTGCCCAGGTCACACAACTCCCTCGGAGGGGCAGTTTATAAAGAACAGACCTGGAATTGGAACCCAGATCATCTAGGCTCCCAAGCCCTTGCTTGGTTCATAGCCCTGCACCAACAAGGTTGGTTTTCTTCCACGACCTACTAAGGATGCAGAGCTCAGGGAAAGTGACAAGGGTAGAGTCGCAATAATACGGGAGGAAATGTGGGAATGGTGTGTGTGTGAGAGCGAGAAAGAGACAGAGAGAGAGAAGACGACTAAGAGGAGGGGAAGGAAGAAGAAAGGGCAGATGCAGAATGCTTGCACAACTTCGCAAAGTATTTCTGCCTCCATGTGGCCACTTTACAAGGCATTTCTGGTTGTTATCATAATTAGCCCTTTCCAGGCCAGTGCTTGCTTACCCCCAGCAATGAGGAAGACATACACCCCTCCTCCTGGGGAACAGTTAAGGCAGCTTCTGCAGCTCAGCAACAAGCAGGTCTGCAAGTCAGGAGTCAGCATTTAATGCACAGTTTCAGGCCTGCATCCCACCTTAGTCCCATCATGATTGTGGGCTAGTTTATGAACTTTTCCATTTTCAGTTTGCTAATCTGCAAGTAACACCTGTGTCATAGTGTTACCATGTTCAAAGAGATATTGACATTTAATGCCTACCACTAAAGCTGCACTCAACAAAGAATGTCTGTTTTTATCCCAGCAGCTGAAGACCCTTGTCAAAATTAAGCAAGGAGGCCTGTACTCCACATGTACAGTGGACGTCTCCCACTTCTGCCACATTCTACAGTTCAGAAGAGCACTGGTCTGGAAGTTTGGAGACCTGAGCTCTTCTTCTGGCTCTACTGCTGACTTGCTGTGTGACTTTGGGTGAGATCCTCCCATCTCTGAGCTTCAGGTACTTTCCCCTACAAAATAAGGAGGTTGTACAGATGGAATTCTAACCCAGGGCATAGAAAGAAGATGCTGCTATTTACTTGGGGCTGCTCTAGTGATGGGAGGGAATGGAGAAGCAAGACGTAGAAGATGATCTCAGAGTAAATGCTTTTAATTAACTGGGGATTTTTTCCCCCATGAAAGCTCTTTAATATTTCCAAAGAGTCTAAAGTCTGGGCAAATCTGTCCTATACAATAGGGTTGCCTGTAGCCCCACAGATGCGTTCTCTGGTCTCCTGTTCTGCTTCATCTTTCTTCCACGCAGAGAGAGTTCATCATCCCTTAACATGTAGAATCTCTTTCCAACTTAAACAGCTCCTTTGTGCTTTCAGTGTTGGAGAAAGAAATAACAAGCAAAAGTGGAGTGCCGGGTTGGAGCTGGAAACATCCACATAAACCCTCATTTAGTTTAATGAATATACACATGGGTAGAGATGCACGTATATGTAGATTAGAATAGATAGATACTGCCCACTGAAAGGGCCCAGAAGCAATGACATTCCAAGAGCAACAAGCACAACTTAAGTGCCCATGGCTTGGTTTTTATATACCCTTCTCCAGTAAAAGAAATTGGGATTCCTTGAAGACATACAAGGTAAGCCTGGAGTATCATGCAGTGGCAAAAAAAGTGTTCTAAAGTAAGCCAAAAATGGATGGAGAATGTCAAAAGGGGACAGGAATCAAACTGAAAAAAACTCCCAGTGCCCAAGGCTAGAACGATTTGAGGCACAACAACAAAATAGCAATTGTATTGAATTGTACACAAAAAATAAACTGTATTGTATCGAACACAATAAAATAAATACCCATGAGTCCATACTGTGATAAATGATTGACTGAATAATAAACAAGTTGGGGTGGAAGGGTCAATTTTCTTTACAGACCATTTCCAATAATAAGTATAAAAGAAATGAGAGAAGCAGAAAATCACCATGAGAACAGCACAGTAATAATCGCCTCAGGCAAGATTCATTGGTGATGGCTAAAATTAATGAAGCCTTAAGGAAAAAAAAATATTTTGCATAGGTTCAAACCACCTTCCCCTAATTTACTGTGGTGGTTTTAACATATGTCCTAAACTCCTTGATACTCCAATTCCATGAAACGCAATTCCATGCTAACCCTTGAGTGTAGGTTAGACTTAGTGACTAATTCACTTCTAGTGACTAGAGTATTGGGGTTAAAAAACAGCTACTTGCAATAGAGAAACCTGCCAGACACCACCTTATCTAAGTGTTCCAGGTTAGCATTATCGGGGATAAGTCATGTTGACACAATGTACCCACTGATAGGATGTGATGAGATGGCACATCATTTATGTGTATCCTTTTCTCAAATCCATAATCTCAGTCTAATCTTGAGAGAAACATCAGACAAACACAAATTGAAAAGCATCCTGCATAATACTCGATCAATATCAAGATCAGAGTTAAGAAAGGCAAAGAAATAAAGAGGAACCATCACAGATGGGAGGAGACTAAGGAGTCTGCATCAGAGATTGAAACCTGGAGCAGAAAGAAGGACACAGGCCGGAAAACTGGAGAAATCCGAGTCATATATACAGGCCAGCTAATAGTAATGGACCAGTGTTAATTTCTTAGGGTTGACAGACTTATTTTGGTTTTGTAAGATGTAACATCAGGGGAAGCTAGGTGAAGGTTATGTGGGAATCTGTATCATGTTTGCCACTCTTCTATAAACCTAAAATTAATCCATAACAAAAAGTAAAAACAAAAATAAAGATAGTCCAGTTCAGTTCAGTCGCTCAGTCGTGTCCGACTCTTTGTGATCCCATGAATCACAGCACGCCAGGCCTCCCTGTCCATCACCAACTCCCGGAGTTCACTCAAACTCATGTCCATCGACTTGGTGATGCCATCCAGCCATCTCATTCTCTGTCGTCCCCTTCTCCTCCTGCCCCCAATCCCTCCCAGCATCAGAGTCTTTTCCAGTGAGTCAACTTGTCGCATGAGGTGGCCAAAGTATTGCAGTTTCAGCTTTAGCATCAGTCCTTCCAATGAACACCCAGGATTGATCTCCTTTAGAATGGACTGGTTGGATCTCCTTGCAGTCCAAGGGACTCTCAAGAGTCTTCTCCAGCACCACAGTTCAAAAGCATCCATCCTTCAGCGATCAGCTTTCTTCACAGTCCAACTCTCACATCCATACATGACCACGGGAAAAACCATAGCCTTGACTAGACGGACCTTGGTTGGCAAAGTAATGTCTCTGCTTTTTAATATGCTATCTAGGTTGGTCATAACTTTCCTCCCCCCCCCCCAAAAAAAAAAAGAAGTGCTCACTTTACACTTTTTTAGAGTGTAAAGTCTTCCAGGGGAAAGCTCATAACGTATGATTTCTCTCTATCTTCTCAGAGTTTCTGGCAGTGTCAAATATTCTCAAGGAATTCTTATGGAGAAAACCTCTTTGGGAGCACAGTGTGTGGGTGTTAGTTGCTCAGTTGTGTCCGACTCTTTGTGACCCCATAGCCTGTAGCCCACCAGACTCCTCTGTCCATGGGATTCTCCAGGCCAGAATACTGGAGTGGGTTGCCATTTCCTTCTCCAGGGTATCTTCCTGACCTAAGGATTGAACCCAGGTCTCCTGCATTGCAGGCAGATTCTTTACCATCTGAGCTACAGGGAAGTCCCTGCTGTGTCCTAATCCCATGTGTATCCTCAGTGTTAACTAGTGGTGGCACATGAGAGACGAATGTGGCTCTGGGAGCCTGGAGAATGGCGGGGCAGGTGGGCAATAGAGGCTTTACAGGGATTGATTCTGTATACCTTAGGAAGTTCACTTCATCTCTGAGTCATATTCTCCATCTAGGAAATGGGGACAAAAATACTGTTTGCCTTATAGTTTTATGAGGATTAAATGAGACAATGTATTGTGGGGAAGAGCTTTATAAATTGCAAAGCCCTATGTAAATATTCATCATTATATTGACACACAGATGCTGATGAATCAGAAGTTCCACCTGAAAGGATCGGTGTTTCCCCAGCTCTCCACCTGTGACACACCACCTATGCACAGAGTCAGGGGTGCAGCCTTCCCTTCCAGGGCTCACCTAATTCAGCCACTTGTCCATACACATCCTGGATAAGTTAAGCACATGAAAAGGTTCAGCCCTCTTTTCCTAATATGGCAAGTTCCATCTTTATTCTCTGCTTGCTTCTGTTCATGTGCTGGCAAAGAGAAATGAGGAAATACTAATTGTTCCGTGGTATCTTAGGCTTCTTTTCCTTAATACTATAAAACTCTATAAAGTTGCAATATGCTGCTGCTGCTGCTGCTGCTAAGTCACTTCAGTCGTGTCCGACTCTGTGTGACCCCACAGACGGAAGCCCACCAGGCTCCCCCGTCCCTGGGATTCTCCAGGCAAGAACACTGGAGTGGGTTGCCATTTCCTTCTCCAATGTGTGAAAGTGGAAAGTGAAAAGTGAAAGTGAAGTTGCTCAGTCGTGTCCGACCCTTAGCGACCCCACGGACTGCAGCCTACCAGGCTCCTCCATCCATGGGATTTTCTAGGCAAGAGTACTGGAGTGGCTTGCCATTGCCTTCTCCGAAAGTTGCAATATGGTTAGGTGATAATAACAATGCCAGCCATTCATTGTGGGGTTCTCAGGGTTATATGTGAGTTAGTTCAATATTCCTAAGATTTTCACCATTTTCCACTGTTCTCCTATTTTCTTCCAGATATAAGTATTATCTCCAATCTGCTTTAATATAATTCACTGTAGATTCAGTGAGCTCTGTAAGTCTGTGTTAGTTTATTTTTTTCTATACCCTGGGATGTCCTGCTGCCCTAAGCAGGATAACATACTCCAGGCAGCTATTTAATCAAGGGATCACACTTCAGAGACAGCATTTCAGTTATATTTTGCTCCATTTAATGTCAAAAGTTTTGTTAATTAGCACAATAGATGTTAGAAGTAGGTTTCAGTGAATTATTTTAAAGATATGTGGGTTGGCTAAAATATTATGGAGACCACGGTCACTTCTGTATGAATAGTACACAAGAATCTAGTGGGCTTTTTACTCTCTGCTCTTTGGAAATGTGGATGAGGCTTCATTCTACAATACTCTGAGTTCAGCTTCTGATGTAGAGGGGCTTCCCAGGTGGTGAATGGGGTAAAGAATCTGCACAAGAGATGTGGGTACTATCCCTGGGTTGGGAAGATCCCCTGGAGTAGGAAGTGGCAACCCACTCCAGTATTCCTGCCCGGAAAATTCAAAGGACAGAGGAGCCTGGCAGGCTACAGTCCATGAGGTTGCAAAGAGTCAGACACAACTGAGCGACTGAGCATGAACATGAAAATAGGCTTCTCACATCACTGACTGCATGAGCCTAAAAGCCCTCACCCCTGGGCTCTGAAATCCATTACTCTGAAAGTCATGTTCCTACCAGCTGCCCCCAGCCCATGACTGCATGCACCAGGGTACTAAGATACACAGTAGGATAGGCTGGTTGTGAGGTTAAGACAGAGGACTCCTCAGACGAGCAGCACTGGCTCAGGACTCCCAACAACTCTGCCAAACTTCCTTGGGACTGCTCTGAAGTCTAAGACAATTCCACCCAACTTTCCTTCCTTCCTTTATCTCTTCTTCATTCAGCGTTATACCAGCCTTCCCGGGATCCCCCAGCTCCTTCTTCATCATGTGTTTAAATTTCCCTAATAAATTTCTCACATGTACAGATTTGTGTTGGCTTCTCAGAGGACCCAGAACAGTGTCCGTGGCACTGAGAGTGGTCCAAACAAAAAGACAGTAAAATGGGGAGTTGAAATGAGCTCGTCTCCCACACAGCCAAGGAGGGGGACACAGTAGTGGCCGACAGGTGTGGCACAGGGGTCCCTGCACTCAGGTGGTGGCCTCATGGAAAAGATTTCACCATCGGTGACCTGAGAAAATGTCCTGGTGATGGGAAATGCTGTGGCAGGTTCAATGATGTAAATACGTGAAAAATAGGGGGGTATAGTGCCTAAAAGACCAGGAAGTTGGCTAGTTACTCCTAAGTTGTATTAACTCCCCAAAGAAAGATACTGAGAGATGGCATTTAATAAGCAGCAGGGTCATCAGCTTGTACAGAGGCCTGTATCACCTGTGACCGATGGGCAACCCCAGCTGAAGGACAAGCTGAAGCCCTCCCTGTGAGACCTGCAGAGCTCCAGAGATGTTTGAATGCCTAGTTAAGGAAGGGCTGTGATATGAAGGACAGCATCCTGGTGTGAAAACCTGGGACCCTGAAGTATGGGACAGGGACATCTGGATGGGTCCCCCCTGAATGTGTTGACTCTGCTCACTTCTAACCTATGGTTAGATCTCCACATAACCCAGCTGGAGGTGTGTTGGCTTTAATAAGAGAGGAAGGAGACCTCACACTTAAAGAGTTGTAAGAATGAGCTGTTAAAACACCAATAGGAACCAAGATACTACTGCTGGGATTGGATTTTGAGGATGCTTGATGAAGAAAGTAATAAATCAAGAATTCATTGACTCAAGGGAACGTTTAGGGGACATGGAACTTAACATTCCAGGAAGGACCCCAGGATGGGGCAAACTCACCACAGGGTTGGCTGTTAGAAGCCTGGAAAAACAGATGGGCAGCTGTCAGGGAAATGAAACTGCCTGAAGCGTCCCAGCAAAGGAAGTAGAGAGGCAGAGAGAGGAAACACACTATAATTAATATAATATATAAGGCCATAATCTCCACCTGAAGACACACTGTTCCCCAAGGTCACCAGGAACACACTGGTGAGGGGAGCACAGGATTGCTAACTTCAGAGGCGACCTCCTCTGCAGGCTGTGGATGATAGCCAGAGAGATCATCACAGAGATGGGCTCCTTAATCGCCCTGGGGTATGGCGCCTCACCCACCCACCCACCCAAATAAAGGAGGTCAGGTGGTGGTGCTTAACCACCAGAAACCAGGAGACCATAATTGCTGTAATGACCAGCAAGGTCAGAGGGGCAACCAAGAGAGACTGACCCAGAGGAAGCTGAGGAGATAGTTAATAGCACATGATGTCCACAGAGGCAAAATTAATGGACATTTAACAAGGATGATGCTTAACATCTATTACAAAGAAAAACAAACGTGGAGGGCTAGGAGGTTGAGGGCGATCCCCCTAATAAAAAGCCATGATCTTTGTTCAGTTTCATTCCTGAGCCCTTTTTCAGATCCAGAGCTCACTGGTGCAGAGATGGCTGTAACCTTGGAAGAAAAACCCTGGAGGACCATGACAAACACACACTGTGCTGCTCTCCTCAGTCCCTTCTTAAATGGACCTATGACCATGCATATGGGTGACTATTCTGGGGAAAACGGGAATATCAGGATTTGCAGGATTACTGATTACAGGGTCTGAGTAACATCAATATCCAGAGGTCCAAAGCACCATCACAGCCCCCTGTTATAGTGGGGGCTATATGGCCCCACCTATGGGTGGGGCCTCTTGTACTGGCCATGTGACCAGTGTAGCCATCCTCAAAAGGGCCTGCACACGCTGGGATTGCTGCTTTGACACTCTTAATTTTATCTTTGATTTTGTTTCGTAAGCAATGTCTAATGACACGGGGAAAACCAGCATGACCCTCACCTGCTACTGCCTTCCCAGGACAAGTTCTCTGTCACCTGCTACTTGTCCTCCAGGGCCCACCCAGACTCCTTCTCCTCATCCTGCAATCACTGCTGTCCTCCAACCTGGGAGAGACCTGGACAAGGGCAGAGGAAGGGTCAGTTCACAGCATCACAGAGCATCTCAGAGAAGGGCATGGAAGAAGCCGTCACTGCCTTGGGCTGGCAATACCACAGTATACCTGGTGGGTGACAGGCCAAAGGTGTGTCTTGCTCACCCCTGATCTTGGTACCAAGCACGTTGCATGTCCTGGGGCAGAGGTTTAAAGATCCTTGGGGGTGGCCTGTGTGCCATGAGCTGCGATGGTGGGTCTTGGGATGTGAAGACACCCAGCTCAACATCCTCATGTGCTGTGCTGGGCTTAGTCGCTCAGTCATGTCTGACTCTTTGCAACCCCATGGACTATCTCCCCCAGGCTCCTCTGTTCATGGAATTCTCCAGGCAAGAATACTGGAATGGGTTGCCATACCCTCCTCCAGGGGATCGTCCCAGCTCAGGGATCGAACCCAGGTCTCCAGCATTGCAGGTGGATTCTTTACCAACTGAGCTAGCAGGGAAGCCCCAACCTTCTCATACTTGATTCCTTATCAGACATGATGCATCAGTCCAGTGGCTGGTGAGAGCAGCCCTTGGAGACATCAGGCCAGTGTGCCCTACTTTGAAGGCTGGCTTGTACTCACACTGCAGGTATCTCCATACCCACAAAGCTTGTATTGTCTGGTTCTATGTCTGCAGGGATCCTTTTTTCTCATTCTAACCTTCCTGCTGCTGCTGCTAAGTCACTTCAGTCGTGTCCGACTCTGTGTGACCCCATAGACGGAAGCCCACCAGGCTCCCCCATCCCTGGGATTCTCCAGGCAAGAATACTGGAGTGGGTTGCCATATTTGTCTCTTGTAGCCATCTTGAGGCACCCTTAGGGACAAGCTATGAAATACAAGTAAGTAGTTTTGGTGATTCTGTCTACAAGTTTATTCTGATATTTACATTGAAAGCTGGCATGATGGATGATAAAATTAATGCTAATCATTTCAAACTTTTATTTATACCTTAAATAGCAAATAAAAACAACATAACAAATTGAGACAACACACAGAAGAAAGGAAAATCTTCACGTGTGTGTGAACGGCACTTTTTCTCTTTTTTTTAACAAGGTGCCCTGCGTTTTCATTTTTACTGGGCTCTGCATATTATGTAGCCAGCCATGCCTATAGGAGACAGGTAATAAATGAAATTCTGTCTAACATCTGACTCATAGTAAGAAGCACAAGCTGGAATCAAGATTACCGGGAGAAATATCAATAACCTTAGATATGCAGATGACACCACCCTTACGGCAGAAAGTGAAGAGGAACTAAAAAGCCACTTGATGAAAGTGAAAGAGGAGAGTGAAAAAGTTGACTTGAAGCTCAACATTCAGAAAACTAAGATCATGGCATCTGGTCCCATCATTTCATGGGAAATAGATGGGGAAACAGGGGAAACAGTGTCAGACTTTATTTTTTGGGGCTCCAAAATCACTGCGGATGCTGATTGCAGCCATGAAATTAAAAGATGCTTACTCCTTGGAAGGAAAGTTATGACCAACCTAGATAGCATATTAAAAAGCAGAGACATTACTTTGCCAACAAAGGTCCATCTAGTGAAGGCTATGGTTTTTCTAGTGGTCATGTATGGATGTAAGAGTTGGACTGTGAAGAAAGCTGATCACCGGAGAATGGATGCTTTTGAACTGTGGTGTTGGAGAAGACTCTTGAGAGTCCCTTGGACTGCAAGGAGATCCAACCAGTCCATTCTAAAGGAGATCAGTCCTGGGTGTTCATTGGAAGGACTGATGCTAAAGCTGAAACTGCAATACTTTGGCCACCTCATGCAACAAGTTGACTCACTGGAAAAGACTCTGATGCTGGGAGGGATTGGGGGCAGGAGGAGAAGGGGACAACAGAGAATGAGATGGCTGGATGGCATCACTGACTCGATGGACATGAGTTTGAGTGAACTCCGGGAGTTGGTGATGGACAGGGAGGCCTGGTGTGCTGTGATTCATGGGGTCGCAAAGAGTCGGACATGACTGAGTGACTGAACTGAACTGAAGCCCAGCGGGCCCCTGGACTAACCCAGTGGTCATTTTCTCAGTTCATGAGTATATAATTGTGTGTGCTCAGTTGCTCAGTTGTGTCCAGCTCTTTGTGACCCCTTGGACAGTAGCCCACCAGGCTCCATGGAATTTTCCAGGAAGGAATACTGGAGCAGGTTGCCATTTCCTCCTCCAGGGGATCTTTGCAACCTAGGATTGAACCTGAGTCTCTTGTGACTCCTGCATTGGCAGGCAGAGTCTTTACCACTGCACTACCTGGGAAGCCTGAGTATATAATTGGAATTTATATATTTGGCAATTGAAATAATCCCACATCAGATCCCTAGATTGTGATCAAGGACTACCACGGCAGGAAGGCAAAAGGAATTACTCTGAAACTGCTCCCCACCTCAGCCAAGATAGTAAACCAAAAGCAATCACATCCTGGGGGAGTGGAGAATTAGTCTCCCCATTAAACATTTAAAAATTGCAGAAGTGGTGGTCCCATGTAATTCACCAGTCTAGCCCCTGCAGAACAGACCCTGCAGAAAGCTGATCGATTCTGAAGAGTACTGCAGACTCCATAAGTAGCAGCCCTGAGCGCAGCAGCTATGCCAGACGTGGCCTTCGAGCCAGAACTGACTGATAAGACCTCAGGGATACGGTATACCACCATCGATTTGGTGAATGCATTTTTTCCTTTCAACTTAAAAAGAGAATCAGAAACAATCTGTATTCTCATGGGACAGATAATAGTATTCATTTTTCTCAGGATTATGCAAATTTCTCCTGTGCTTAGTCAGTTAGTCGTGTCCAACTCTACAGTCCAACCCCTTGGACTATAGCCCACTAGGCTCCTCTGTCCATGCGATTTTCCAGGCAAGAATACTGGAGTGGGTTGTCATTTCTTTCTCCAGGGGATCTTCCTGACCCAGGGATCGAACCTGCATCTCTGGCATCTTCTGCATTGGCAGGCAGATTCTTTATCACTAGCATCCACCACCTGGGAATTCTCCTGGCCTCCATTCTAATGTAACCTGAGAGATGGGACACTGATCCATTATAGCAATCCTTTCATGTTGATTGGATATGATGGACAAGCAGTGGCCAGTAGGCTAGAGACCTTGGTAAGACACATGTATGTCAAAGTGGAGCAAATCAACCCTACAATGATTCATGGATCTGTCACTTCAGTGAAGTTGATAGACATCTAGTGGTCCAGGGCAAGCTTGGGATAGCCCCTCCAAAGTGAAAGACAAATTGTTGTTGCATGTTGTGTCTAATACTACTACTGTTCAGGAGTGGTGGTGATGTCTAATTGACCCTGCATGTAGGCATCCTTCCCTCAGGACCTGAGGTCAAGGGCTGAAGCATCTGATGCTGGTGAGTTGCTCATGGTCTCGGACAGAACTTCCCCATCAATAAGATATCTACTGGGTTGGGCAAAAAGTTTGTTCAGCTAGTTGAATATGTTCTTCCATAAAGTTCTTCATGAAAATGAAAAGTGTGAAATGAAATGAAAAAAACTTGAAACTGAACGAAAGTTTATGGACAGTATTTTGGTGATAGCTGGACCTGGGATTTTCATTCATAAGAGGCAGCATCTAGGTTCTGACCCTCAACTTATTTAACCCAGGATGCTGCCCTGCATGTACCACAGTGTGGGAGAGACGCTGGGAAATCCTGTTCTGGTCGTCTGCTGAGGAAAAAGGAGAAATCTTTCCTTTTGGAGACAAAGCCATGCTCCTATTCCAATATGAAAAGAACTCTCTGACATTAGACAGCTAAAAACATGCCCACTCTTTTGCTAAAGTGAAAGTGTTAATTGCTCAGTCATATCTGACTCTTTGTGACCCTATGGACTTGGAGCCCAACCAGGCTCCTATGTCCATGGGATTCTTCAGGTGAGAATACTTGAGTGGGTTGCCATGCCCTTCTCCAGGGAATCTTCCCGACCCAGGGATTGAACCTGGGTCTCCTGTATTGCAAGTCGATTCTTTACCGTCTACTTTTATTTTTTTAAACACCTACTATGTGCTCACTGTTTGGTCTAAGTAAGCCCAGTCCCTCTGATTAATACATACTGGGTGGTTAAACCATCTCCTGAATAATTTGGACTATCATGGGCATAATGTTTCTTGTTTGTGTCATTTCTGGTCATTTTCACTTGTGGCTCTCATTTTTTTTAAACCAAATTTAAGCTGATGGCTTATTTGTATAATTCCCTGTGCAGAGACATGATCTTTTTTCAGAATCTCAGAACCTGCATGGTGCTTCTCCCTGGAAAATGCTGCAAGATTCACAATGAAGATTTTCCTAGCCTGTTATCTCCAACATTACATCATCTGACAGAACATATGGGCCAAGGTGATTGTACCACAGCTTCAGATCTCCTAAGAGCTTCTTAGGATACAGTTGGGACACAAAAGCACACCAGCTATGTTAACAGAGAGAACTTCATATAAAGAATTGTTAACTAGTAAAAAAACTAAGAAAGAAAAGAGTGACAGGAGGTAAAGATTGAAGAAAGCAACTACTACCTCCAGCACTGGGGAAATGAAGGAAGAAGTTGGAAATATCAAAATGTAGAAACTTGAATGTGGGGCTGAATGAGGACTGAAACACAAAGGGGGTGTTGCTCAGCTGGGGCTGAGGTCCCGAGCTTGGAGGAGGAGCTCTGTGTTGCTGCATTCCAGACCTGTGGGTGCCAGCAGCTAGTGCTGATGTTCCTGGGCGGATGCAGTGAGGCTAATTCTCCAAGAATTGGAAAACTCCTACCTGGCTTCAGCTGGAAGGAATTGCTGCTGCCCTGCCCAGAGATGGGGAGGAGAAGAGGAAAGGTAAGTGTTAACACTGGCAGGAACAGGAAGAAAATAGGAAGGAGCAAGTCTCTCCTTATTCTGCCAGGCTTACAGCTAGAGTTAGGTTAGGGTTAGGGTTAGTATTCTCTCTAGGATCCCCTATACAACACTTTGCTGATAAAGGTCATTATAGTCAAAGCTATGGTTTTTTCAGTAGTCACTTATGGATGTGAGAGCTAAACTGTAAGGAAGGCTGAGGACTGAAGAATTGATGCTTTCAAACTGTGGTGCTGGAGAAGACTCTTGAGAGTCCCTTGAGCAACAAGGAGATCAAACTAGTCAATCCTAAAGGATATCAATCCTGAATGTTCATTTGAAGGACTGATGCTGAAGCTCCAATACTTTGGCCACCTGATGCAAAGAGCTGAGTCACTGGAAAAGACACAACTCATTGGAAAAGACCCTGATGCTGGGGAAGATTGAAAGCAGGGGGAGAATGGGGTAAACAGAGGATAAGATGATTGGACAGCATCACTGATTCACCGGACATGAGTTTGAGCAAACTCCGGGAGATGGTGAAGGACAGGAAAGCCTAGCGTGTTGCAGTCCACAGGGTCGCAGAGTCAGACATGACTGAGTGATTGAACAACAACTACTAGAATTCTGTATTGGCAGAGCCTAAAATGTGAGCTGTTGGCAAAGGAGGCATTTGGTTTGGAGAGTGCCAATCCAGTGTCTCAAAACAGAGAACTGAAGTGTGGGGAGGGGGATGAGGGGTTGTAAACCAGAGACAATACCTTCATGACTTATACACAGAGCCATCCCTAACACTGGTGACAATCCTTTGGTATCATAAAGGATGTGTGTGTGTGCACATGCGCACACACACGTGCTCATGCTCAGTCATGTCCAACTCTTTGCGACACCATGGACTGCAGCCTGTCCATGGAATTTTCCAGGCAAGGATACTAGAGTAGGTTGCCATTTCCTCTCCAGGGGATCTTCCCCACCCAGGGATCGAACCTGCATCTCTTGTGTCTCCTGCATTGGCAACTGGATTCTTAACTACTAGTGCCACCTGGGAAGCCAACCAAGCACCAACCTAAAGATATACAATATATAAAAGATAGACCTGGGTCCCTTTTATCTCTTGTCCAGCCTCTTTCACTACACCATACTGTCGTCTAAAAATCTGGTCACAAAGCAAATGCATTAGTGACCGTATCTTTATTAGAAAATCCTCAACCAAAAATTAATTCAGGTAAGCATATTAGTAATTATCATTTTAATTGTCCTTCTTGAGAAACCTGTATGCAGGTCAGGAAGCAACAGTTAGAACTGGACATGGAACAACAGACTGGTACCAAATAGGAAAAGGAGTTTGTCAAGGCTGTATATTGTCACCCTACTTATTTAACTTGTATGCAGAGTACATCACGAGAAACGCTGGGCTAGAGGAAGCACAAGCTGGAATCAAGATTGCTGGGAGAAATATCAATAACCTCAGATATGCAGATGACACCACCCTTATGTCAGAAAGTGAAGAAGAACTAAAGAGCTTCTTGATGAAAGTGAAAGAGGAGAGTAAAAAAGTTGGCTTAAAGCTCAACAGTCAGAAAACTAAGATCATGGCATCTGGTCCCATCACTTCATGGGAAATAGATGGGGAAACAGTGGAAACAGTGGCTGACTTTACTTTTTTGGGCTCTGAAATCACTGCGGATGCTGATTGCAGCCATGAAATTAAAAGACGCTTGCTCCTTGGAAGGAAAGTTATGACCAACCTAGATAGCATATTGAAAAGCAGAGACATTACTTTGCCAACCAAGGTCCGTGTAGTGCAGGCTATGGTTTTTCCTGTGGTCATGTATGGATGTGAGAGTTGGACTGTGAAGAAAGCTGACTGCCGAAGAATTGATGCTTTTGAACTGTGCTGTTGGAGAAGACTCTTGAGAGTCCCTTGGACTGCAAGGAGATCCAACCAGTCCATCCTAAAGGAGATCAGTCCTGGGTGTTCATTGGAAGGACTGATGTTGAAGCTGAAACTCCGATACTTTGACCACCTGATGCGAAGAGCTGACTTATTGGAAAAGACCCGGGAAAGATTGAGGACAGGAGGAGAAGGGGATGACAGAGGATGCTGGGAAAGATTGAGGACAGGAGGAGAAGGAGATGACAGAGGATGAGATGGCTGCATGGCATCACCGACTCAATGGACATGGGTTTGGGTGAACTCTGGGAGTTGGTGATGGACAGGGAGGCCTGGCGTGCTGCAGTTCACGGGATCACAAAAAGTTGGACACTATTGAGCGACTGAACTGAACTGAACTGAGTGAGTTAAATCTCATCCATTCATTTAACAAATATTTGATGCTATAGGAGAAAAAACCGTAACTAGAATAGTGTGTCTGTCCTCAGTGATTTTCAGTCTACCTTGGGAGACAAAAAATGACAGTGTGTAGGAAGTGTTATTCTAGGAGTGGTATAAGATGTCAGCAGAAAGAAGAGCCATCCTAGTTCATCAGGGGAAGGGAAAGGAGGGAAGGGAAGTTAGTGAGGATTGTGGGAGGGGATGACAGGGCCAGCGGTGTGTTCCAGAAAGAGGGCACAACCTAGAAAAGTCCAGAGGCGAGAAAGAGCTGGGTTCATTAAAGGAAACCGCTTTTGTAAGTGCATCAAGACTCCCTCATGAGAGGAAGAACGGGCAGAAGGGAAGCGATTGGAGAAGAAGAGAGGTACCCAGCTATCTTGAATACTTTGAATGCAATCCTGAGGGCAACTGGGAAACCTGTGTCTCAGGAGGTGCACTTAAACCAGCAGCAAAGCCAGAATTTGCCTCTGGCTGTCTCATCTGCATGCTTGTGGAGGGAGAAGTTAAAAACCTTCCCCTCTCATGGATGCCTCTGGACTAAGAGGATTCTGCTCTAGACAGCCAGGACAAATTGGTCCTATGTCTACTACTGAAGAAAATTCTTATCTTCTTTGGGTTCCATGAGATCACTCTTTGATGTCACGGGGCATTTTTCAGGGAAAATATATGCCAAACTCTCCCAATAACTGAGCAATGCCCCCACAGAGAAATTAAGGAGGAGAAAGCCCCTATTTGGAAAGCCCCAGGTGACCAAATTTCTAGTTCTCTATGTTTTCATTCTCCCTCCCTTATCTCTGTGAAGATCCCTTGCTGATGTCACCATGAACTCTAGATCCCCACCTGAGAAGACAACACCCAGAAACCCGCTCCTCCACGTAATCAGCCCAAACCCATTACCTGGCCACCTACCACACTGAGTGGCTGCAATGACTTTGAGCTGAAGAAAAAACCAGATCCTTTCCCCAAAAGGCTCCTGTTCATGGTCAGGACAGCTGAGCATGACTTTTGGCAGGTGGTCAGATTCTTAAATACTTTACATCACTAACAATGGTTCTCTTTTGGGGGTCGATTACCAGGGCACTTCCACATGCTTTGTTTTTGTATTTCTCTATTGTTTGAAATTTTAACCGTCTGTATTACATATGTAATTTAACAAATGGTGTGTGTAAGGATATATCTAAAACCCTCAGAAACATAATTTTTGTCACTCAAAAGAGTATGATGCTTGTAGAACACAGGAGGGAGCTTCTGAAACAGATTCTCACTTCAACTATATTCCCCAGTCCATCAGCTTCACTAAAACTTTTGAGAAATGCAGAGTCTCAGACTAACCCTGGGCCTGCTGAATCAAATTCTGCACTTTAACAGATTCTGAGGTGATTCCTGTGCACATTAACATCTGATCTAGTGTAGCCAGCTTTCAGGATTTCGACTGCTGAGGCAGCAGAAAGGACTGCAGAAACTATTTAAGTTCACACAGCTTCTCAGCACCAGAACTAGGGCTTCAGTTCCTATCTTTAGACTCCCAGACCAGGGCTCTTTTCATGCCTTTAGGCTGCCTCTCCAGCATGTGGTCTTCCTAGAACCTCAACTTATTTTTCTATATTTTATAAGTGAAGGCATTCTAGGTCTCAGGGCAACAGAGAAAGTGAATATCAGGTCTCTTAATACAACACAATACTTCTGGGTAAGATAAAGCACTGCAGTCTAGAAGTTGGGTCTACCATCCCTGGATGGAACCCCAAATCATATTCTAATAGGGTTTGAGAGAGGGCCCAAGTGGATTCAGGGACTAGTAAGGGTAGGAAAGGGCTTCCCAGGAGGCTCAGTGGTAAAGAATCCACCTTCCAATGCAGGAGACACAGAAGACATGGGTTAAGTCCCTGGTTCCAGAAGATCCCCTGGAGAAGGGCACAGCCACCCACTCCAGTATTCTTGCCTGGAGAATCCCATGAACAGAGAAGCCTTGTGGGCTATAGTCCACGGGTTTCCAAAGAGTCAGATGTGACTTAACAACTAAACCACAACAACAAAGGTAGGAAAACTAGCAGGGCCAGTGACATCAGGGCACCTCTGGAAACTGAGGGCCTGGGGAAACGTCCAGGAATCCCTTGGTTATTGGTTCTCATTTGTATAGGTGGTGGAATGAGTCAAGTGCTGGATGCTGTGTTACATAGAAGGGAATCTCCTCCGATTGAGTATTCAGTGCTTATACGGATACTAACCAACCAAGCTCCTCCCAACTTGAGTTGAGCTTCCTGGACACACTTACCTGGAGTAAATCATCCTGGGCTGTTGGCATGACTAAAGGAAGAAAGACTGGGTCTACAATGTTGGCCGCTCCTACGGATATGAGGTCATCCTCAGACTCGGGTATATCTGACTCAGGAAAAGTCTGAGTCCAGCTCCAACCAGCAGAAGAGCCAGATCACAAGAGGGCCTCTCGAGGGCCACATGTCTGGAAGCAAGGAGTCCTTGCCTGAGACCTTGGGAGATACCTTGGGAGGCCGAAGGTACAGGCTGAGCCAAAACTACACAAGAAAGGCAAAGTCCCGTATGTCAGAAATACTATTCAGAAATGGGCTCTAGTGGAGGGAGAAGCCAGTAGGAAAGAAGGATGGTATGGTTAGTAGCTAAGAGGTGAGTGATAGAGAAAGGGTCAATTCTGCCTCCAGTCATCTCAATTTGTGTGACTGTGAGTGAGTGCTTTCTTTTTCAAAGGTTCAGTTCAGTTCAGTTCAGTTCAGTCGCTCAGTCGTGTCCGACTCTCCGCGACCCCATGAATCACAGCACGCCAGGCCTCCCTGTCCATCACCAACTCCTGGAGTACACTCAAACTCATGTCCACAGAGTCGGTGATGCCATCCAGCCATCTCATTCTCCGTCGTCCCCTTCTCCTCCCGCCCCCAACCTTTCCCAGCATCAGAGTCTTTTCCAGTGAGTCAACTCGTCTCATGAGGTGGCCAAAGGTACCATATATCAAATCAAGTAATATTATTGCAAGTTAATATATCTTTTTCAAAATAAAGCACTAACTTCTACAAGGAGTTGAATATAAAGTCATTCCCTGCTATGGTCTGCATGTGTCCCCCTACCCCAAATTGATTTACTGAAATTCTAATTCCAATGGGATGGTATTAGGAAATTGGCCTTTTGGGGGTGGGGGCTTAGGTCATGAGGGTGGACCCCTTATGAATGGGATTAGTGCTCTTCGAAAAGAGACCCCACTAAGCTCACTAGCCCCTTATATCACATGAAGATACAAAGAGAAGTTTGCCACCTGGAAGAAGGCCCTCTTGTGACCACGTTTGTACTCTAATCTCAGACTTCCAGCCTCCAGGACTGTGGGATTATATTTCTGTTGTTTACAAGCTTGGTATTTTTGTTATAGACACCCAAAGACTAAGACATTCCCTCTTTGCCGAGATCATTTTTTGGGGGTAGGATAGGGTATAGGAACAAGTTGTTTTTGTTGCTTAGTTGCTAACTCACATTCAACTCTTTGTGACCCTGTGCACTACAGCCCACCAGGCTCCTCTGTCCATGGGATTTCCCAGGGAAGAATACTGGAATAGGTTGCCATTTCCTTCTCCAAGGGATCTTCCTAACCCAGGGATTGAACCCAAATCTCCTGAATTGGCAGGCAGATTCTTTCTTGCTGAGTTACTAGGGAAGCCTTATATTTAGACCTGCAGGGGAACTTACTCAGGGTTTCCGTTAGTGAGTGGGATTCAATACAGTCTTATCCAAGAGTCTAAATTCTCAGTCAGAAAGCTGTGACATTTCCTTCAGGATGAGGCTCCAGCATCATCTGCTTAAGCCCTCCCTAAGCAGTGTCCCCTCGTCTTTCCTTTACATGTAAGACCTGGTTAAACAGCCCTGTTCTGCCTTTCCTCAGGACTCCAGGAATTCCTCATAGAGCTTTGCACACTGTGCTATAAATTGTACAGAAAAATCCTTTGAGGTTAAGGGCTGTGTCATATTCAGCTATGACCACAGCATATAATAAATGCTCAGTAGAGAATATCTTTTGAGTGACTCTCGGGATATTATAAATCTAGTTTGCCAGATAGGGTGGATTAGCACTCAAAGTCTGTCTCATCCTCATTCTAGAATACATTGCTATAATGTGGGGGCTAGAAAGATAAAAGGTATGTGTCCTAGACTCCCTTGCAGCTAAGCTCTGGGCATGATTTAGGTTTGGCCAATCAGGTGCACGAACATGAACTCTGGAAAGCAGACATGAAAGGACCAGCCTCTGCTGCCTCTGCTGCTTCAGGGGCAAGCTTAGCTGTGAGGATGCTTGGTAGCATCCTTGGTGGAACACCCTGTCCTGGGTTGCTTGTTTTGTAGGGATCAAGAGACAGGGCACCAGGGGTTCATTCTGTTGATGGAGACTGTAGCAGGCATAACCTGGCTCTTCCTGGTCGTAGTTGCCCTGGAGCAGCTTTGGAACCAAAGTTTCCATTCCACAGAAGGTCCAAGAAGAGATAGAAGGTCTCTGTCTTACCCAGGACTTTGGTCTCATTTCTAACAGCTTAATCTAAATTCTATTTATTCAGTCCTTCCCTGACCCAGGGGTAGAACCCAGGTCTCCTGCATTGCAGGCAGATTCTTTACCATTGAGCCACCAGGGAAGGCCTTGCCAATAACTCCACTCCAAAGCCATTTAATCCTAGAGGTTTCTAATTAGGACATTGCTTCAGCCACTTCACCAGGACAAATACAGTCTCTTAAACAAGATAAAAGGCAGGCCAGTAAACTACAGTGCCTCTGCACCTCAAGGTCATTCCAGGACTCAGTTTTCTTTTTTCTTGGTGCCCAGTCAGTTCCCTAGAATGCTGCCGTCATCCCATGGTTGTCGTTTTTCACCACAGCCATGCTGTGTTCCAGTAAGCGGGAAGCAGAGGAGAAGAAGAGGAAGGGCAGCAGCTCCCTTTAAATGAAGTGAATGAAAACTTCACACATCCCTTCCACATACATTCCGTTGGCCATAACTTAACCAGACGACTTCCCCTCACTGCAACGGGACTGGCACTTAAGAGTGGATTAGAGGGACCTAATATGCAGAGTACATCATGAGGAACGCTGGGCTGGAAGAAGCACAAGCTGGAATCAAGATTGCCGGGAGAAATATCAATAACCTCAGATATGCAGATGACACCACCCTTATGGCAGAAAGTGAAGAGGAACTCAAAAGCCTCTTGATGAAAGTGAAAGAGGAGAGTGAAAAGTTTGGCTTGAAGCTCAACATTCAGAAAACAAAGATCATGGCATCTGGTCCCATCACTTCATGGAAAATAGATGGGGAAACAGTGGAAACAGTGTCAGACTTTATTTTGGGGGGCTCCAAAATCACTGCGGATGCTGATTGCAGCCATGAAATTAAAAGACGCTTACTCCTTGGAAGGAAAGTTATGACCAACCTAGATAGCATATTGAAAAGCAGAGACATTACTTTGCCAACCAAGGTCCGTCTAGTCAAGGCTATGGTTTTTCCTGTGGTCATGTATGGATGTGAGATTTGGACTGTGAAGAAAGCTGATTGACGAAGAATGGATGCTTTTGAACTGTGGTGCTGGAGAAGACTCTTGAGAGTCCCTTGGACTGCAAGGAGATCCAACCAGTCCATTCTGGAGGAGATCAATCCTGGGTGTTCACTGGAAGGACTGATGCTAAAGCTGAAACTCCAATACTTTGGCCACCTTATGCGACGAGTTGACTCACTGGAAAAGAGTCTGATACTAGGAGGGATTGGGGGTGGAAGGAGACGGGGACGACAGAGAATGAGATGGGTGGATGGCATCACCGACTTGATGGACATGCGTTTGAGTGAACTCTGGGAGCTGGTGATGGACAGGGAGGCCTGGCGTGCTGTGATTCATGGGGTCGCAAAGAGTCGGACACGACTGAGAGACTGAAATGAACCGAACTGAACCGAAGAGTGAAAAAAGCTGATCGCCGAAGAATTGATGCTTTTGAACTGTGGTGTTGGAGAAGACTCTTGAGAGTCCCTTGGACTGCAAGGAGATCCAACCAGTCCATTCTAAAGGAGATCAGTCCTGGGTGTTCATTGGAAGGACTGATGCTAAAGCTGAAACTCCAATACTTTGGCCACCTCATGCGGAGAGTTGACTCACTGGAAAAGACTCTGACACTGGGAGGGATTGGGGGCAGGAGGAGAAGGGGACGACAGAGGATGAGATGGCTGGATGGCATCACCGACTCGATGGAGGTGAATTTGAGTGAATTCCAGGGGTTGGTGATGGACAGGGAGGCCTGGTGTGCTGTGATTCATCAGGTCGCAAAGAGTCGGATACGACTGAGTGACTGAACTGAACTGAAGAGTGAAAATAGTTAGTTTTTGCAAGAGTCCAGGTCTTTGGATGCTAAATTTCAGGTATTTTTCACTACACTACAATGTGTACTTTGAGGTGTTGGGGCTAGGCATTGGCAAACCACATTTTAGGCTAGGCTAGCTAGTGACCCATAAACTCTGCCAATAGGGGGTAAAAGAGGGAGCCTGCACAGCTGGAGGGGTGAGAGGGGACTCCTTCCTGTTTACTTCCTGTCTCCCTAGGGCTCTTGTCTGTGTTAATGAGCAATACTTCTTTACCCTGGCAGCAGGAGTCCTGTCAGGAACAACCGCTGAACTCACTTTGTAGCAACACTCACAGAAGCAGCCTCACTGTTCCCCTCAGTGATACCAGGCAACCCAAGTCCCTTCCTCAGAGATCTGGGTCCCCAACCAATAGGACCCCTCCTTCAAGCTCAAAAACACCATCATAAGGAATTACCCCTTCTCACAATCTAAGTTTCAGCTCCATAAGCTCCCTCCCATGCATTTCTAAGTTTTAATAATGCCACCCTCTTACCCAAACACAGTGAAGGTCACAGCTGATGTGCTAATCAATGGGGAAAAACTGAAATCTTTCTTCTGAGATCTAGAGCAAGGAAAAGATGCCTACGCTCACCATTGCTATTCAACAGAGTAGTGGAAGTCAATCAGGCAAGAAAAAGAAATAAAAGGCACCAATCAGAAGGGAAGCAGTATACTTCTCTCAGTTTGCAAATGACATGATAAATAAATACAAAACCCTAACAGTTCTAAATGCAAGCACCTGCCTCCCCCACAACACAAGGAACCTTGAGCAAGATGAACAAAGCTGGATGCATTACACTTCCTGACTTCAAGTTATACTACAAATTTGTAGCAAGTTATACTACAAATTTATAGTATGGTGCTGGAAGAGAAACAGACATGGAGAGCAATGGAACAGAATAGAGAACTCAGAAATAAAGTCGTGCATTTACAGTCAGCCGATCTTTAGCAATGGGGAAAGGACAGAGATTCCTCAACAAATGGTGGTAGGAAAACTGGATATTTACATGCAAAAGAAAAAAACTGGCCCAACGTCACCCCAACACAGAAATTTCCTTAAAATGGATTAAATTCTTAAACTTAGAACTTAAAACGTTAAAGCTCCTAGAAGAAATCAAGGAAAAATCTTACTGACATTGACACTGGCAAAATTTTTTAAAATATGACACCAAAAGCATAGGCAACAAAGCAAAATAAAGAGAAGATCAAATTTAAAAGCCTCTGCACAGCAAAACAGACAATCAATGAAATGAAAAGGCAACCTATGGAATGTGACAAAATATTTGCAAGTCATATCCGATAAGGGTTAACATCCAAAATATATAAGGAACTCCTATAACTCTTTGCCAAAAATACAAATAGCCTGATTTAAAAATGGGCAAAGGGCCTAAATACACTTCTTAAAAGAAACTCAAATGACAAAGGTATGTGAAAAGATGCTCAATATTTCTAATTATCATTAAAACCTCCATAGGATATCACCTCACATCTGCCAGAATAGCTGATATAAAACAGACAAAAAATAATAAGCATTGGGAAAGATGTGAAGAAAAGGGAACCCTTGTGCCAGTGGGTGGGTATGGTAATTGGTGCAGCCATTACAGACAACATATGGCAATTTCTCAAAAAAGAAATAACAATAGAATTACCATATGAACCTGCAATCGCACTTCTTGGTATATACCCAAAGAAATAAAAAGTAGGAGCACAAAGAGATATCTGCAGTATTCACAACAGCCAAGACATGGAAACAAACTAAATGTCCTTTGATAGACGAACAAATAAAGAAAATGAAGTGTGTGTGTATATACACAGTGGAATATTACTCAGCCTTCAAAAAAGGAAATCTTGCCACGTGCAACAAAATGGTTGGAGCTGAAGGGCATTATACTAAGTGAAATAAGCAAGATACAGAAAGAGAAACACTACATGATCTTATATATAGAATCTAAAATAGTCATACTCACAGAAACAAAGAGTAGGTCAGTGGTTGCCAGGAGCTAGGGGAGGAGGAAATGGTGTGATGTTGGTTAAAGGATACAAAGTTTCAGTTAGCTAAGTTCTAGAGATCTAATGCACACATGGTAATGATAGCTAACAGCACTGTTGTTGCTCTTCAGTTAAGTCATGTCCGACTCTTTGCAACCCCGTGAACTGCAGCACACCAGGCTTCCCTGTCCTTCACCATCTCCCCAAGTTTGCTCAAACTTATGTCCATTGAATCAGTGATGCCATCCAACCATCTCATCCTCTGTCACCTTCTTCTCCACTTGCCCTCAATCCTTCCCAGCATCAATCTTTTCCAATGTGTCAGTTCAGTGTATCAGGTGACCAAGAATTGGCCCTTCAGCTTCAGCATCAGTCCTTCCAATGAATATTTAGGACTGATTTCCTTTAGGATTAACTGGTTTGATCTCCTTGCTGTACAAGGGACTCAAGAGTCTTCCCCAGTACCACAGTTCAAAAGCATCAGTTCTTCAGTGCTCAGTTTTCTTTATGATCCAAGTCTCACATCTATACATGACTACTGGAAAAACCATAGCTTTGACTAGACAGACCTTTGTTGGCAAAGTGATGTCTCTACTTTTTAATACACTGTCTAGGTTTGTCATAGCTATTCTTTCAAGGAGCAAGCATCTTTTAATTTTGTGGCTGCAGTCACCATCCACATTGATTTTGGAGCCCAGGAAAATAAAATCTGACACTGTAGTGTGTACTTAAAATTGCTAAAAGGATAAATCAATAAATCTTAAATCTTCTTACACACAAATGGTAACTTTGTAGAAATAATAAATATGTTAGCTGTTTTGTGGTGACCATTCCACAATATATACACACACCAAAATACCAAGTTGTACATCTTAAATACGGAGAAGGCAATGGCAAGCCACTCCAGTACTCTTGCCTAGAAAATCCCATGGATGGAGGAGCCTGGTAGGCTGCAGTCCGTGGGGTCGCTAAGGGTCGGACACGACTGAGCGACTTCACTTTCACTTTTCACTTTCACACATTGGAGAAGGAAATAGCAACCCACTCCAGTGTTCTTGCCTGGAGAATCCCTGGGATGGGGGAGCCTGGTGGGCTTCCATCTATGGGGTCACACAGAGTCGGACACGACTGAAGTGACTTAGCAGCAGCAGCAGCAGCAACATCTTAAATACATATATACTTTATATATGACAATACCATCTCAATAAAGCTGTTAAAAATTTCAATCATAAATACAACAGAGCTACATAATAGCAATGTGAGCTCAGGTAAGACACTTAACCTCTGTGAATCCTAATTTCTACATCTGCAAATAGGTACAGTAAACCTCTATTGAAGATAGTCATTGTGGGGAATGTCACAATTCATGGCAGGTATTATTGTTAAAATATCTCTCACAGAGAGAGGTTGATTTCAGATGACTAACAAGTATTTTTAAAACATGTTCTGTAAATGTTAGTTTTATTTCTCTCTCTCTTTTTAATTTCTCTTTTTTTCTTGCCAACCTTCAGATACCTCTGATTCTTGACTTCTGCCCTTCACAATCCTTACTCACTTCCCTACACATTCAACTTTTCCTCACTTCCTTTCTCTCCCTCCGAAACCATGACCCTGACAGCATCAGGAGGGAAGCACTCAGCACAATACCTGATGCTGTCCACATTCAATAGTTCGTTGTTGACGGTCTTCTGATCTCTGCTTGCTAACTGTTCACTCCTTGCGCTTCCTGGTTCCTCATGTCCTCCAAATACCTTTGCTTCCCATCCCTGCATGGCTGGGCCCAAACATCCAGACAAAAAGACAGAGAAATGAAAAGAGGACCCTTTTCACCCACCCCTGGATTCCTCCTATTTTCAAGGCCAGTGACACTTTGACAACCGGCTTCCCTTTAACCTTGGCCAGCTGGAGCCATATGAGCCCTATCGGCCACCCTGGGCTGGCAGCTAATACTCATTAGCAGCTGATTAAGGAGTAATTAGTGAGCCCAGTCAGGGCCATTAGCATTTCTAAGTTCCCGTTTGTAAATCATATTAATAACTGGCTTGACGGAGGTGCAGAAGCAGTTGTGTGGGGAGATTCAGCTACAACTCCCACTGTAGCACATATTAGGAATTCTTGGGGACCTCTGCAGGTCAGATGGTTTCTATCTGTCTGCCTAACCCCCATCCCACTACATGCACACACTATCCATAGGGGTAATAGTTACCAAGAACTCTGAACCTCTCGTGCAGTTCAGAAGCGCAAATGTCGCCTTCTCCTAGTGAAAAAAATGACTTGGTCACCCTGAAGAGAACAGAGATTTGGAGTTAGACCTGAGTTAGAAACATGACTTGCCTCTTGAGAAACCTATATGCAGGTCAGGAAGCAACAGTTAGAACTGGACATGGAACAACAGACTGGTTCCAAATAGGAAAAGGAGTACATCAAGGCTGTATATTGTCACCCTGCTTATTTAACTTATATGCAGAGTACATCATGAGGAACGCTGGGCTGGAAGAAGCACAAGCTGGAATCAAGATTGCCGGGAGAAATATCAATAACCTCATATATGCAGATGACACCACCCTTATGGCAGAAAGTGAAGAGGAACTCAAAAGCCTCTTGATGAAAGTGAAAGAGGAGAGTGAAAAGGTTGGCTTGAAGCTCAACATTCAGAAAACTAAGATCATGGCACCTGGTCCCATCACTTCATGGGAAATAGATGGGGAAACAGTGGAAACAGTGTCAGACTTTATTTTGGGGGGCTCCAAAATCACTGCAGATGCTGATTGCAGCCATGAAATTAAAAGACGCTTACTCCTTGGAAGGAAAGTTATGACCAACCTAGACAGCATATTAAAAAGCAGAGACATTACTTTGCCAACAAAGGTCCGTCTAGTGAAGGCTATGGTTTTTCCTGTGGTCAGGTATGGATGTGAGAGTTGGACTGTGAAGAAAGCTGAGCACTGAAGAATGGATGCTTTTGAACTGTGGTGCTGGAGAAGATTCTTGAGAGTCCCTTGGACCGCAAAGAGATCCAACCAGTCCATCCTACAGGAGATCAGTCCTGGATGTTCATTGGAAGGACTGATGCTAAAGCTGAAACTGCAATACTTTGGCCACCTCATGTGAAGAGTTGACTCACTGAAAAAGACTCTGATGCTGGGAGGGATTGGGGGCAGGAGGAGAAGGGGACGACAGAGAATAAGATGGCTGGATGGCATCACTGACTCAATGGACATGAGTCTGAGTGAACTCCGGGAGTTGGTGATGGACAGGGAGGCCTGGCGTGCTGTGATTCATGGGGTCGCAAAGAGTCGGACACGACTGAGCGACTGAACTGAACTGAACTAGAAACCTGTGCTTATTAGTTTGGTGTCCTTGAATAAGTCATTTAACTTCTCTATCAGTTCCATTATTGAAAAACACTCTTGTCTTTAGGCAAGACTTTTAATGAATTTTCTAGTAAATCAAAAGGGTATTTGATGGTAAAAGATAAATGTTTGCCAGGGTTCAGGGGCAGGAAAGGAGAGGTGAATAGGTGGAGCACAGGGGATTTTTAGGGCAGTAAAACTATTCTGTGTAATACTGTAATGGCCAATACATGACATTATGTATTTGTCAAAACCCATAGGATGTACAGCGTAAAGAGTGAGCCCTAGTTAAACTATGGACTTGGGTTTAAAATATTGTAATATTGGTTCATCAACCGTAACCAATGTACCACACTAATGGAAAGTGTCCATGCTAAACGATAAGCTACAGCATGTTAAAATTTTTAAGTTTATTTGAGCAAACATCTATTCCAATAGGGCAGCACCAAACTGGAAATGGTTTGGAGGGCTCCAGTAATAGGAGTAGGGGGATAGAGGGGTCCTAGACTTTAACAGAAAAGACCTAGAAGCAAAGCAAAGGAATCATTTGATTGGCTGCAGCTTTAGTGGTTGTCTTGCTGCTCAGCTGCTCAGGCACTTCAGTCATGTCCAACTCTGTGCAACCCCATAGACGACAGCCCACCAGGCTCTCCCGTCCCTGGGATTCTCATTTGGAGAAAATTAGTTGGCCGTTTGTGATCAGTGGTCTTCATGTTCCACATTCTTAGCTTTGAGGCATTTATAGGTTAAGTTTGGGCTTGCTTAAGTAGGCAGCAACAGCATTAGAAAACGACCTCTATCTTATGAGCTCTTTGTTTAATTAACTGAACATTAATAATAGGGGAAACTCTGCAGAGAGATGAAGTATATGAGAACTTTACCTTCTGCTCTATTTTTCTGTAAACCTAAAACTTCTCTTCAAAAAAATCTATTTTTATTATTGTTTTAAAAGAGAGTTTTTGACTAGGTATCCTTCACCTGGAGTTGCCTCAACCAGTATTGTTGAATTTTCATGTATATATGAATCACCCATAGGGACTATGTCAGTCCAGACTGGGGCCTGAGAACTTGCATTTGTAATAAGCAGGGCTGTTGGTCCGTGACCCTACTTGGAGGTGCAAGGCTCCAGACTGAGGTGATAAGTAAGTAAAGGAACCGGTAAGTAACAGGTGCTCAACAAAGCGGGACAGATATTAACATTGTTCCTTACCCTGCCATACGTTAGGTCTGGAGAGGACCCAACAGCTGGCTACAAATGTCAGGGATTCAGCATTCAAAGAACAACTGAGTCCAGGGAATTCCTTGGTGAACCAGTGGTTAGGACTCAGTGCTTTCACTACCTGGGGCCTGGGTGCAATCCCTGGTCAGGGAACTAAGATTTTGTAAGTCGCTTAGTGTGGTCAAAAAAGAAAAGAAAATACTGAGTCTATTTAGGAATAGGATTGTCAAATAAAATATAGAGCATCCAGTTATACTGAAATTTCAGGTAAGTAACAATTTTTAACATAGATACACCCTGTTTAAGTATATTGCTGAAGAATCAGCTTAATCAGGAAAATGCTTCTCTTCTGTCACTTTCTCATCCCCTATTACTTGCGAGCACGTGGCCAGCAATGATGAGTAGAAATACTGAGTGTGTGTAGGTGTACTGATGCTCATCTCTACCAAGTCCCTGCTAGCACAGTGACCTGACTTTGTGTGCGTGCTCAGTTGCTCAGTCATATGTGACTCTCTGTGACCCCATGGACTGTAGCCCGCCAGTCTCCTCTGTCCATGGAATTCCCCAGGCAAGAATACAAAGGAGGTTGCCATTTCCTCATCCAGGGGATCTTCCCCACCCAGGACTAAACCCATGTCTCCTGTATTAGCAGCCAGATTCTTTACCACTGAGCCACCAGGGAGGCCTGCACCCAACTTTACTAAACACATCCTTTAGCTCAATGTTTCTCAGTAATGCACACACAAATCACCTGGGATCTTGTTAAAACACAGGTTCTGATTCATTAGGTTCGAGGTTATGCATGTCTAATAAACTCCAGGTGACGCTGAAGCCCCTGGCCTATGGACCACACTTTTAAGTAACAAGCATTTAGATCTCCTTTGCCTGGGATTCGATGACATGAAGAGAGGAAAGCAAATAATCCCAAGTCGTAGGTTGTATCATCCTCACTATATAGTTGAGGAACTAAAGCCTTCAGTGAAGTGGACATTCTCAGGGCTGGGGAGCGAGAGAGGGAGATGGGGAGAGAGGAGGAGGGGGAGAGAGAGAGAACACCTCACCAGGATGGAGGTCTGGGTCTGCCATGCTGTGCTATGCCAGCTCTGCAGGAGGGAGAAGTCCTGGGCATCCATCCCTCTTTAGTCTTTCATAGGCTGTATGGTCTTAGGAAAGTTATCTGGCTTCTCTGCATCTCGGCTATATCAACTATGAGAAGGGAGGGTGATGACCACTGCCTTACAGAGGTTCCCATCAGAGGCAAAGGAGAGGGAGGCTCTGTGACAAAATCTTAGATGCTGTAACGTGATACAAATGCTAGTTTTTATTTGTTCTAATTCCTGAGACAGCTCTTTAAAAGATTGTTCAAACTGCTTCACATATGTTAGCTATCCATTCCTTACAGAGGTCCTGAGAGGTGAGGACAATCATTGTTAGCCCCCTTTACAGTAGAGGAAACAACTGAGACCCAGTGAAGTTAAGGAAACCGGCCACGGCTGAGAACTACAGAGGCAGGGTTCGGGCCCTGGCCATCTGCTTCACAGTCCACGCTCTTCACCTCTGTATTGCTATATTGCTTCTCTGTAGGTATAAGCCCATTTCTTCCTTTGCTGGTTTCATAGATAGGAAATTGAGGTTCGGCAAAGTTAAGTGATTTTCCAATGGTCACAGAGCAAGACTGCACACACATGAACCACACAGAATCTTCACATTCTATCTAAAGCAACTGTCTGGTCCCAAGTGGGCCCCAACTCTTTGCCTTACAGGAATCCATGGAAGCTTCTCAAAGGTTGTTGTTGTTCAGTCACTCAGTTGTGTCTGACTCTTTATGACCCCATGGACTGCAAACATACCAGGCTTCCCTGCCCTTCACCATCTCCCAGCGTTTGCTCCAACTCATGTCCATTGAGTCGAAGACGCTATCCAACCATCTCATCCTCTGTCACCCCCTTCTCCTCCTACCAGCATCAGCAGGGTCTTTTCCAACAAGTTGGCCAAAGTATTGGAGCTTCAGCATCAGTCTTCCAATGAATATTCGGGGTTGATTTCCTATAGGATTGACTGATTTGATCTCCTTGCAGTCCAAGGGATTCTCAAGAGTCTTCTCTAGCACCACAATTTGAAAACATCAGGTCTTTGGTGTTCGGCCTTCTTTATGGTCCAACTCTCACTTCTGTACATGACTACTGGAAAAACTGTAACTTTGACTGTATGACCTTTGTTGGCAAAGTGATGTCTCTGCTTTTTAATACGTTGTCTAGGTTTGTCATGGCTTTCCTTCCAAGGAGTAAGTGTCATTTAATTTCAAAGGTGGGGAGATAGTCCTACATATTGTGTTCTGAGGAGGGGAGTGGAGGGGACCGAAAGAATCTTTCAACTCCCTTCCAGTAAGGCCAAGTGAGTGAGACCATGTCAGCCTCCTGACCTGCTTCTTTATATTTCCAGGCCATTATTCTTCAGTGAGACCCTAGAACTCATCAGTGTTGGGCAGAGACATACTAAGATGAAATGGCTTATTGACATGAAGGTGAGCAACATGCCGCTGTGTAACAGATCTAGCCCAGAATTCTAGGATCAAAGTCTGGCTGGCTACATGGACTCAACAGTGATAATTTAAAGACAGTTTGGTAGGAAGGGCTGCATGGGCCATGGAATTCGGAAACCAATTTCTGGTTCCACCATTTTCTGACTGACAATAGGTAAAATTTATCAGCTGAGGGAATGTCAGTTTCCTCCTCTAGAAAACAAGGATGATAACAGTGTTGCTATGAGAAAAAATGTCATCATGGATGTGGAAGCACACTGTTAACTCCAAAGGGCTGTACCTTTATTAACTGTGATTATTATGTTTGAGTCCAACCTTTCCATTTCTCAGTAGAGAATGGCCAGAGCATCACCAGTCCCCATGACAAATGATCACACCACTCTTTCTCCCTAGCATACTGCAAGACTTCTGTGTTCAGGCCTGGCTGCCCATGCTCTACATGGGACGTCCCTGCCTGTTTCCCCAATTGGGGAAATTCTTCTTGTGTCCCAAGACTCACCTCAGATGCTGCCTCCTTTGTGATACCTTCTCTCAGCTGGAATTATTAATAATCACTCCTTTTTCTGTGCTTCTACACTATTTTGTTTTTATCTAGAGTGAATGAATATATTAATATTTGGGATTAGATCCCTGAAGTAGAATGCTATTTCTTCTACTAATTCTGAAACCATGAAAAAATGATTTATTGTCTGAGCCTCAGTCTCTCCTCCATTTCTGTGAAATGGAGATAGGAAACACACTTGAAAACCATGGCCAAGCCTAAGGTATGCCCATACAAATTTGCCCGTACAAATTTGCCTCTCTGTGACTCAGGGCCCACCTGGGATTTGATGCAATCTGTCTCAGATCTCATTGAAAACAGGATCCCAGATATGTGACTTGCACCTTCATAATAACAAAGTGTGTAATTTAATGGTCCAGCTCACGAAGCGACCAGAGGTTTGAACTCAGAGTCTTACCTTATGCGGTAAGCACATAGCATTGCAGTAGGAGACCAGCAAAACTTGTTTCTTCAGTGATGAGGATTTCCCCTGCCTGGCAAACTTTTTTTCAACTCTGATGGTATTCATAGTTATATTCACTTATCTCACAGGATATGGTGGAGCTTAAATGAGTTTAGAACAGTGTCTGGTATGTGGTGAGCTTAACAATAAATGGTAGCTAGCTAGCTAGTGGTAGCATGCTATAGTATTACTTGTACTGCTGCTGTGGTATTAAGGTAATCATGTATTTATGTTTTCCCTAGAGGTTCTGAGCATTTTGAGAGTAGGGCATGTCTTACTCACCTCCCACAGCCCCAGCACATGGTTCCTGGTACAAGAGTGAAAATGAATGTGAGGGTGATTTTTAAATGAGGAAGGACCTTACAAGTAGGACTTGTGATTATTCAATAGATATTGCTAGAATTGAACTGAATTGAACCCCTCTCTGGTCATGAGGACATGGGGGAGAGAAAGTTCAGGGATGAATGTTTATGAAGGTAGGTCTAGAACTCAAAGAGAACTGGACCTGCAGAAAAGGTGAAGAGTTTTGATCAACCGGATCCATGGGATGGCAGAGGAGGGAGCAGCAGCTGCCTGCTGGAGCCCAGAGCTACCTAGGTTTGGGCTGGGACTCAGGGCTGAAGTGGTGGGGTAGAGATGAGCAGATGGATCATCTCCAGGGTGAGAGATGCATACACCAGTCACGTAGCCCCTAGAACTCCCCCAGCAGGGAGTGGCAGCTGTGCTCACTCATGTGAGAATAGCATGGCCAACATAGGATCCCCCTCCTCTTCCCATGAATGAAGAGAAAAAGAGTTTCCCAACAGCCCTGTGGTGGCCCATCAGAGCTCAGAAAGCTGAGTCAAGTCACTAAAGTGGTGGTGTGATCTCAGCAGTGCATTTAACTTCGTGCTTCAGAGTCTTGTGTCCTTAAATAGAAGATAATAATGCCCACTGTGGGTACCTTGAAGATCTTTGAGGGGGTTATATATTGAAAAACATAGCGTATTAAAGATAAATTTACTAGTATCTATCACCAAAGTAAGATACAGGATACATAAAGCAGACACAGATCCTACAGATCCTACCCACAAGAAGCTCATGTTAGTCCGGGGAGAATTACCATACTGTGTGATATAATACAGAATTATCAGATGTGGAATAATAGTTGTTAATAGTATTTGCATGACAGTCATATCCAAGTACATTACATTAGTATTATTGTACAATAATGACATGGTATTTCACTAGTATTATTATTTTTATAACAACCCCAAGAGGCAGTTGTTATTACCCACTTGCACAGATAAGGAATCCAAGGTGTAGATTCACAACTGACTATGGTTTGCAAAGTAATGAGTGCCAGAGAAAGGGTCCAAATGCAGGCACACTGACCTCAGTTCAGGGCTGAGTTACTGCCCCTCAGTGGCAGGCCTCTAGGCTACGGAGGAGGCTCCAGGGGCCCTGCCTCTCTCCTCCTTCATCATGCAGTCCACTAACGCTTATTGATTCTACTCTGTGTCAGATACTGCCTTGGAAAATCAACACCAAAAAAAGCAAAAGCATGGGTCTTCCTTTGCATTGCAGACATTCTAAACTTGTAGCCACTTTGGATTTCTAAAGGCCAAACATGTAGCCACCTTGAATGCAGGTACTGTGCTAAGCGCATTACAAACATTATTTAATCTTGGAGACTCTCCTACAAGGTCCCATCATTAACCTCATTTTATAGATGAGGAAACAGAGACTTGAAGAAATGAGACAGTTTGCCCAAGGTCCCATAGTGAACAAATTCCTAAGTGAGGATCTGAACTCCAGTGTCTGACACGAAAGTCAGACCCCTAAGCACAGGGTCTATCTGATCTAAGCATTGGGTCTATCTGAAACCTACGGACCCACTGGCTATTGTGATGGTAAAGTGTGAGGTATGGGAGAAAATCTTATTATGATGGAAAGATTGGAGACAGCCTCTCTGAGAGATGATGTGACATTTAATCCAAAGCTGGAATGATGGAAAGTTCTAGCAGCTGGGCATTGTGTTAGGTGTCAATAACCCTACTTCCTCCTTCATCTCCAGGAGCTCACACTCTCACAGCAAAAAGAAAGACAATGCAGGATTGACCTCTTTCCTATGTTCCAGATGAACTGGAGAAAGAGCTTAATTTGGCAGGGAGGGGAGGGTTGACGAGTCCTAGAGGGGGAAATGGCATTTGACTTTGAAGAAGGAGCAGGATTCCAGATGGAGAGAAGTGGGGAGAATCTTCTAGACAGGGGGCAGTACATAAGCAAAGACATGGAAAGAACTGTACTTCAAAGACTGAAAATAGTTGAGTTCACAGAGAACCTTAATTGCCATGCTAAGGAGCTTTGCTCAGATGGAGGAGGCTGTGTTGAGAGCCCAGGTCATAGACTCTGGAGACCCAGAGCAAGTACCTGCTGTGTGCCAGGCAGTGCTTGGGTGAAGAAGAGGCTATGGGTCAACAGCAAGGACAGGGAGCAGAGGCAGGCTGGGTAAGGAGAGAAGGTTCTTTGAATCAGCTTGGCAAGTTTAGTATAGTCTTATTTGTCAGACAACCCTACTGATGCTTTGGGAAAGGTCACCAGTGATTTCTGAATGAAGTTCTGAACATGCTTCTCAAGGGTGAGGGTGGTGAGACAGCAGACTCCGGGAAGGAGGGACTAAACTCCTGAATATTTTTATGTGCCCAGCCTGCTCAGCTGACCATCTGTAGGATGATCTCAGAAAGGGTCCTTGACGCTAATCATGCTGAAAGCAGGTTGGAATCAGACAGACCTCAGTTCTTCCTTTTTTCTTTTCTATGTTTGGTTTCCTCTCTGTAACATAGGGGTGACAGCTATACCTGTTCCACTGGATTGTAGAAGATAAGTCACTTCTTATTGTGGAAAATGAAATAAGTCAGGAAGGCATTTAGCACAGTGCCTGGCACAGAGTAAGTGCTCAGTAAAAAGGGATTATGGGTAAAAAAAATAAATAAGAAACGTTTCTGTAGTAATGGGTTTGTGGGAGGAAGGAAGAGAACAAACGGAAGAAACCCTTTAAATCCAGACCATCAGTAAAAGTGATTTGCCTATTCAAATCCACAAGTCTTAGAGTTGGTTAACTCATTTCCCTAAAGAGGGGATGCAAATAAGGTTCTCTGTCTGTGGGGACTACATTTCTCTTTCCTTCCCCTTCTCCTTCCCCAAAGAAAACTGTTCTAGGGCAAGGAACCTCAAGTCTGCAGAGTACCTGCTATGTGCAGGGCCCTTTATGAAGGTGTTTCTTTTATATCGACCCAGCGCCTCACTTGGGATGAATTCTATTAACTCTATTTTATGGAGGAGGAACCAAGACTCAGGTTGAGTGCTGCACCCACATCTGCCCAATATCAGCTAACATGCCACGCTCATTCATGATGGATGTTAGATTCAGACCCACCTCCACTGAACCAACATCAAAGCTTTGATAGCTCCTTCAGATCACGTGAGGCCCTCCCTGGGTCTGATCGGTACTCACCACCTAGCTTCTGCGATGACACCACTCAGCACCAGACAGCCTTGAAAGCATTTTACCACCGAGCACAGAATCATGTTCCCACAAACCAGGTGGTTCAGTTATAGCAGCTCCACTTCAGCCCTGAGAGGAGACAACTGAGTTAATTATTTGAGCTGAGAGCCCCTGGGTTGTATCAGCTAAGATAATGATCACAGTGAGTAGCTGCCAGCCCCAAGCAGAGCTGAAACACTAGCACTCAATTGCTTATTAACATGATTTGGATAATTTTCTCAACAGCCTTCCAGTGGAGCCGGTAAGAGGAGAAAATTGTAAAAGCCCATCAGTTCAGATGCCCGGCTACCCCCTTATTATTTCTTTCCCCAATAGTAGAGAAATCCCATGGACAGAGGAACCTGGCAGGCTACAGTCCATGGGGTCGCAACATGGACTTAGTTGCAACTTAGCGACTAAATCAGAGAAGGCAATGGCACCCCACTCCAGTACTCTTGCCTGGAAAATCCCATGGACAGAGGAGCCTGGTGGGCTGCAGTCCATGGGGTCGCACAGAGTCAGACACGACTGAGTGACTTCACTTTCACTTTTCACTTTCATGCATTGGAGAAGGAAATGGCAACCCACTCCAGTGTTCTTGCCTGGAGAATCCCAGGGATTGGGGAGCCTGGTGGGCTGTCATCTATGGGGTTGCACAGAGTCAGACACGACTGAGCAACTTCACTTTAGCGACTAAACAACAAGAAAGAGAGATCTGCATTGGACATCTGTCTGGGACAGTCACTTGTTGGGTGATCCTAGCTGATAATGCCCCTTCTCTAGGCCTCCTGGTAAAACGAGATGGAATACCACATGTGATTCATGAGTTGTTTCAAGGACTAAACTGATGCGGTTTGTAGAGATGTGGATGGTGCCTGGGGCTTAGGTGGTACTGATGAGGGAGGAAGGGAGGGAAGGAGGTTTATTGAGTGTCTACTGAAGGGCTTCACTGGTAGCTCAACTGGTAAAGACTTTGCCTGCAATGCAGGAGACCCTGGTTTGATTCCTGGGTTGGGAAGATATCCTGGAGAAGGGATACTCTACCCACTCCAATATTCTTGGGCTCCCCTGGTGGCTCAGCTGGTAAAGAATCTGCCCACACTGCAGGAGACCTGGGTTTGAGCCCTGGGTTGAAAATATCCCCTGGAGAAGGGAGCAGATACCCACTCCAGTATTCTGGCCTGGAGAACTCCTTGAGTCACATAAAGAGTCAGACATGATTGAGCAACTTTCCTTTTCACTGGCAGAAAATAGACAAAATTTTATTTGATCCTCACAACAATCCTATGAGATTGTCTCATCCTCATTTTACAGATGAGGAAACTGAGTCAGAGGGCTTTATTTAAAGTTGAACAGCTGGTAAAAGCAGTGATTCAAGCCACATCTGGGCGGCCGCAAAGCCTGACCTGCCTTTCCCTTTCCCTTTCTTTCTCTCCCGTCTCTCTTTCGGCCTCCATCTCGCTCTGGCCGTCTCTCTGTGTGTCACTCTTGCTCTGACCTTCAGTCTCTCCCTGGGTCTCTCTCCTCACTCACTCCTTTTAACCTTCTCTGCTTCACTCTCACTTGCTCCCTCTTCATCCTCTGTTTCATTCTCACTCTTTTTTCCCCACTCTCTTTTATTTCTGATCTCTTTCAGACCATGCTACTTCTAGAAATAAGCAGCCAAGGGAAAAACTGGACAAAGATACGGCAGCCAGGGTGGTGATGAAAGGTCTGGGCCCAAGAAGGGAAATTTTAGAGTGATTTGGAAGGGTTAGAAATGCAAAGAGACTTTCCTCTATGGATTTTCATATTGAGAGTCAAGGCCAAACCCAAGGCAAAAATCCAGCCTCTAAAACACCTCCAGGAAGTGAGAGGGAATGGGCTTCCCAGGTGGCTCAGTGATAAAAAAAAATTCACCTGCCAATGCAGAAGATGCAGGATACCTGGGTTCAATCCCCTGGGGGAGGAAATGGCAACCCACTCCGGTATGCTTGCCTGGAGAATCCCATAGACAGAGGAGGCTGGTGGGCTGCAGTCCATGGGGTCGCAGAGTCAGACATAACTGCATGCACAAGTAAGAAGAAAAATCACCAGTTTTTCTTCCAACCCCGTTTCATAGGTTAGGTTCACATCTCACCTAGGGACTGGGTTCAAATTTCCACTCCCACCATTTTAGCACTGAGACTTTGGATCGACGCTTCATCAACGCTTCAGATGCTCTGAGCCTCAGTGTCCTCATCTGTAAAATGAGCATCATAGAACCCTCCCTGCCTCCAAGATCTAGGTGAGGATTAGAGGCAGTGCTCCGCACCCCACCAGGTGCACAGCAAGTGCTCAGCAGCATGAGTTTGGCTACTGTCACAACCCAGAACAAAGCTATGTCCCTGGTTTCCTCCAAACTTTTGCTCCGACACGTAGGTCTTTTGCAAATGTGAACTTTTCCCATGGTTCACTTTCTGCAGGTTTCCCATGGTGATCTGGCCCTTTTAACTACAGCGGTGTCAAGGCATCTTTGTGAATCAGCCATCAAGTGTAGGCTGCTTGACGTGACTGTGGGGTTAACTTACAAGTGACTAATTTTTGGAGGTGCGATTTTGTACCCTCCCACCCGTGGCACTGTGAGTGGGTGTAATTAGTGCTGATGAGTTTACTGAGGGGCTCATTAACATGTCGGTATTAATATCCATATGAATACTTTCAACAAAACCTTTTGTTCTTGGAGGAGGGGGTGTGGGAGGTAGTTACAGGAACCATCCTGCTTTTCCAAATTTAATTGTCTAAATACCGTGCTGTCTCAGCAATTCAGGACATTTTTTTTCACTCTCTTTCTCTCACAGGGCTCTGCCAAAAGCCTGCTTTGGCAACAGGAGTGATTAGTTTGTGTTTTAATAAACTTGCTCCCTCAGAATCACTTTATCCCAGCAGGGCACAGGGGGTTGAAATGTGCTCTCCATAACCAGTTTGAACTGTTATTTATTAGAGATGAATCCAGGGCAGGAGTTGCAGGAATTTGGATGAAGGGGAGCTTAATAGCTCACAGGTGAGTCATCTTTCTTTTAGTTGATACACTGGGTTCCCCACAAATGTCAGGGTCAGAGTCTCCCTAAAGACAGACCCACCTCGCCTTTTCACCATCCGCTGAATTAACAATTGCTAACATTGCTTTGAGAGGCACAGTGCAAAACTTTGCTAAGTTAATCTTCACAGGAACATACAGAAGAAAGAACTATTGTCAGCAGTCTTGTTTTGCAGATGGGGAAACCGAGTCTTAGAAAAATGAAGTCATTTGGCCAAGTTCACACAGAAATCAAGTGGCAGAATCAGTATGGGAATCCGGGTTTGTCTGATTACAGAGCCCAAGGTCTTAACCTCAGTCCTCAGCTGTTTACAGCAGTTTTACGGTTCCTGGCACCCTACTCTCAGGCTCGCACAGGGTCATAGAATTTTATAACTGGGACATCTTGATTTGCCTGAGAATGTGGGAGCTCTTGTGACATGGGACATCCAGTCTGAAGACTGGGGCAGTACCAGTCAAACCAAGATGAGTTGGTTATATCCTCAGACTGGAAGCTTGGCCAAACTGTATTAGAGATAAAAGCACAAAAGCTTCCAGACTTACTTGAGGCACTCTTATTACCTCTTCCTCTTTAAGTGTGTAGATGAACAAAGCAAGGGAGAGGGGAAATGACTTACCCAAGTCACGCGCCTCCTTAGTAGACAGAGCAGGAAGTGGAAAACAAATCTTGGGACTCTCCTGCCATTTTTTTTTCCCAGTGGGTGAAGCTGTGAAATTTAAGTCTATGAGCATTTTATTGACCTCTTACTGTGTGAGCAGCTGGGCTTGGGTTAGCAAAAACCCTGGAGAAATGTCCAATAGAACCTTCCATGATGGGGGAAATGCTCTAAATCTGTACTATCCAATGTGGTAGTCACTAGCCATATGTGGCTAGTGTGACTAAGAAAGTGAATTTTTAACTTAATAGCTACATATGGCAAGTGGTTACTGAGTAGTACAGGTCTAACAGATATGATTAGTATTTCAGAGGCATTTTCTTTCTCTAAGAGAACAGATTCTATAGTGGGCTCACTCTTGAAGGTGAAAAAAAATTTTTTTTAAATAGAAGGACTACTATACATAAAATAAACAACAAAGACCTACTATACAGCACAGGGAATTATATTCAATTTCTTATAATAATAACCTGTAATGAAAAAGAATAGATGTGTATATGTAAATAATGAAACATTTTGCTCTGTACCTGTAAAATGGAAAATCAACTACATTTTAGTGAAAAATTAAAAGCTAAAAAAGGAGAGGGGAAGATGGGAACAGAAAGGAAGTACCATTTACAGGTGGTATACTAGGTACCCGGAGAAGGCAATGCCAAGCCACTCCAATACTCTTGCCTAGAAAATCCCATGGATGGAGGAGCCTGGTAGGCTGCAGTCCGTGGGGTTGCTAAGGGTTGGACACGACTGAGTGACTTCACTTTCACTTTTCACTTTCACACATTGGAGAAGGAAATGGCAACCCACTCCAGTGTTCTTGCCTGGAGAATCCCAGGGACGGGGGAGCCTGGTGGGCTTCGGTCTATGGGGTCACACAGAGTCGGACACGACTGAAGTGACTTAGCAGCAGCAGCAGCATACTAGGTACCAGGCTTCCCAGATGGTGCTAAAGAATCCACCTGCCAATGCAGGAGATGCAAGAGACTCGAGTTCAGTTCCTGGGTCAGTAAGATCCTCTGGAGAAGGAAATGACAACCCACTCCAGTATTCTTGCCTGGAAAATTCCAGGGACAGAGGAGCCTGGCAGACTAGAGTCCATGCGGTTGCAAAGAGGGGAACATGAATAAGCAACTGAGCACACACACACAAACACACACACTGGGTACCAGGACTGAAGTTAGCATTAGCTCACTTACTCTGGAGGTCTGTGCTCACAATTCTGCACGTCTAACAAACTTCCAGGTGATTCTAATGCTGCTGGTTCAGGGACCACACTTGCAGCAAAACCCTGTCTCTCCTAAAAAACAAAACTTCCTCCCTTCCTTCCACTGTCAAGAAACGCTTACTAGATACCTACAGAGAGGAGGAGACATTGCAAGTTATAAAAGAATTACAAAAGCTCTGAGAAAGAGTTTCCTTGTTGACTTGAAAGAGGACATCCTCATCATCGGAGATTTGAGGGGCTCCTGCTCAAGTGAGCTTCATCCAATAGCCAATCAGATAACAATTTTGTCAGATGGTACACAGCCAACCAGGAAAGGGTTTTGAATGAGAAGGGGCGGGGCACAGAGAATGCGTGCTTTGGAATGAGGTTGATGTAGAGAGGGATTCCAATTCTTCTTCTGATCAGCATTGTGACCTATTGCCAATAGCCATCATTCACCTCTCTGAGCCTCCATTTTCACCCTTGCCCTGTTGCAGAAACCAGTACTTGAGAAACCAAGCGCCACACTGGGAGAGTTGGAGAACTCAGGTTTATTACGCCAGCAGGCCCAGAGAAGTTAACACTCCAAGCGCTGAGCCCTGAACAAAGGGATTACAGAGTTTTTATAGACAGACTGTAGTGGGCAACACTAGCTGTTAATAGGCTGGTTTAAACTAAGGAGTTGTGCACGCAGGGGAACAATGGTCAAGATGGGGAGGGGGATGCCTGACCTGGACAGGCATGATTAAGCAGATTTGCAGGGGCTGGGCGATTGCAAACAGCAGTACAAGAGTCCAGTTCCTAATATTGCAAGTCCCCACTTTCTGAGACTATGTGACCTACATGATCTAGACCTTGCAAGGGGCAAGCTAAGTTACAGAGGCAGAAGGAGAAGGAGGTTATGTAAAATTTTAACTTCTCCTTTTCAGCCCCTGGTGAAAAGGAGGTTGCAATTCATGGGAATAGAGATGGTATAAGAGAAATCGAGTGTGAAGTGCTTGACCAAGTACATACTTAACGAATGATGGTTTCCTCCTACCCTCTCTCCCTCTTTCTCACCCTTCCTTTTTCCTTACCTCTTTTTGGGAAGGCTCCTCCAAAAGCAACTCTGAGCAGAAGAGAGACAATGACCCCTGGGCTTAGGTTAGTCCATCGAGACTGTATCCCAGTCGGCTACTTTCAGCTCTGAGCTTGAGCCAGGTCGGGAGTTCCATAGGGAAGGCCAAGAACCTTGTTACTTCTGCTTTGTACTTGGGAACCACCAGAGAAATGTCCTTTTCCCCATCTTTTCTCTGCATAGCTGAATAGATTGGAAACACTGGAGAGAGAGAAACAAGCCTGATCACTAAAATGTGTCTGAGCTGAAATCCAAATAAATTTAGTTTTACAAAATTAAGTATGTGATTTCCTTGACAGGAAGCAGAGTTCACATGAAGGGCCCATGTTTTAAACGACAGTGATGATTTCTTTGTTCTGTACCTCAGAAGAGTGTTACAGGCAAGACTAGAATGTTAATCTGAGATGAGTGCAACTTTTCTTCAGCAACCTTATCTGGGGAGGATTGCTGACCCAGCACTCACGTCCCGCTGCTCATCTGCCCCACAAGCTTAGTGCTTAGGGCGAGCGGGGCCTCTTCACCAGGGTCCCTCAGACTCCCAGCCGACTGACTTGTCCTGCGAGTCATTCTAACACTCTAGGTTATCTATTTCCTGTCTGAGCCACCTACTGAACTGTGAACCTACTGAACACCTACGGGTTAGCTGTGTATGAAGCTTCCTGGTGGCTCAGTGCTTAAGAATTCACCTGCCAATGCAAGAGATGCAGGTTTGATCCCTGGGTGGGGAAGATCCCCTGGAGGAGGAAATGACAACCCACTCCAATATTATTACCTGGGAAATCCCATGCACAGAGGAGCCTGGTGGGCTACAGTGCATGGGGTCACAAAAAAGTCAGACAGGACTTAGTGACTAAACAGCAACACATCCCTATCTGCGTTTGAAATGTACTTAAATTTCAATAGACATTTGTTGAAATCTGTTGATTTGTTCATTGTTTTGGTAATCCCTACGGTGGTAGATTAGGCTTCCCAGGTGGCTCAAGAGGTAAAGAATTTGCTTACAAATACAGGTTTGATCCCTGGTTTGAAAAGATCCCCTAGAGGAGAAAATGGCAACCCACTCCAGTATTCTTGCCTGGAGAATCCCATGAACAGAGGAGTCGAGAGGGCTAGAGTCCAAGGGATCACAAAGATTCAGATACAACTGATGACTAAGAAGGCACACAGGATGGCAGATTGCAGTATTGATTCCAATTCTTCAACCCACACTACCCTCTGTCTCTGCCATGGCTAAGTTCCTACCATGTCCCTCCCCACCGTCCACCCCACCCAACCTCCCACCACCACCCCACCACCCACACACAGAATTTCTGATGCTGTAGGTCTGGGGTGACACCAGAAACATCTTAACTATAAAAAAGAGCTTAAGAAAAATCTCCAAATCATGCATTCTTCTTTTTAATACCAAAGGAAAAAGGAAAGAAGACCTGTTCTGATAAGACTCCTATTTATTTCCTTCTTTAAGTGTGCAAAGAAGACTAGATTAAGATGAAAGTTGTAAGGAGGCTACCCAGAAAGACAGCTTGAGCTTTTAACCATTACTCAGCCTACATCTGATAAAGGATTGCCCTGAAGCCTGTGAGTAGAAGTGGTTTCTCTTCTCAGGCCCTGTTGGACCCAGATGCTCCTGGGTCTTTTTAGAGTCCAGGGTCTACGTTGGGGGCTTTGAGATCCTGAGCTTTAGTGACTTTCCTCTCCTCCCTCCCTCCGTCCTTCCTTCCTTCTCTCCTGGCAGAGACTGTATCCTGTTGCTCTGAGCAAGCCCAAGAGAAAGGCCAGTGGCAAGTGACTGTGCTGGGAAGGAAGACAAATGAGTCCCTTTTCTGCAGGGCTCCTGGCATCCTGTGGGAGGAAGGAAAGGACAATGCTTTGAGGGAGCTGGCTCTGCTGACCCCCTCCTGGCAGGCTCTCCCCTCCCCTTTCCGGTGCCTTGGGTTTGTCAGCCCCAAAGCCTGCACTTCCTGAGTAATCATTAGATGCTCGCATGAGGTATGTGGTTCCCCAGGCCCTGGGCAGATTCCTGGCCCAGCCTCAAGAAGCACAGTGCAGACAGTCCTGGGCTGGGACCCTGAAACACAAGCATCTTGGCTGCTTCTCTCTCCCTGCCACCGTGGCTACTGCCAGATCGCTGCACATCCCTGGACCTCCATTTGGCATGTTTGGAAGTGCCTTCTGTGTGCCTGAAATGGCCATCTGTATCAGCACTTCCTGAGCCTCAGAGGTACCAAAATCACGTGGGGGCTTTGGAGCCCTCCACCCTGAACGGGTCGATGCTGCAGTCTTGGCACACAGAGCAGACCTGGCATCACTGGAAATGGTCTGGGGTGATGCCAGACTGCCTGGAATGAAAGGACCATCCCTCTCTCTCCCAGCTCCTGCCCAGCACATTTCAATCTCTTTCTGACAAATTGGTAGGTAAGAGGTCAGCAGACATACTGATGGGCTACCCCAGTGGCCTGGATGGTAAAGAATCCACTTGCCCTGCGGAAGACCTGTGTTCAATCCCTGGGTTAGGAAGATGCCCTGGAGAGGGGAATGGCAACCCACTCCAGTATTCGTGCCTGGAGAATCCGCATGGACAGAGGAGCCTGGTGGGTTACAGTCCATAGGGTCACAAAGAGTCACACATGACTAAGCACAGGCATGGTGATAATAATAGAAGTAGTAAGGAGAGAAGTAGCAGTTAAGAGAGCTTCCTTCAGAGACAGATTCCCAGCAATCAACACACAAAGCCACCACCTGATCCACAACCTTGGGAAGAACTTGTAGCTGTTAGGTACATCCCTTTATTCATCTACGTAACAGAAACAATAATAACAAGAACAACTTCCTAGGACTATTGTGATAGTTGAGTTGATACGTTCAAAGCCCCTAAAATAGTATGTGGCAAATTGTAAATACTATATAGGTACTGTGCGTGTGTGAGCACTCAGTCGTGCCTGACTCTTTGCAACCCCATGGACTGTAGCCTGTCAAGCTCCTCTGTCCATGGGATTTTTCAGGCAAGAATACTGGAGTGGGTTGCCATTTCCTTCTCCAGGGGAGCTTCCTGACCCAGGGATCGAACACATCTCTCCTAGGTCTCCTGCATTGCAGACAGATTCTTTACCAATGAAGCATATGTAAGTGTGAACCAATATTATTATTATCCTAGAAGTTCACAAGTATATTCCTCCTTTATTGAACATATAATAAGGAGTATCTTTTCTGCATCTAATGTCAGGCCAAGCTGTGGTGATTTAGGAATGAATAAAATGAGTTTCCTTGCCCTCGAGAAGCTTTCAGGTTAATAAAGACTTGTAAACTTATAAAGAGCTGACTATAATATAATTTTGTCAGAGGCTGAGTCCCCAAAGAAGTAGACTCAGAAGGTGTTGAGCACACAGGATGTTTTTAGGGAGTGCCTTGGGATTAACACCCATGGAAGTGGGCAAGGTCAGAAGCAGGACTGGCAGAGTGAGAAGGCACTCCTATATTGTCCAAAGTTAGATGGCCAATCTAACTTTGTCCAGATGGCCAAATCTTTTTACACCCCTGGGTTAATCAGTCATTGGATGTGGGCTGCCCCAGAAATGGCTGTGACCTTTGGGGAGGTGGCTCTCCACACTGAAGCATCTCTGAGGGCTGTCTGCTAATAGCACTTCCAGCAGGTGGGGTCATTAATTACAAGTTCTTCATTGAAGGGGGTCTGATTGGTTAACATAGCATCCACCCAGGTAGAGAAGGGTAATTCTGATGAGATGACAGAAAGTACAGATGAGTGCTTTAGAGGATGAGTAGGTAATAATATATTTTAAACCCCTCAGATTTCTATGGCATTTAATATTTTTCAAAGCATACAAAAGCTTACTCATGATTTTCATTCTGGGTTCTGCAGGCAGACTAGGAAGATATGTACTAAAGGAAAAAGCACTGGATTTGGAGGCAGAGAAGACACTGAATCCCAACTCTGCCACTGCTTAGCTGGGAGTCCCTGAGCAAGCTGCTCGTGTTTCTTGGGTCTAGTCTCTGGAAAGGAAATGATCATATACAATTCACTGTAAGGGTTCAATTAAGGGGTAGTTGGAAAACAGTGTCTGGACATAGTTAGAACTGAAAAGAGTAACAATACCAAACACAACTTCAGAAAAAAAAAGTAACAACAATAAAGATTATCTTCCCCATTTTATAAACAAAAGTATTGAAACCCCTAAAGGTAAGATTCATCCCTAAGAACTCGCAGTGGACTCTGGGTGAATCCAAGACTGTTCTACTCAGTATAAGCTTACTGAGTTCAGTGCTATGTAACACTATAGCTTTCATCTTACCTATAGAACCTAACACACCTTTGAAGGGTCAATCCAGATGTTCTGTTTATAGTTAACATTAGAAGGAATCTTAGAAATTACTTTCTTGCAACACTGAGAAATTCAGGGCTCCATATGGCCTAGCCTCTACATGGAGTAGACTAGCAATAAGCCAAGCCCAGCAGTAACTAAGGACAAACTCATTATATATATATGTCTTGGGAACTTTAAGGAAGACCAGTTCTTAGCAATGCTTCTGGAGAAATCTTTCCTCCCTTACTGATTGCTTTGTACTATTGCTCTAATTAGTACACGTTCCACAAATACACTGGCAATATCTCTCAGATTTCAGCCTTCAAGGTTTTTCTTTCTTTTCTGGTTGTCCTCTTCAACTCCACAGGTCACTCAGTTTCTCTTTCCTTCTGCCTTTCAGTTTCTGTTTCTTGTACATTTCCCAGATTCAGCGTCGCATAATTCGGGGACCCACATTAGCAAGGACAGAACTTCCCACGGGTGAGCATGGGTCTGTGAAGGAGGGAAGGAGGAGGGTAGGGGAAAGGACAGCATTCAAAACCGTTAACAGCCTACGCAGTCCAGATACCCACGGGTCAGAACATTCAGGTCAAAGAATGGGATTAAGGTCTGGGCAGCTCCCTACAGGGCAATGGCAACAGGTTGCTGACTCAAGGGGAGGTGAGAGATGGTCCTGGGGGCTGTCTGGGGTGGCTGAGGTAACCAAGGGAAGGGATCAGGGCAGCAGCAGCTTATGAATGGGTGGGAAAATATTTCCACTGTTGCTATTTGGACAACTAATACAGTCTTACAAGTAAGTTGCAAACTGTGTATCTCCCAAGTCAAGACACATCTTCTGTGTGGGACAGTCAGTGCATTTGGCCACTTCCGTCTTTGGCTCGCTGGTCTCCTGGTATCCTAGGAGAGCCTTTTGATCTTCAGGAACCTTCTTCATTGGGTTCTTAGGAGGATTAAATAAGCTAACATATAATAAAAATGCTTAAAGAAGTACTTGGCAATGGAAATGCCCTGTAAATATTATCCTTCATTAGCAAGTAGAGTTTTACAGACATTTCTCATTTAATTTCACAATAATATAAGGTGGGAACAATTATCCCCATTTCACCAACAATGAAACTGAGGCTCAGAGTATTTAAGTAGTTTGCTGAGGTTCACACCAAGAGTAAGTTATAGAGCATGAATTTCAGCCCCAGATTGAGGGACTCCAGGTTGACCATCACTCCACCTGTCTCTGGCTCCTTCCCTCTGACTCTGGTACCCAAAATGTGGACTTAGGTAACTACATGCCCCAGGCAGTTCTACTACTGAAGACTTAAGCATTCACGTTGAATCAATGCACACTATGGATCTCCTAGATTCCACTTCCCTCTGTATTCCAAGGGGCCAGAGGTCAAAGCTGGCAAGTCCAACTCCTCTAACATCCCGTCTTCTGGAATGGATGTGAGCATGCAATGTTTGTTTGTTTCCAGCAAGTCTTCATTTCAGGCTGCTTTACTGGAGGATTATGACTCAGGAATCCAGAACAAATGGCTTTTTCAAAGCACTCTTGATCACGTCTTTTGCATTTATTCATGCTGAGAAGTTTTATCATGTCACCTCTCTGATGCAACTAAAAATGTTCAATGTCCTGGTGACTGGGGTTAAGTGACAGGCTTAACTCAGAGGTGCTGTTTGCAAAGCACATGCAGCATCTTCTTAACCCCCTAAAATGTGTCTTGAAGTTGAGAACTGTTTGCAATGACTATATTGAACATTCAAAACTATTTATGATAGTTATGTTTATTGTAAGTTTATGGCTTTGGCGGTATGTTGCAATGGAGTCTGGGGCCTAGCCTTTGATTCTTGGGAGATGACTCCCAGCTTCATTAATTACTAGATGTGTAACCTGAGGCAAATAACTTCATCTGTTGAGGTCTCAGTCTCCTCATCTTTAAAAAGAAAATGATAATAATATTATTATATTTCATAATGCTATTGTGAGGCTTAATAAGCAAGTGCATGTTACAGGCTTCAACAAGGTTAGACGTGATATTAACTCAGTGTCTCAGTGGTAAAGAATCTGCCTGCCAGTGCAGGAGATGTGGGTTTGATCTCTGGACTGGGAAGATCCCCTGGAGAAGGAAATGGCAGCCCACTCCTGTATTCTTGCTTGGAAAATCCCCATGGACAGAGGGGCCTGGAGGGCTATAGTCCATGGGGTCACAAAGAGCCAAACAAGATTTAGCAACTGAACAACAGCCATTGACTCACTTTTCACAGCCAATAGCCCTGATTTTTCTGGAGATTTAACAAATTTGAGTAAAAGCAATTAGTATAATTCATGGCATGTGTCTTACCAGGTCTTAGTAACTGCTTGAATGTGGGAGCTGACGCTCAGGTGACTGGGTGGATATTCATGCCATTCACACATACTGAGAGCACGAGCAGAAAAGAAGCAGGTCTCAGGAGGCAGCGCTGAGTTCAGACTGGGGCACGCTGGAGGAATGAGGCCAGGGGACAGTCACCAGGCAGAGACGCTGGCTCAGTTTAGACTGCCTTAACAGCTACCATAGAGTGAGGGACTTAAAAGCAAACATTTACTTCTCAGAGTTCTGGAACCTGGGAAGTCCAAGATGAAGGTGCCAGCAGATTCTGTGCCTATGAGAGCCCATTTCCTCATTCATAATTAGCTGTTCTTTTCACTGTGTCCCTAAATGACAGAAAACAAACAAACAAACAGATCTCTCTGGGGTCTCTTTTATAAGGGCATGAAACCCATTCATGAGGGCTCCAGCCTCATGACCTAATCAAATCCCAAAGGCCTTACCCCTTAATACCATCACATTGAAGGGGAATGTTTCAACTAATGCATCTGAGAGGCAGAAACATTCAGTCCATAACAGATGTCCAGTAACCCCCTGGAGCTATTCTGTGTTCTTATAGATAAGGATGTGGGAATCATTAGCAAGTAGGTATTTAGAACCAGAAACAGCTGAGGTTTCTCAAGAGAGGTTTGTGAGGTGTGGAGCCCTGTGGATAGAATCTTGGTGAGCCCTGACACTTGTGGGGCTAGCAGGGACGTGGTGCACATAAAGGAGGCTGATAAGGAAGGAGTCCAGAGAAAAACATAGCAAGGAGTCCAGCTGAGGCCATGTCCTTGGGTATCTTACAAGTATGGACTTGAGGCAGGTTCTGCCACTTAAGAGCTCTGTGAGTTTGAACGACTCACTGAAACCTCCGGGCTTCTCTTCTTCAGTGAAATGCAGCAACAATCTAGTTCATAGGGATGCTGTGAGGGTGGGATGCTGAGATGAAGCAAGAAAGGTGTGAGAGGAAGCATCCTTCACTTATTTGTTATTGTTTAGTCACTAAGTTGTGTCCCCAAGGACTGTGTCCCACCAGGCTCCTCTGTTCATGGGATTTCCCAGGCAAGAATACTGGAGTGGGTTGCCATTTCCTTCTCCAGGGGATCTTCCCTCTGCAGGGATCAAACCCATGTCTCCTGCATTGGCAGGTGAATTCTTTACCACGGAGCCACCAGGGAAGCCCCTCTTCACTTATTTGTCTGCTCTTATCTCTCATAGCTCCTCCGCAGGTCAGAACCCCATCAAACTCCTGACTACCTACCCAAATGTAAGCCCACCAGGAGCCTCACCCACTCTGGGTCCAGAGTACCCAGCAAAGGGCCAGGCAGCAATCCACATGCTGGGACAGAGAAGTGAAGCAGTGGCCAAGCCTGGCTCTTGTGGGGTTTACTTTCTAGTGCAGGAGATGGACAATAAGCAGGAGCATCCAGACAGTGACAGAGGCTGTGAAGGCAGCCTAGATGTGTAACGGGGCAGAGAGTGGGCTGGGGCTGGAGGGGAGCAGTAGATTTGGGTCAGGAAAGGTCTTGGGGAGGAGGTGGCTTTTCAGCTCAGAAAGGCAGCTGTGTGAGGATCAGGAGGCAAAGCACTTCCAGCCCGTAGACCCACAAGCACAAATGTGCCAAGGTGGTAATCAATGTGGCCTGTGTGAGGAGAAGGAAGGTCTGTAGGGCTAGAATCAAGGAGGAGGAAGGGACACAGGGAAAAAAAAAATTACAGATTAAAAACAAAAAAACCCCAAAAAATTTAATAATTAGAAAAAGAACACCTTATGCAGCAACATGGATGAACCTAGAGATGATTGTAATAAGTGAAGTAAATCATAAAAAGACAAATATCATATATCACTTACCTGTGGACTCAAAAGAAATGATACAAATGAACTTAATTACAAAACAGAAACAAATTCACAGACACAGAAAATGAACTTATAGTTATCAAAGGGGAAGGGAGGAAGGGGTAAATTAGGAGTTTGGGATTAACAGATACACACCACTGTACATAAAATACATAAACAATAAGGACCTACTGAACAGCACAGGAAACCATATTCAATATCTTGTGATAACCTACAAAGGAAAAAGAAACTGAAAAGTATACATATATATGTATATATCTGAATCACTTTTCTCTACACCTGACACTAACACAACTTTGTAAATCAAGTATATTTCAAAAAGAAAAAAAGAGAAAGAGAGAGGGAAGACTGCAGAGAGGGGCGGGACTTTTTATTTTTAAGTATTTATTTATTTATTTGGCTGTACCGGCTCTTAGCTGTGGCAGGAAGGATCTTTAGTTTTGTGGACTCTTAGTTGTAGTTTGTAGGATCTATGTCCTTGACCAGGGATCAAACCCAGGCTCCTTGCATCGGGAGCGCAGAGTCTTAACCACTGGACCACTAGTGCAATGGGTCCTCAAATTCTTCTCTCACTGCCCCTCTTCTGATGGTCTGCCCGCCCCAGGAGTGTCCTGAGATCCACTGTCGCAAACTGAACCCACTCCACAGATTCAACCTCAAGTGTTCTCACAATGGACAGGCTCTGTGGCTCTGTGCTGACAGCCATGGTATCACTCCCTTGGCCCGCAGGCATTAAGGGACCCAGGCCTGTGACAGAGGGAAACATTGCCTTGTAGCTTTGCTTTGAAGTGTATTTCACTCTAAGGATAGAAGGAAGAAAAGGGATTCCCCACCCCCCTGAAGTTTTTATTTGGAAAATTTGAAATTTACAGAAAAGCTACAAGAATAATACAACGAGCATATGCCCTTCCAGTAGCCCCTCCAAGTGTTCATATTTGGCAACATTCATTTTCTCTGTCCTTCCCTCTCTACTCTCTCTCCTTCTCTCCTATGTGTTTATCCATTTTAACTTCTTTTGCAGAACCATTTGAATATTAGCTGCAGAAATCATAATTGTTATCGTTCAGTTCCTCAGTCATGTCCAACTCTTCTGTGACCCCATGGACTGTAGCCTGCCAGTCTCCTCTGTCCACAGGATTTCCCAGATAGTTTGACTCAAATACTTTAGCACAGATCTCCAAAGAAGAAGGAAATGAGAATATTCTCCTTCAGTTCAGTTCAGTCGCTCAGTCGTGTCCGACTCTTTGCGACCCCATGAATCACAGCACACCAGGCCTCCCTGTCCATCACCAACTCCTGGAGTCTACCCAAACTCATGTCCATTGAGTCGGTGATGCCATCCAGCCATCTCATCATCTGTCATCCCCTTCTCCTCCTGCCCCCAATCCCTCCCAGCATCAGTCTTTACTAGTGAGTCAACTCGTCGCATGAGGTGGCCAAAGTATTGGAGTTTCAGCTTCAACATCAGTCCTTCCCATGAAAACCCAGGTCTGATCTCCTTTAGAATGGACTGGTTGGATCTCCTTGCAGTCCAAGGGACTCTCAAGAGTCTTCTCCAGCACCACAGTTCAAAAGCATCAATTCTTGGGCGATCAGCTTTCTTCACAGTCCAACTCTCACATCCATACATGACCACTGGAAAAACCATAGCCTTGACTAGACGGACCTTGGTTGGCAAAGTAATGTCTCTGATTTTTAATATGCTGTCTAGGTTGGTCATAACTTTCCTTCCAAGGAGTAAGCGTCTTGTAATTTCATGGCTGCAATCAGCATCTGCAGTGATTTTGGAGCCCCAAAAAATAAAGTCTGACACTGTTTCCACTGTTTCCCCACCTATTTGCCATGAAGTGATGGGACCAGATGCCATGATCTTAGTTTTCTGAAAGTGGAGCTTTAAGCCAACCTTTTCACTCTCCTTTCACTTTCATCAAGAGGCTTTTGAGTTCCTCTTCACTTTCTGCCATAAGGGTGGTGTCATCTGCATATCTGAGATTATTGATATTTCTCCCGGCAATCTTGATTCCAGCTTGTGCTTCTTCCAGCCCAGTGTTTCTCATGATGTACTCTGCATATAAGTTAAATAAGCAGGGTGACAATATACAACCTTGACGTACTCCTTTTCCTATTTGGAACCAGTCTATTGTTCCATGTCCAGTTCTAACTGTTGCTTCCTGACCTGCATATAGGTTTCTCAAGAGGCAGGTCAGGTGGTCTGGTGTTCCCATCTCTTTCAGAATTTTCCACAGTTTATTGTGATCCACACAGTCAAAGGCTTTGGCATAGTCAATGAAGCAGAAATAGATGTTTTTCTGGAACTCTCTTGCTTTTTCCATGATCCAGCGGATGTTGGCAATTTGATCTCTGATTCCTCTGCCTTTTCTAAAACCATCTTGAACATCTGGAAGTTCACAGTTCACGTATTGCTGAAGCCTGGCTTGGAGAATTTTAAGCATGACTTTACTAGCGTGTGAGATGAGTGCATTTGTGCAGTAGTTTGAGCATTCTTAGGCATTGCCTTTCTTTGGGATTGGAATGAAAACTGACCTTTTTCAGTTCTGCTGAGTTTTCCAAATTTGCTGGCATATTGAGTGTAGCACTTGAAATTTTCACACTCAGGTAACTTATATGATATGATACCATTGTATAATATAAAGTCATAATAACAATATACTCTACAGTCATATCTAGGATCCAATCAAGGATCACACATTATAACCATCATGTTTTGTTAGACTCTTTCTATCTAGAATAATTTCCAAGTGTTTCTTTTTGTTTTGGATTTTTTTTTAATGCTTTCATGCTAGTGAAAAATCTGAATCGCCTAGGCCAGTCAGGCAAAATGTATGTTTGGATTTGTCTGATTATTTCTTCTTAATTAGATTCAGGTTGATCAGTTTTGTCATGAATACTGAATCCTTCTAGGTGCCTCACATCAGGGGCCATAGGATGTCCTATCACTGGTGACACTTCCTTTGATCATCTGGTCAGTGGTCTCTCCCAACCTCTCCACCACGAAGAGAGCTTTGTAGCGTCAAGGCTGTATATTGCCACCCTGCTTATTTAACTTATATGCAGAGTACATCATGAGAAACACTGGGCTGGAAAAAGCACAAGCTGGAATCAAGATTGCCGAGAAAAATATCAATAACCTCAGATATGCAGATGACACCACCCTTATGGCAGAAAGTGAAGAGGAACTCAAAAGCCTCTTGATGAAAGTGAAAGAGGAGAGTAAAAAAGTTGGCTTAAAGCTCCACATTCAGAAAACTAAGATCGTGGCATCTGGTCCCATCACTTCATGACAAATAGATGGGGAAACATTGGAAACAGTGTCAGACTTTATTTTTTTGGGCTCCAAAATCACTGCAGATGCTGATTGCAGCCATGAAATTAAAAGACACTTACTCCTTGGAAGGAAAGTTATGACCAACCTAGATAGCATATTAAAAAGCAGAGACGTTACTTTGCCAACCAAGGTCCATCTAGTCAAGGCTATCGGTTTTCCAGTGGTCATGTATGGATATGAGAGTTGGACTGTGAAGAAAGCTGAGTGCCGAAGAATTGATATTTTGAACTGTGGTGCTGGAGAAGACTGTTGAGAGTCCCTTGGACTGCAAGGAGATCCGACCAGTCCATTCTAAAGGAGATTGGTCCTGGTGTTCATTGGAAGGACTGATGCTAAAGCTGAAACTCCAATACTTTGGCCACCTCATGCGACAAGTTGACTCACTGGAAAAGACTCTGATGCTGGGAGGGATTGGGGGCTGGAGGAGAAGAGGACGACAGAGAATGAGATGGCTGGATGGCATCACCGACTCTGCGGACATGAGTTTGAGTGAACTCCAGGAGTTGGTGACGGACAGGGAGGCCCGGCGTGCTGTGATTCATGGGGTCACAAGAGTCGGACACGACTGAGCGACTGAACTGAACTGAACTGAGTGGTACTTTCAAACTGTGAATACCTTGTTCCCCATTTTTTCACCAAGTGGTTTTAACCATTTAACCATCATTCCAGGATGATTCTCATTTGAATCCAGTATTATCGTGGTTGAAAAATGGTGATTTTCTCTGTTTAGCTTTCCTGTTACATTTCTTAAATGTTAATCTTCAGTGAGGAAGAGGCTTTCTCACCACCCACCCCTAGGTCTTATCCACTCCTGACATTCTTGGTGCTCGGGTTACGATGCCCAAGATTCAAATTTCATTCAAAGTCTAGCTTTGGGAAAGGAGATGCAACTTATTTAATAATTCTACTAAGGCTGGGGAAGAGGTCATTCCTCAAAGAAAACTGGGCTGTGATCATTAAAAGTGGGAAAAATGGAAGCCAGGCAGGCAAAAACAGCAGCTACTCATATGGTGGGCTTCCCTTGTGGCTCTGCAATAAATAATCTGCCTGCCAGTGCAGGAGACGTGGGTTTGATCCCCGGGTTGGGAAGATACCCTGGAGCAGGAAAGGGCAACCTGCTCCAGTATTCTTGTCTAGGAAATCCTATGAACAAAGTAGCCCCTTGGCTACAGTCCATGGGATCACAAGGAGTCAGACATGACTTAGCAACTAAACAACAACAACAACTCATTATGGCAAAGAGTTAATAGTGATAGGACTTCTTTCCATGGGGACTTTGGGGCCTGCTAGTCCTCAAAACAGCAGTGGATTAAAAAGAGAAAAAAATCTTAGGTCAACACATCAGTAAGCTATTCACAATTGGTTGGGGCTCATACTGGCACTGAAGAAGGAAATGGCACCCCACTCTAGTACTCTTGCCTGGAAAATCCCATGGGCAGAGGAGCCTGGTGGGCTGCAGTCCTTGGGGTCACCAAGAGTCATACACAACTGAGTGACTTCACTTTCACTTTTCACTTTCATGCATTGGAAAAGGAAATGGCAACCCACTCCAATGTTCTTGCCTGGAGAATCCCAGGGACAGGGGAGTCTGGTGGGCTGCCATTCATGGGGTCACACAGGGTCGGACACGACTGAAGCGATTTAGCAGCAGCAGCAGCAGCATACTGATCCAGACTCCTATCCTATGCTTCACTAGGTGTGACTTTCATTCCCATGGTTTCCTCTGGGTTCCCAATAGCTCCTCTAGCTAAAGTTTTCACCACTTTGGTTGAGTTATCTCAACCAAAGGCATGAAAATAGTAGAAGGAAATCATAGTTTTACCCTTCAGGGACATTTCTCGGAAATTGGACATGTCATTTCTGCTGGCATTCTACTAGGCAGAGTTTACTCCTATGGCTGTGACTTGCTAGAATGAAAACAGGGAAAGTGTGGTCTTGGGTCCAGACAGTCATTTGCCTGGCGAAGAACTGGGGGTTCTATTATAATAGAGAAAGGAGAAAACCAAACTAAGAACAATTAGCCTCTTCAACAGACCCCACAAGGTACATGCTCATTCTAAACAGGAGAACAAACAAAGCTCAGGGAAATTAAAAAACCTGGTAAAGGTTGCACAGACAATAAAGTATTGTGTGCTTGATGCCAAACAACACTATGCTATGATTCTGATTTTAGCCCATTTGACGCACTTTCCAACTCTCTGTATCAGTATAGATTTGCTAAATTGCCTTCTTGGTGAAATGAGTTGCAGCCTCATGACATAGTGACTCTAGTGATAGCAGGTCTTTCTTAGAAATGTGCTGTTCATTCCTGGCCAACGTTCCCTAGAGGACCAGACCAGTGCGGAGAGCTGAAAACCTGATACCAACGTGGCAGTGACAAGAGATGCAGATGGAAAATAGAATGGCAGTGGGTGTGTGTTGGAAAATACCCCAGCCTGGGAGCCTGGATACCAAGTCTCAGCTCAGTCTCCAGTCTCAGCTCAGCCACTCATTAACTGTGTTATCCTGGTTCAATCATGACCCACTGTCCCTCAGCTTCCTCCTCCACGTGTTCCTTCTAGCTCTCTCTTTTATTTTAGGTAATATCTGTTTGCAGGATGACTCAAACTTGGATATGAATTCTAAAACTAAAAAGCCTCTACTTCCCTATGTGGTGCAATTTTAGAATCTGTTGGATTGCAAGACCATGCTTGCTAATTGGGTTTGCGTTTTGATTTTTAGAAAATCTCATAGGATTAATGGGAAATGCTCATTAACCAGAAGCTCTTTGAGAGCAGGAATCAAGTTTGACTTTTCTCACTGTTATATCCCCAGCAACTATCAAAGCCCCTGGTAGATGGTGAGCTCTACAATATTGATTGACTTATTGACTGACCTAAACAATGTCTTTGCTAGAAAGACACATGTGATCAATTATTCCCCTCCCTGCTCCTCAAGAGCAAGCCTGAGTTTCAAGGGAAAGAGTAAGGAAACTAGGATTTACACAGCACTTATTTTCAATTTACCTCATTTGCTTTTCACAATAACTCTTCAAGAAACCTGTAATCCTTTTTTTCATGGATGAGCAATCTGAGATTCAGAAGGATGAAGTGACTTCTTAAAAATAACTTAAATTTTGACAAGAAATGATCAGAAATTATACCAAGAAAACTATATAACATATCTGAAAGACACAAAAGTAGACTTGAACAGCATTTATGCCATCTGCTGTCACTCAAACAATTGACAAGGCCATCCCAAATTCAAGGGCAGAGGAAAGTGACTCCACCTTTTACTGAGAGAAGCATCACATAATTTATGGCCACGATAGCCTATCACAAACATGTACGGGTGAAAAAGAGTGGGGCAAATCTCTGTGGATGGATATGGAGTGACTTCCAGGGAAAAAGCAAAGTGCGAAAGTGTATATTTTGCATAAGTAGGATGCAGAAATAGGGGAAACAGAAACAGAAATTTTTTGGTTTCTGCTTACTTTTGCAAAAAGAAATAAAGGAATAATAAAACAGAGAGTGATCAAGTTGTTTATCCACCAGGACCTGAGGGAGTGAGGTAAAAAGAATGAGGAGGAATAACACATCTTTTGGTAGAGTTTTGTCTTAGAAAGCATGTTAATGTTCTCAATGTTCAAAAAGTAAAATTAAATCAAGAAGGAAAGATTTAAATGTGTATACAAATAGAAATAAATATACCAGTAATTACTTCAGTTACTGGAGGAAAAAAAAACTGCTATAAAAGACATTGAAAAAATTGAAATACAGACTGTATATAAAATTAGTATATTAATGTTAAAGTTCCAGAAACTGTATTGAGGTTACATTAAGGAACTATCCTTTGGTAGTACACATGAAAATCCTAAGAGGTGTAATCTACACAGCATGATACATGTAATCTATTCTCAAGTGGCTCCAGAAATAATTTCATATTATTATATAATATCATAGTGTGTCCCAAAAATCTTAGTGCAGTTTTAAGCTGCAATAACTTTAGAAGTATAAATGCTAAAAACTTCCAAGCAGTGGCACTTCAATGTTTACTTATATTTCTTTTAATTTTATTTACTTTTGTGATTTTTGAGCATTTTGCTTTAATTTTTTGGTTTCAGAACATTTTTGTCTCTGAATGTAATTTTTTGTGGCCAATGAATGTTTGTCCTCTTCAACCGGAGAGGGATTAAAATAAAAAATTAAAAGAGAGAAAAAGAACAAGATAGAAAACATGGCACAATGTTAAAAATTGCTGAATCTGAGCAAAGACTTTCCTGTACCACTCTTGCAACTTTTCTGTAAGTTTGAAATTATTTCAAAACTTAAAAAAAAAAAAAGATTATACAGTTGGTAAGTGATGTATCCACTTTTCCTTCCTAGGGCTGTCTGACGTCAAAGCTCAAGTTCATTCTTCTTCATGGCGCTACCTTTCACAGTGAGTAGGAGGGATGGATTTGCACTGACCCATTCGTATTCTCTAATCACTGGGACCAAGCAGGACCATGGCTGCCACTGGCCAGGACTGGGCAGTCAGCCTGCAGCCATGGAGCAGAGGAGCGAAAGAGCTCCCACTGCCCTTGTCTTTGAAGGAATCGCTCTCTAATCACCAGAGCTAACCAACTCCAGACTTTTCCCTGCAGAGAACCGTGTAATAGGCATGTAAAAGCAATGAAGGGAATTGCTTTGGAAACTTGTGTAAATAACTCTTTGGGCAGGAGAAAGATTGCCAACACCTGCTTTTTGTTTTCTGGTATTTATTAGAGCCACCCTGTAAGGGACCTCTAAGCTTCCTGGATCTTATTCATTTATCTGAGTTCATTCTTGGTTCAGGGTCAGCATTGTTGGGAGTGTAGAAAAAGTTGGCAAGGATCAGAGGAGGGTCACTGACTCTGAGCTTTCAGTAAGTGAACATGGTTCAGAAGTCCCCACATCGACAGCAACGGTCTTTGGGCCAAATCTGATTGTTCACCATGCTTCTCCTAACCTATTACTTCCTACTCCCTTCCTCTCACAGTCATTTCTTAATTTATCCATTCATTCATTTACACATTCACTTATCCAATCATAAATAATTAGGCTCATATCATGATAGACATTGTCCTAGATGCTGAGACTACAGTGGTGAATCAGGTACATGCCCTCAGGAAGAGAAAGGGACAGACAATTTAGTACAGCAAGAGCAGTGCTGTGACAAATGTAGGTAAAGGGTCCCTTACCCAGCCTGGTTGGGCCAATCAGGAGAAGCCTCTGGAAATGAGTCTGGAAAATGGTGGGAATGATGAGTTAGGCAGAGGATGAGCATGAATAAAGGCAGGAGAACTTCACCTCTTGCTGCTCAAGTGTGCTCCATCAATCAGCGTCACCTGGAGCTTATTAGAAATGTGGATTCTTGGGTCCCACCCTAGATCTCCTGAATCAGATTCTGCATATTAGCAAGGTCCTCAGGGAAGTCCTATGCACATTAATGTTTGTGAAGCACTGTTTAAACACCATTTCTTGTGGAAATTACCAGTGGTTGCTAGGCATCCACTTAGTCCATCTTAGTCCAGAATGCCTTAACTAACTTCAAACCCCAAACATCCTCAGCCATCTTACGGTTTCTGAGAAATGAGAAGTTGCTTCGCTGGAAGAGTTGCTATGTCTAGCTTTCTTCTAGCTATAACACTGGCTGTACTTTTGGAATCAGTAATTCCACTCTGAGGACACTAGCCCAAAGGAAAAAAAAAATCCAAAAGAAAATCGTCATTTATACTCAGATGTAAAATGTTTACAGCCATGTCATCTTCAATCATAGACAATCAAAAGAGAAACAAACCAAATGCCTAGCAATGGCGCAGGAGTTGGGGGTGGGGAGCTGGGTGTTTCCTAAACACATGTGGGGGTAGCCAGAGCTGCCTCTGGGGACACATCAGGATGTCCTGGAATGTGTCTTGGCTTCAAAGTAGAAAACCTGGGTCTACTTTTCCTTCTGCCCCTTTGAACTGGACCCCCCTTGAGTAAGCCCATTCCCGACTGACAGCTTCAGGTTCTTGGGTGATCTTTACACTGTGACATTCAATCTGTGCTTCTTGGTGCCCCACATCCTCCCTGCCTGTCACCCAGGGAGGCGAGGCCAGATCACAGCTATGAGCGGAGCCAGCAAACACTACAGGGAGAGAGAGAAAAGAACGTGTACTGAACTCCTAGTCTGAGTAGACTCTATGAAACTCATAGTGGCTAATGTTTACTCCACGCTTGCTATTTCCCAGACTCTGTTTTAAGTGCTTTACACGAATTAATTCACTTAATACTCATATCAACACTGTAAAGTCAAAATGATTATCACCCCTATTTTCCAGGTAAGATTTAGGAACGCCCTCAGGACCCTCTCCTAGATGTAGCAGGGCCAGGAGTTGAACTCGTTGAGGTCTGTCTCAAGAGGTTACACACATAACCCCTGGCCCAGTGGTGATCCCCAGACTAGCAGCATAAGCATCACTTGGCAGTGTGCAGGAAATCAATGCTATCCAGACCCATGGAATCAGAAAGTGGGGGCCAGAGCCCAGAGATCTCAGTTTTAACAGGTGCCCCATTGACCTATGTGACTCAGATGCAAGATACATTTCTCGAACCACTGCTCTAGCCATTTGCTGATTTTAGTATCCATAACAATCCCTAGAAATAGTTATAATGAGCTCCATTACATCACCATGGCAACTGAGGGTCACGTGCTCATGGTCCACCAGCCAGAAAACTGCAGAGTCGGGATTTGAGCCCAAGCCACTGATGCCTCAACACCAGCTCTTTCCATTATACCATGCAATGCCTTCAGTGCCTCTGCAAATATCAGTTTACCTGAAGGTAGAGAAGACCAAGGAAAGGCAGAGGAAGGCACTGGTTCTAATGGTGGTGGTGGTGGGCGGGGGGCGGTGGTTTCAGGAGAGGGGGAAAGGGGATGCATGTGGGAAAATGAGCCAGACCTCCTTTCTTTGGCCACTGTGCCCCTGGGGCGCTGGAGGCTGTTTACTTCTGCCTGGTTGGCCAATCCTGTATGTGCCTGACTGCTGATTTTCCTGGGCCCCACGGCACAGGACCTATTTTTAGCCCAGCCCTGATGGGACACGTTTGCCCAGTGTTGCCAAATCACAAGAACAATCACACCCTGGTAGCAGGCAGGCTCAGCTTGGCTCACAGACCACACAGGGCTGCCTGGGCATGCTCCCAGCCTCCGCCCAGATGCTGCTTCCACCTGGACCAGCCCTAGGTGGGGAGAAAGGGATTCCAGGGAAATCCAGGCCATGGCACATCCTTTCTCCCATCCCAGGTGGCGGTTGCTGATGAGGAAAAATGAGTTTCTCAAAAATCAGAGGCTCAGAGGGGCACTGTAACTTATCCCCAGTTCCCCAACTAGTTGGCGGTGAGGTGGGAATTCAAAGCCAGGCTTCCTAACTCCTTTTCCCCCAGTAATGTAGATAATCTTTGTGTTCTCCAATATGTTTGTGTATTTGTGTTCTATTTGCTTCTGCTAACAACAACAACAACAAATCAGCCCAAGGAATGCCAAAGCCCATCCTAACAGATGGAACATCCCAGGAGGCACTGTGCAAATAGAGCAAACCAGTGACCATAGGAAGCAGTTTTCTATGGACAGCAATAGCAATCCAGGGAAACAGCTCAGGGGACCAAATGTTGTGGCTCCTGGTCACAACTGTGGGTGGTATTTTTATGCAAATTTCCCCCAAAACTGCTAAGAGATTCTTCCTCTTTGTTATCTAGTATCTCATCACAACTCACTGAAGAAGAGAAAAAAGCCAGAGATGCTTTATTATTATTAATCATCAAGATGTTTGCAATGATACTGACTGCTATATTTGGTGTCAGGCTCTCTGTTTTGCATTCATTAGCTCATTTAAACCTCACAATAACCTCATGAGCCTTATATTACAAATGAAGAAATGAAGTCTCAAATAGCATAAGTCAGTCGCTCCAAGTCACATAGCTAGTAAGTATCAGAATATCAGAGCCAGGCCAAGAGAGAGCCAAGCATGTCAGCTTCACCATATGCCACTCGCACTCTAGAAAATTGGAGATTGGTTAGAAAAACAGAGGACAAACAGACATGAAAGTGCCTTCACATAGCAAATGGGCTATTCTGTAGCATGGGGAATAAGCAAGACCTATCTCCTAGCTGAATCAATGCTCTTAGGTGAAAGGATTTGTTGTTGTTTAGTCACTAAGTTGTGTCTGACTCTGCAGCTCCATGGACTGTAGCTCCCCAGGCTCCTCTGTCCATGGAATTCTCCAGGCATGAATACTGGAGTGGGTTGTCATTTCCTTCTCTAGGGGATCTTCCCGAACCAGGAATTGAAACCTTGTCTCCTGTACTGCAGGCAGATTCTGGATTCTTTACCGCTGCACCACTGGGTGAAAGTTACCAGGATGCAAATATTATTAATGTAAGAAGGGAACCCTGTGCCTCGTTGAGTAAGCAGCCTCAGATGTAGCTCCTGAGTCTGAAGATGTGCCAGTAGGAGCTGAAGATGGTGTGTTTAGGTCAGATTAGAAGGGAAGACTAGAGTCAATCCCTCACAGCTCAGAGATACCAGTGTGTGAATACACCAGTCTCTGCAAGGCAGACATCACACTCAGTACTGTCCCCCTGATGACCCAGAACAGACCTGCTAGGTCAGTGTGAGGATGTGTACTAGGGTATGGCATTACCAGAGATGCAACCGATTTCCTCTGCATGGGCCTCAGAATGTGCCCTCAGCTCTCTCTTGGCTACACTAGCAGATCTGGACTCTAGCAAATGGTGACTCCGCACAAAGTCCTCATTTCTCAGTGTCTCTGGCTCCTAAATACGGCAATGTGGCTAAGGTCTGGTTAATCAAAAGTATATGTAGCTGAAGCATGCAAATTTCAGGAAGTGGCTCTTCTACCACTCTCCTGCCTGAAAAACTGATCTAATGACTCAGACTTGAACAGCCTTCATGAATCACAAGGTGGATGCTATGAACTGAGAATGGCGGAGCAGTAAGACAGCAAGAGCCTGGGTTTGACAATCAGGGGGCGGCTGCTCACGTAACCAGAGAGAGAAAGAAAGTTCACCATTACTTCTGGGTTTCCCTTACTCCCAGCAGAATCCAATTCTAATTCTTACAGAGTTGAAAAAGTTCAAAATTCTAAAACAACCACATGAGGAAATGATTGTGAAAGTAAATCTGGAAGGGTTATTATGATGCACATAATCATAGAAGAAGAGAAAAGAAGACAAAGAAGAGAGTAAGAAAAAGGAGAAGGGGAAGAATAAGAAGGAGAAAGGAGGTGGGAGTAGAGAGGAGGCGGAGGGGTGGAGGAGAAGGAGGAGGAAGAAGAATGAAAGGGGAGGGGGATGCGTGGGAGAGGGGGGAGAAGAAGGCAACAACAACAAAAATGACAATGATGATAATGGCAGGAATGTGCCCTGTTTACAACCGGGCTACACTATTCCTGATGCCAAGACAGAAAGAACTATGTTCCAATGGCCATCATCCTAGTTCCTATGCCCATCACATCTTAGATGAATCATTGGATCGGCTCTGTATTTAGCATCTGTCTCCAGTCTCTCCTTGCCTCTCTTCCATCCATCCTGCAAACTATTATCCTACACATCAACATCACTCCCCTGCCTCCAATCCTTCCAGGCCTCCTTTTGTGTTTCAGACTATACATGAACACCTTAGCTTGACATGTGCCAAAAGTCTACCATCCCTGCCTTTTACCCACTCCGCACCCCATGCCCCTCCTCACCTTCCATTTCAGGAAGAGGAAATTAGTCACTGTCCCCCAAATGTCCCTGCTAAATTCCTGCCTCTGTCTCTTTGCTTGTATTGGCTTCTCCACCTGGAATACCCTTTGCTCTCGTCTCTGAGGGCTGACACCTCATCTGTCCTTCCTGTCCCTGGTCAAATGCCCCCTTCTCCATCAATAGTCTGCAGCTTTTTTTGCTCCAGCTGTGATCAATCTCAAATGCTCATGCATTTTCTGCTACACAGGCTGCCTCCTTCAATCACAGCCTGTCTATGGCAAGAGGACTCAACCACAGAAGGAAAAGGCGGAAGAGGAAAGGGAGGAGGGCAAGCAACTCTCTCTGCCATAATCTGGCCTTTTCCGTCTCTTCATTCCTAAGATGTTCTAGGCCAGGTGAATTAAATGACAGATCCTGAGATTCTCCACCTCCGAGATTTTGTATTGCTATGGCCTCCATCTGTAATCTTCCTTCCCCCATAAAGACCCTCCCATTTCTCAAGGCTCCACTCTAGTTTACTTCTCCAGGAGCCTTCCTGATGCTCTGAGTCATCTTTCCCTTTTCTGAACCACCTCCAAACTCAAAGAACATCCATCACTCTCCTTCCTCCACTTTACAGATCTGAGTTCTTAAACCTGCTGGATAGAGCATGGAGCTTTGAAATTAGATCTGTCATTGGACAAGAAAGTAACCTTGTTCAGCCTCAGCTTCCCTTTCTATAAAAAAAATGCGGGTCCTAACTCCTGCCTCACAGAGTAGTTATACAGATTAAATAAAACAAACTAGTTCTAGAAGCAAGGTTAGCATCACCTGCCCCTGAGAACTCAGCGTGGAAGCTGAGTGTCACTGTGATCTTGGCAACATCTGAACAAGATGGGCTTGACTGTGGTGGAGGACAAACCCTGCATCTTCTAGAAACAGAGACAACTTAACCTTGTGTCTAGAGAACCATCTAACCTCAGGCAAGAGGCTTCTCAAGTGTCCACTTTGGGCCCTGAGACAGACCGAAATTCTGAACATCCTGGGCTTCCTTGTCACCATGAAGCATAGGAGAGCAGCATGGAAGTTCCCATTGACCTGGCGAGGCTGGTCCAACAGGAGAAGCTCTGATGGGAGATCTCAGAAGATCTCAATAGGTTTAAGTCAACTCTCCCTCGGCACTCTCTTCTGGAGCTTGGTATATTCAGAGACCCTCCTATCAGACGGATTTGAATAAATGCAAGGTTTCAGAAGACAGGGGACAGGGGCAGCTGGAGGGTGGACAAGGACTCCCCCCTCATTGAATTCACTGACAAAGTCTTTGAGTTAAGACATCAAGTCTGAGGGAAGGAAGTTCAGAAGGCTTGGGTCCTGGTGTCCTATATTTGATGGGCTGTCATGGGGACAGAAATGTGTGAAGTGGGCCAGATGCAGAAGAGGATGTAGTGTAAACATACTCCCCGGAAACTGAGTGATGACAATTTCAGAGCTGTATGGGTCCAGATCCTCCAGCTTTTCTAGAGAAGACATAAATCTGGGTTTTCTTGTGAAGTGTTACAATTTTCATTTTGGCAACTCATTCAGAAATTGTCATAGCTCTGCGCCAAACAACACTATGCAGCCCAAACAAAACACATGTCTGGAAAATAAAAGAGACCCTGATTTGATAGCTTGTAACAAAAGAGATGGGAATCCCAGACCACCTGACCTGCCTCTTGAGAAACCTGTATGCAGGTCAGGAAGCAACAGTTAGAACTGGACATGGAACAACAGACTGGTTCCAAATAGGAAAAGGTGTACGTCAAGGTTGTATATTGTCACCTTGCTTATTTAACTTCTATGCAGAGTACATCATGAGGAACGCTGGGCTGGAAGAAGCACAGGCTGGAATCAAGATTGCTGGGAGAAATATCAATAACCTCAGATATGCAGATGACACTACCCTTATGGCAGAAAGTGAAGAGGAACTCAAAAGCCTCTTGATGAAAGTGAGAGAGGAGAGTGAAAAAGTTGGCTTGAAGCTCAACATTCAGAAAACAAAGATCATGGCATCTAGTCCCATCACTTCATGGGAAATAGATGGGGAAACAGTGTCAGACTTTATTTTTTTGGGCTCCAAAATCACTGCAGATGCTGATTGCAGCCATGAAATTAAAAGACACTTGCTCCTTGGAAGGAAAGTTATGACCAACCTTGGTAGTATATTAAAAAGCAGAGACATTACTTTGCCAACCAAGGTCCGTCTAGTCAAGGCAATGGTTTTTCCCGTGGTCATGTATGGATGTGAGAGTTGGACTGTGAAGAAAGCTGATCGCCGAAGAATCGATGCTTTTGAACTGTGGTGTTGGAGAAGACTCTTGAGAGTCCCTTGGACTGCAAGGAGATCCGACCAGTCCATTCTAAAGGAGATCAATCCTGGGTGTTCATTGGAGGGACTGATGCTAAAGCTGAAACTGCAATACTTTGGCCACCTCATGCGACGAGTTGACTCACTGGAAAAGACTCTGATGCTGGGAAAGGTTGGGGGCGGGAGGAGAAGGGGACGATGGAGAATGAGATGGCTGGATGGCATCACCGACTCTGTGGACATGAGTTTGAGTGTACTCCGGGAGTTGGTGATGGACAGGGAGGCCTGGCGTGCTGTGATTCATGGGGTCGCAAAGAGTCAGACACGACTGAGCGACTGAACTGAACTGAACCTTCAAAAGAGATGATCTCTAGGGTGGCTTCTAGATTGTACTCTATACAATAGTCCATAAATTTAGGATAGCTTGATTCAAATTGTTAGTGTTGGCATCATGTGTCTTAGGAAAATAGACTCTGTCTCTCCAGTCCCCACCATTATTGCTTCCATCAAGCAAAGAATGGTTAAAAGCACACAGGGGCTGGAGTCAGACAGACCTGGATTCAAATCCCACCTCTGCCACTTTGCAGTTCTGTGAACTTGGGCAAGTGATTGAACTTCTGACCTCTGATTCTTCTGCTTGAAATAGTAGCTGAATATGAGTTTACAAGTGCTTTATGTAGTAACTTACTTAGTTCTCTAAACAACCCTAGAAGGTGGGCAAAATTACCATTATTTCCATTCCACAGATGAGAAGACTGAGGCAGAGAGAAAGGTTTCACAGCTGGTAAACAGGAAGCCAAGATGCAAACTCAGACACTCTCTCCAGAGTCTGTGCTCTTAACATTTTGCAATCCTGACTGAATCTGAGAAATGGGGATGGTAGTGAGAGTGAACCCCAGGATTTTCATGAGAGTAAAAATGGAGATGCATGTAAGATAATTAGCCCAGTGCTTGCATATTCTAACAATACAATTAAAGGCGCTTATTAAGTTTTTCCAATGTTCATTCTCACTCTCCTTCTTGTGTCTGTCTTTTTCTCTATCTCTTCCAGTTATTAGAGTCAGGATTATTTCAACACCCACCTCCGGACAAAACCCTTTTCTATTTAGCACCACACCATGGCTTATTCCTGTTCACTTTTCTGTTCCCTTCAATCTCTCCCTAGTTCCTCCCTAACCTTTTTGTTTAATCCTAGGGATTATTTATCAGGTAAATCTATCATTAGGTAATGTTTTAATAACACGTTTCCCATCAGATAGTGGATATTACGTATTCCTTATAACCAGCCATGCACTATGGTAAATATTATCCTCAAAAGGAAATTCATGACTCATGAATAACCAAACAGCCAATTGGGAAGCCAGGGAGTTCTCACTTATGAAAATTATTATTATTTGATTGATTTTAACCCACCCACTGCCTCAGGGTCCTTTGAGTCATGCTGTACATATGCAGCATGCAAACCATCAAGGGTTGATTGGCTGGGGATGAAGTCAGGGTTATTTAATTCCTATATTTATAATATCTACTTACAAGGGAAAAATCTCCCCTGTTTTATGCAATTACCTATAATCAGGAATTTGCTGGCAAGGAACACTTGCAAACACTGACAGTGGGTCCCACGCCTCACCTGCCCCAGCAGGCCAAGGGATGCTGCACAGTTCCTCTCCTCCATCCCAGGGCTGAACTACATGGAAGGGTCTCAGTTCGGGCAGTCACTCATGCCTGATATGAAGCCCAGCATGGCCACTGACTTGCTCGGTGACTTCAGACAAGTGCCAAACTCTCTGAGCCTCAGTTTCCCCCCTTAGGAAGATTGTTGTTGTTCAGTCACTCAGTTGTGTCTGACTCTTTGTGACCCCATGGACTGAAGTACACCAGGTTTCCCTGTCCTTCACCATCTCCTGGAGCTTCCTCAAACTCATGTTCATCAAATCGGTGATGCCATCCAATCATCTTGTCCTCTGTTTTCCCCTTCTCCTGCCTTCAATCTTTCCCAGAATCAGGGTCCTTTCTAATGAGTTGGCTCTTCGCATCAGGTGGCCAAAGAATTGGAGCTTCAACTTCAGCATCAGTCCTTCCAATGAATATTCAGGATTGATTTCCTTTTGAATTGACTGGATTGATATCCTTGCAGTTCAAGGGACTCTCCAACACCACAGTTCAAAAGTATCAATTTGTCATTGATTAGCCTTCCTTATAGTCCAACTCTCACATCCATACATGGCCACTGGAAAAACCATAGCTTTGACTAGACAGACCTTTGTTGGCAAAGTAATGTCTCTTGTTTTTAATATGCTGTTTAGGTTGTCAGAGCTTTCCTTCCAAGAAGCAAGCGTCTTTTAATTTCATGGCTGCAGTCATCAACCACAGTGATTTTGGAGACCAAGAAAATAAAGTCTGTCATTGTTTCCCCATCTATTTGACATGAAATGATGGGACCAGATGCCATGATCTTAGTTTTCTGAATGTTGAGTTTTAAGCCAACTTTTTCACTCTCCTCTTTCACCTTCATCAAGAGGCTCTTTAGTTCCTCTTTACTTTCTGCTATAAGGGTGGTGTCATCTGCATATCTGAGATTATTGATACTTCTCCCAGCGATCTTGATTCCAGCTTGTGCTTCATCCAGCCTGGTATTTCACATGATGTATTCTGCATATAAGTTAAATAAGCAGGGAGACAATATTCAGATTTGACATACTCATTTCCCAATTTGGAACCAGTCCATTGTTCCATGTCTGGTTCTAATTGGCTTCTTGACCTGCATATAGGTTTCACAGGAGGCAGGTAAGGTGGTCTGGTATTCCCATCTCTTTAAGAAGATTACCATGAAATCTCAGGAAAATTACCATGAAAGTTAAATCAGATAATGCTCAGTTTCAGTTGTCACTCAGTCATGTCCAACTTTTTGAGACCCCCATGGACTGCAGCATGTGAGGCTTCCCTGTCCATCACCAACCCCTGGAGCTTGCTCAAACTCATGTCCATCGAGTCGGTGATCCCATCCAATCATCTCATCCTTTGCCGTCCCCTTCAGTTGACTGAGCTTCTGTGGTGGCTCAGATGGTAAAGCCTTGGCCTCCAATGCGGGAGACCCGGGTTCGATCCCTGGATTGGGAAGATCTCCTGGAGAAGGAAATGGCCACCCACTCCAGTACTCTTGCCTGGAGAATCCCACGGACAGAAGAGCCTGGTAAGCTACAGTCCATGGGGTCTCAAAGAGTTGGACTCGACTGAGCGACTTCACTTTCACTTTCTTTTCTTTCAGTTGACTGAAGCAACTTAGCATGCATGCGTGCATTGGAGAAGGAAATGGCAACCCACTCCAGTATTCTTGCCTGGAGAATCCCAGGGACAGAGGAGCCTGGTGGGCTACAGTCCATAGGATCATGAAGAGTCAGAGATAATTGAAGCAACTTAGCATGCACATCTAATAAAGAGAGGCAGTGCAAAGAAGCCTCTAAAAAAGGCCTGATCAAATGTCCCTCCAGCAGAGTTTTGGAGTCCTTCAGGGATGGGCAAGTACTCACTCACCAAATAAAAAGAAAAAAGCCAATTACTCCCAGGCTTCCTGGTTACAAGGTGTGGAAACACAGATGAGCTCTTCCCCAGAGAGATTTACACATCAGTAAGCACTTCGTGTGCTTCTCAGACAAAATTGATAGCTTAATAATCATATCCATATGCCCCAAGAAGGAAGCATGGGAATTTTCTATTTAATTATGGGGGAATGAGAGGTGTTTTAACAACAAACTGTCATTCTTCAACTATTCTGAGTCAGTGACATCTATTTTTCTCTAAATAAAATCAAGTACAGTTTGTGGTTACAGAGCTATGAGTGTGATGCCTATCAGATACACGAGATTAAAAAGAGAAAGACAGAATATTCAGTGTTGGCAAGGGTGGGGTGCAATGGCCATTCTCAGAACCTGCTGAAGCTGATGGAAGTGTAAATCGTTACACCCTTTCTGAGGGGTATTTGGTAACATGTGTCAAGAATTTGAATGAATATTCATACCTTTCAACTGCATCATCCTCACTCTCTTCATGAAATAAACAAAGGCTTGGAAAAAGATTTACCAATCAGAACACTGTCCCTCATAAAGAGCATTAAAGCAGAAAGAGTTGAAACTTTTCACCACAGAGACTGGTTAGATAAACAATCACAAGTTCCCAGGATAGAGGTGAAATACACTCTAAGCCCCTTGGGCGTAGGGATCCTCAGCACCTACTGCAGTGCTTGGCTCATAGTGAACATGGAGCAAATCTTTGCATGGTGTAGTCAGGCATGAGAGCTTTGAAGATGCACCTCCTGGCCCTCACTCTGCAGTTGAGGACTTCACCTCACTGTCTCCTCTGCAAAAGAGGGTGAACATAAAATATTTTCCATGGGATTCTATTCAGATAGAAGGCCATAATGAACACAAAAGGTGGCATTAACATAGAAGCACAAAATAAATGGTATCTGCTCTGATGATCCACAGGAGTTCATAAGGTAACATCCTCATGGTTAGTAAAAACCAGCACCTCAAATACAGTCAATGAGACTCAACAGTTGCAATAGGAAAGTACAAACACAGTTACTGTTTTAGCTACCAGGTCATGTCTGACCTTTTTGCAACCCCATGCTGTAGCTTGCCAAGCTCCTCTTGTCCATGGCATTTTTCCAGGCAAGAGTACTGGAGTGGGTTGCCATTTTCTTCTTCGGGGATCTTCCTGACCCAGAGATTGACTGTGCGACTCCTGCATTGGTAGGCAGGTTCTTTACCACTGAGACATCAGGGAAGCCCTACAGACGTGGTATTTATACTTAAAAAATGAGAAGGACCCTTACTTCTCATGTGGATCTCTGAACCGCGAGGAACACCATAATTTTTATGAGCAGAGGAACAATGTGCCCCTGAAAGACTTGTGATGAAAGACAGAGTTTAACACACATATGCCTCACTCTCTGCATTCACAGACCCCGAAGGGATCAAAGCAACTCAGCAGGATCTGGGGGCCAGGGGCTGGAGGAGCAGTGGGGAGCAGGGAAGAGAATCATGCTGTAATCAGTTATTGAAAAGGCAAATGCAGGGCTTTGAAAACTTCATTCACATCAAACCACATGTTCGGTGTTAAGACTTGATCTCTGCTTGCTGATAAGAGGTGCCCCAAATGAAATTTAGCTCTTGGCATACTTCTAGAATTGGTAGAGAAACATCTGAGAACTCAGGGAAATTTCTGTCATTTGCTATTTTAAGGTTTCCCCGAAGCACTTCTTGGCTCTAGACAGAGCACATGCCCAGACGGTTTTCCAGAACTTTGTCTAACACCTTCAACTAGATCTTGCCGATCTAAAGATCCTATTGGGTAATCCATGTTTTCAGAGCCTGCTCTAAAACTTCCTGGTGGCATGGGAAGCCCACAGTAATCTGTGGTTAAGAGCAGTGATAATGAAGTGACTTTGTGATTTAAAGGAGCTACAGACAGAGTTTATATATGGACTTTTAAGATATTTCCCAGGTTACCAGCCTTAAATACCATCAGGAACCCAGAGGAAAGCCAATGACACAAAAACATTTTTGTGGTTCTGCCCCCACTTCCAATGGACTGTTGATCCAAAAGTGGGCTGTGAGGATGGAAAATGGGAGAGAAACCATTCCTGTATGTACAATTCAAGTATTAACTATGAAATCAAGGCTGACAGACCCCTGACTGAAATCGTATCTATTGAGGGACATATTGAGAAGATTTATTCATCACAAAACAAGGGGAAATTTTTCTGTTTTAAACTGCCTTAAGAAATCAAAGCAGAGCGATCTGGGACAGTGCTGGTTAAAATGCAGATTCCCAGGTTACAGGCCAAGAAATTCTTATTTGGTGAATCTGCCTGGATGCTGTTATCTGCATTTTTAATAATCATACCAGGTGAAAACCACAAATCTAGGAAAACTTCATGTTAGGAAATAAACTCTCATTTGCTTGAGAAATTAATTGGCTTTTTGGACTTGGCAAAGGGAGATGCCACGACTCATCTTGATGAGAGAGGTCAAAAAAAGAAGAGATTTACATTTTCAAAATTTTTACAACATAGTAGGACTTGAAGGTTTTCCTAGTGTCAGCCCCTGTCAAAATCTTAGTGCTTGGACTTGGGAGAGAAAAGAACATGGCCGGCCCCATGGAAGGAGGCTGTAGCCAAGAGTGAGTCACTGCCTTCAAGGGGCAGGTGATGAATGCTGTCTGACATTTAGCTTTACTTGTCTCCTTTCTGGTGATGTGACTTCCTTACTTCATCAGCAAATCTTTAGTAAAATGCTCTATACAAAATGGCTCTGTGTTGGTAATGCATTGGGAGATGAGGAGAGAGGAGCATGCTGGGGTTTTCCAATGAAATAACTAGAGAGAACTCAAATAGCCATGGGGAACGGGGACCTGAGAGTGAAAAGTGAGTGAGAATTGAGGCGGAGGGGACATTCATAGAACAAAGAGGAAGGGCTTCACAGGGCAATCTGCAGAAACTTGAGGGACCCTCCCTCTGGAAAGTTTGAGAAGACTACTGGAAGCCTGGGGTTTGGGGGATATCATTTGTCCTTGTTTAGTCACTAAATCAGGTCTGATTCTTCGTGACCCCATGGATTGTAGCCCGCCAGGCTCCTCTGTGGGATTTCCCAGACAAGAATACTGGATTCTATCTCCTTCTCCAGGGGATATTCTCCACGCAGGCATTGAACCCAAATCTTCTGCATCGCCTGAATTGCAGGTGGATTCTTTAACACTGAACCACCAAAGGAAGCCCAGGGGATATTGTTTACATACAATAAAAAACTCCCACTGTATTTGTACAGTTTAATCAACTTTGACAAATGTATACAAACAACCAAGATCTCTAATACCATCACCTAAAAACTTTCCTTCTGCTCATTCTGTCAATAAATCCCCATGTATCTCTGTTGGTAAGAAATGGTTAAACAAGTTGTTGCCACTGTAGATCAGTTTTGTCTCTTCTAGAATTTCATATGAATAGAATTATACACTATAGACCCTTTTGTATAGAATGGTAGTTTAGTTTCCTCCAGGTGGTTGCATTTTTCAGTAGACTGATTGGTTGATGGCTTGATTGTTGATCCATTCATCTGTTGGTGGTCATTAGGGTTGTTTCCAGTTTGGGGATAGAATCAAAAAAACTGTTATGACCATTTGTGTACAAGTCTTTGTGTGGACATATATTTTGATTTCTCTTAAGTGAACAACTTGAAGTGGAATTGCTATGGTGTAGGGTAGTCACAGGGGCTTCCCAGGTGGTGCTAGTGGTACAGAACCTGTCTGCCAACACAGGAGACAGGAGACACAAGTTCAATCACTGGGTTGGAAAGATCCCCTGGAGGAAGGCATGGCAGTCCACTCCAGTATTCTTGTCTGGAGAATCCCATGGACAGAGAAGCCTGGTGGGCTACAGTCCATAGGGTCACACAGAGTCAGACATGACTGAAGCAACTTAGCATGCACATAGGGTAGTCAAAGAGGTATATATTTATAAGAAAGTGCTTTTTCCCAGAGTGGTTGTGCTGACTTTGTTACCATCAGCGACACAAAAAAGTTTAGTTAATCCACATCCTGTCAATACTTGATATTACAGTCTAAGTTTTGGGCATTTTAATGACTTTGTGTCTCATTGTGATTTTATTTGATATTTCCCTAATGATTAATACTATTGAGCATCTTCTCATACTTATTGGCCACTTTTATATCTTCTTTTGGAAAGTATGTGCTCTAGACTTTTGCTCACTTAAAAATATTTTTTGTCATGTTATAAGAACTGCTTATATACACTGGTGAAGACTCTTGAGAGTCCCTTGGACTGCAAGGAGATCCAACCAGTCCATTCTAAAGGAGATCAATCCTGGGTGTTCATTGGAAGGACTGATGCTAAAGGTGAAACTCCAATACTTTGGCCACCTCATGCAATGAGTTGACTCACTGGAAAAGACTCTGATGCTGGGAGGGATTGGGGGCGGGAGGAGAAGGGGACGACAGAGAATGAGATGGCTGGATGGCGTCACCGACTCGATGGACATGAGTTTGAGTGTACTCCGGGAGTTGGTGATGGACAGGGAGGCCTGGTGTGCTGTGATTCAAGGGGTCACAAAGAGTCGGACACGACTGAGCGACTGAACTAACTAACTATATACACTAAATACTTGTCCTTTGTCAGAATTAGCTATGACAAATATTTCCCCAGTCTATGGGGTAGCTTTTCAGTCTTTTGATGATGTTTCTGGAATAGAAGCTTTAATTTTTCATGATGTCTAGTTTATCTAATTGTCCTTATACTGTTTGTGTTCTGTTCAAGAAATATTTGCCAACAGAGAGGTTGAAAATATTTGCTCAATGTTTTCTTCTGCAAATTTGTACTTTTAGCTTTTACATTTAGATCTATGATCCATTTCAAGTAATTTTTTTGATTTCTTGATATAAGTTTGTGAGTTAATGGTCTTGATCTTACAATGAAAGTATTCTGTCTTTCACCTTTACATATATTAGTTGTAAGATTTTCATAGATGCTCTTTATCAAGTTGTTGAGGAAGTTCCCTTCTATTCTTAGGTTGAGAAGTATTTTCTTTCTTTTTCATAAAAATAATGAATGAATATAATTTTTCATATGCTTTTTTCCACCCTTTAAACATTTCTTTTTACTGTCAATATGTTAAGTTATATTAACAGATTCTTATATGTTAAACCATCTCTGTATTCTTGGAATAAACCCCAACTGGATGCAGTTTATTACCCTTTTTAAAGTATTCCTGGATTTTACTTGTTATTTTTTAAGAGGTTTTTTACACCAACCTCAGGAAGGGTATTAGTTTATAGAGTTTATTCTTATAAAGTATTTGGTTTTGATTGCAAGATAAGTCTAACCTTATAAAGTAAATTGTGAAGTGTTTCCTGAAACAATTTATGCAAGATTCATATTATTTCATATTTATTATTATTGGAGCTGAAGCTCCAATTCTTCGGCCATCAGATGTGAATAGCCGACTCATTGGAAAAGACCCTGATGCTGGGAAAGATTGAAGGCAGAAGGAGAAGAGGGTGACAGAGGATAAGGATAAGGGTGACAGAGGATAAGATGCTTGGATGGCACCACTGATGCAGTGGACATGAACTTGGGCAAACTTTGGTAAACAGTGAGGGACAGGAAAGCCTGCTGGTCTTGAAGAGTCAGACACATCTTAGTGACTGAACAATATATTATTTCTCCCTTAAATGTTTAATATAATCTATCTTGGAAGCCTTTATTTTTATCAATGGGAAGATTTTAATAACAGTTTCAAATTCTGTAGGTGATTTAGGGCATTATAGGTTTTCTCTTTTTTCTAGTATTAGTTTGGTAATTTGAGTATTTCAATAAACCAAGAAACTTGTGCATTTTATTTACATTGTCAAATTTTGGGTATAAGATTGCTTAAAATATTACCTATTATTCTTTAAATTTCTGTAGGATTGTAAATTTGTAATTATAACAATATTCCCTCATTTATCCCTATTATTGATCATTTATGCTTTCTTCATCTCCTATTTGATGAATCTACTAGAGATTTATCCACTTATTTATGTTTTAAAAAGAACAGCTTTTAGATTCATTGATTTCCCTAAGATGATTGTTCTATTATATGTAATTGCCATTATTTTTATTATTTATTTACTTCTACATATTTAGGTTTGAAGTTGTTATCTTTTTCTAGCTGATTTTGGATATCCCTAGTTTTCTAACGTAAGCATGTAAAGCCATAAATTTCTCCCCCAACTGCATTCCACCAACTTTGATGTGTGTTGTCATTTTCATTCAGTACAATATATTTTCTAGTATATGCTGTGATTATTTTCTGACCCATGAGTTAGAGAGAACTGTGTTATTTAATTTCCAAATATTTGAGAATATTCCACACATGTCTGGTAATATGATTTCTAATATATTTTTATTGTGGTCAAAGAAAATACTTCATATGATTTTAATATTTTAAAAAGTATTATTTCTGGGCTTTCTTGGTGGCTCAGTGGTAAAGCATCTGCCTACAATGTAGGAGTCATGGGTTAGATCGCTGAGCTGGGAAGATTCCACATGGCGAGGAGCAACTAAGCCCATGTACCACAGCTGTTGAGCCTGTGCTCTAGAGCCCTGGAACTGCAGTTTCTGCGCCCATGGGCCATGGCTGTTGAAACCCTTGCTCCCTAAAGCCTGTGCTCGGCACAGGATAAGCCACTGTGATGAGAAGCCTGAGCACTGCAACTACAGAGTAGGCCTTCCTTCCCACAGCTAGAGAAAAGCCTGCATAGTAATAAAGACTCAGAACAGCCAAAAAAAAAAGGAAAAGTATTATTTCCCTGCATATGGCGTGGTGGTTGTCTCATCACCAAGTCATGTCTGACTCTTGCAACCCCATGGACTATAGCCTGCTAGGCTCCTCTGTCCATGGGATTCTCTAGGTAAGAATACTGGAGTGGGTTGCCATTTTCTTCTCCAGGGACTCTTCCTGACCCAGGGATCGAACACAGGTCTCCTGCATTGCAGGCAGACTCTTTCTCCGTCTGAGCTATGAGGAAAGCCCCTCTTGCCTATGGTTCAGTTCAGTTCAGTTCAGTCGCTCAGTCGTGTCCGACTCTTTGCGACCCCATGAATCACAGCACGCCAGGCCTCCCTGTCCATCACCAACTCCCGGAGTTCACTCAAACTCACGTCCATCGAGTCGGTGATGCCATCCAGCCATCTCATTCTTTGTCGTCCCCTTCTCCTCCCACCCCCAAACCTTCCCAGCATCAGAGTCTTTTCCAGTGAGTCAACTCATCGCATGAGGTGGCCAAAGTATTGGAGTTTCAGCTTTAGCATCAGTCCTTCCAATGAACACCCAGGATTGATCTCTTTTATGTTCCATGTGCACTTGAAAAGTAGTTGCATTCTGGGTAGAATGTTCCATAAATATCAATAATATCAAGTTGGTGATACCTTTTTTGAAGTCTGCTACATTTCTTTAACTTTTTATTCTGTTGTATTGGGATCTAGTCAATTAACAATGTTGTGATAGGCGAACAAGGAAGGAACTCAGCCATACATATACATGTATCTATTTCTTTATAACAAACAATCTGTGGATTTGTCTATTTCCCCTTTCTGCTCTGTCAATTTTTTGCTTCCAGGATTTTGAAGATCTAGGAGAGGAATTTAGGATTATTGTGTCCTTCAGATGTATCAACCCTTCTGTCATTATGAAACATCTCACTATATCCCTGGTCATATTATTTTCGCTGAAGCCTACTTTGTCTGATATTACAGACAATCCAAATTTCTCAAGGCTGGTGTTTTCATGGTAATTTTTCCCCACCCTTTTACTCTATGTTTTTACAGTTAAAGAGGTTTCTAATAGGCTATTGTTGAGACTTGCATTTTTGTTTTTTTTGAAATCTAGTCTTACAATCGGAGAAGGCAATGGCAAGCCACTCCAGTACTCTTGCCTAGAAAATCCCATGGATGGAGGAGCCTGGTAGGCTGCAGTCCGTGGGGTCGCTAAGAGTCGGACACGACTGAGCGACTTCACTTTCACTTTTCACTTTCACACATTGGAGAAGGAAATGGCAACCCACTCCAGTGTTCTTGCCTGGAGAATCCCAGGGACGGGGGAGCCTGGTGGGCTTCCGTCTATGGGGTCACACAGAGTCGGACACGACTGAAGTGACTTAGCAGCAGCAGCAGCAGCAGCAGCAGTCTTACAATATTTGCTTTCCAATTTAAGTATTTCCGCTTCTTACATTTACTGTAATTAGCAATATTGTGCTTCATTCTATCATCTTGTTATTTGTTTTCCATTTGTCCCATTTGTCCTTCGGCCATTATTCACCTTTTTACGCCTTCCTTTGACTGATTATTCCACTTTCTCTCCATTATAAACTTATTTGTTTACCATTTTATTTTCAGTGGTTGCTCTAGGCAGGGGTTAGCAAAATACAGCCTGTAGTCAAATCTGACCCACTATTTATTTCTATTAAAAAATTTTGATTGGAACACATTCTCACTTACTTTTGTATTTTCTTTAGCTGTCTATGTAGCTAATGAGTTTTATGCTATAAATCAGAGTTAAGTAGTCACGACAGTGACCTTCTCACCCAGAAGACTAAACTGTTTACTACCTGATCCTTTGTAGAAAGAGTTTGCCAGCTCCTGCTGTAGTGTTTACTATGTTTCTGTAAATTATCACAATCTACCTTCAAATATACCACTTCATATATAAAAACTATAACACAATATACTTTCATTTTTCCCCTCCTGTTCTTTGTCCTATATTTTATTACTGCATATATTATAACCCCCAAATACATTTTGTTGTTTTACTTTGAAGAGTACAATATTTTTAAAGAGATTAAGAAATAAAAGGTATTTCATATTCACTCATACATTTACCATACTTTGCATTCTTCATTTCTTTTCTACATCCAAGTTTTCATCTGTTGAAATTTTTCTTCTGTCTAAAGGACATCCTTCAGTATTATAGTTCAGCTCTTCTGGTAAGAAATGATCTCAGCTCATATTTAACTGAAAGTCTTTATGTCATCTTCATTTCTGAAGACAGTTTTCATGGCTATAAAATCTTAGGTCAACATTTGCTTTTTCTTCTTCTATTATTCAGCACTTTAACTATGGTGTCCTGTTGTCTTCTTACATAGGTTCAGATAAGCAGTCACTATAATCTTTTTTTTAATCTTTGTTCCTCTCTACATAATGTGTCTTTTTTTCCTTTGGTTACTTTGACGATTTGTCTCATTACCACTTGTTTTCAAAAACTTGGTTATAATGTGCCCTGGTGGATTTATCTTTGTTACCTTGATTGAGGCTCATTAAACTTATATTTTTGATCAAAGTTGGGCATTTTTAATTACTACATTTAAAAATAGTATTCTGCTTCCCTTTGCCCTAGCCTCTTCTTTTGTAATTCTGTTAAACCACTTCAAAACTGTCTTAAATGTCACTAAGACACTGTTAGTTATGTTTTTCAATTGTTTTCTTCTATGAGATTCATTTGTATACCTTCTACTACCATATCTTCAATTTATTAATATTTTCTTCTTCAGTATATAACACACTGTTAATCTTTCTAGAGAAGTTGTCCTTAGCATATATTTTTTTAATCTCTAGAAGTTTCATTTTGTCTTTTTAAAAGTCTTCCATTCCTCTTCTCACTAAGTCCATATTACTTAAGAGCTGTTTAAAGTCCTTCTCTGCAAGTCTATCACCTGTATAATTTCTGAGTCTGTTTCTATTGACTGTTTTTTTTTCCCTGATTATAGATAACATTTATTTACTTCTTGACAGATCAAGAATTGACATATCCACATATTAGTGGATAATGACCACTGTGCTTTATGCTGAGTGTCTGGATTTTGTGGTTATCCTTTAAAGAGTGTTGAGCTTTGTTCTAGCAGGGAAAATAACTTGCTGATCAGCCTGATCCCTTCCAGACTTCTTTTCAAGATGTTTTAGAGCAAGTCTAGAGAAGTCTTTACTCTAGAGACAGTTTAACCCTCTACTAAGGCTTGACACCTCTCTGGTCTCTACTGAATGTCCCAGGTGATCTCTCTGCTTACAGTGTTTGGAGTCCCCCAACTCTGTGACTTCTGTGAACTGCTCAGCCTATAGCTCCCCAATCATCTACTGCCTGGCCTCATGGAGTTATGCCGTAGGCATACATGTATGAGTATTTAGCAAAGTTTCTGAAGTACTTTTTCTATGTTGCTCTCTTTTTTCTGAAAGTCTACTCCACAATTTTGAGTCACCTCCCCATGGATGGAGGAGCCTGGTGGGCTGCAGTCCGTGGGGTCGCTAAGGGTCAGACATGACTGAGCAAGTTCACTTTCACTTTTCACTTTCACACATTGGAGAAGGAAATGGCAACCCACTCCAGTGGGCTTCCGTCTATGGGGTCACACAGAGTCAGACACAACTGAAGTGACTTAGCAGCAGTAGCAGCAGCAACCTCCCCAGAGCTTCGATATCTGTCTTCTCAACTTACTTAGACTGCGGTGCTCTGCTTAGGATTCCCTTTGCTGCAGTGAGATCCAGAATGTGATTCCAAGCAGAAAGTCAAGGGCTTACCTCACTTATTTCCGTTTCTTGGGAATCATAATACATACTGTCTGTTGTTCAATATCTGAAAACAGTTGCTTTGTATAATTTTTTCCAGTTTCCTTATTGTTTATGATGGGAAAATATGTCTGGACCCTATCACCCCACCATGGCCTGAAATGGAAGTTCAACTACTATACTTTTATTTGTACATTTAGAGAAAAGGGTAAACCTCAAGACTGGAAGCAGGGATAATCATGTTACAATAGCAAAATGAAACATGTACAAAGAGTGATGTCTAAGATGTGTTCATTAAAGGAAGTATGGTGTCTAAGACTCGGAAAGTGATAATCCCGCTTAATCCCACTCCACACACAACTGGCCTTGCTCCTTCATTCATTTATTCCATAAATATGTTTTGAGCACTTTTTTTGTCACTGTTGTAAGCCACTGTGCTAAGCTAACAGGATGAATGAGATAGAGCCTTTGTCCTTTAAAAAACTCATAGGCTAGGGAGAAATAGACAACATGGAAATAACAATACGTCATGATAAGTAAGACAGGAGAGAGAATCCCAGGGGTTATGAGAACACAAAGGATGGAAAGCTGTCCAACTTGAGTAAAGGTGGGAGGATCAAGATGCACGTCTATACCTTTGTGTCTTTGGACCAGTTGTGACACTTCCCATATTTGAGGGGTAACTTGAAGCTGTCAAGACATTACATATACAAATCCATGCTATTTATTATCACCATTATTTCATAAAACTAAAGACATCTTAGTCTTTAAAAAAAAGGATAAAGGACAATGTTTTCAATGGATTAAATTTTGACGTATGGAAAATTAAAAAAAAACAAACAGATGGCTGTCTACAGGAGATAATGACTTAGGAGTGGAGTCTTGATGAATGAGTAAGAATGTGTCAGATGAAGAAAGTGGGAGGAATTAGGGTTAAAGCACACACATGTAAAACTATATTTAATTTCTTTAGGGAATTATATATATTTCGGAGTGGATGAATTGTCACGTGGAAAGAAGAAGAGTGGAGTGAGATGAAGCTAAAAAGAGATGTAGGAGCTGAATAATATAAGGTATTATTTAAAAACTTAATTCTTTTCTAGGAGAACTGAGGAACTATTGAATAGTTTATCCAGGTGAATATCATGGTATAATTTCTTTTTAAATATCATGGGCTGCAGTTTGGAAAACAGGGCTGTATGGAGGAAACAATACTCCATCAGGAAGACTTAGCATTAATTTAGGCAAAAGATGCTTTGGACCCAAGCTTTTTTTAGAAATGAGAACTGAGATGGCAGATGAGTGAGAGGTATTTAGAAGCTGTAAACAACTTTAGAGCCTGAAGACTGGCCAGATACGGGGAGTAGCAAAGAGGCAGAAGCCATAGACAGGACTTGGAGTTTCACTAGGATGACTCAAGTATTCTATTAAGGGATAGCAGATTTCTTTGTCTCTGTCTGAACTGACTATTGTTTTGCTACGAGTGTGATTCTAGCCTTCTGGTTACCTGGGCCTGTGTACTTCCTTTGGGTATTTGAGATTGTTTCCTGTCTGCTAAGCTGCCTTTCATCTCCTGCCTCTTCTAACAGAATCTGTGTGAGCCAATACTCCTGGCTGCTCTCCTGGTTCTGCTTGGACTACCAGGCTGGGTAACTTATCGGGTCTATCTAATTTTTCTATGGGACTTCCCATATTTATTTCTATGACTCATGGAAAATTATGACAAGGAGCTGGCAAAATAATACTTGGAAGTCAGCAGTAGAAGGCAGTCAGGCACCATGTGGTACAATATGCCAATTTCGTCACCAAAAAACTAAAAACATAGATTTATCATTTCATTCATACGTTCACTCAACATGTGTCGACTTTACTATCCTCCATAGGTCAAATATATGGATAACTTATTAATAATTATAATTCCCCCATGTATAGAGATATTCTTGCAAGGTTGTATTGGGTAAGAAAGATGGTGATTTCCTTGCATTATGGAGATCAATACTGAAGGATAGAGGTTCAGCCTGCAAAAAGCAGACCTAAGAATGGATCAAGAAAAACTGATGGGACCATAGCAAAGACTGCTAGCTGTTTTGTTATATGGGTTCTCCTTTCCTATTTTGGTAATAGAACTGTTAATTTTTAGGTAAGTGCCTGTCCCATAATAAAAACCTTGTAGTTGGGTAGGTGTGTCAAAATCCCAACAGAAAACAGATGACATACTCAAAATGGGATAAGTCAAAGAGATTTTATTTATAAAGGGCCTATTTACTAAGATTGGGTGTGGAGGAACTAAGTATAATGCAGTAATCCAGGGCTCATAGCAACTAGGCTGTTATCTCCCTCAGGGCCTAATGGGATGAAGAGAGGGAGCAGTTACTAGAGACTAGAAAAAGAGAGAAGCAGGTAAAATCAGTCATTTTTCAAGGATAAGTAACCCTCAGTTAAAGTATAGAGACCACTCAGTGCAACCTTGAAGGGAGGGATCCAGATAAATAAATGCCTGATTTCATGTTTGTTTGTTTGGTTCGTTTTTGATCTCTTGCTGTAGCCCCTCGGAGAAGGAAATGACAATGGCTCTAGTATTCTTGCCTGGAAAATCCCATGGACAGAGGAGCCTGGCAGGTTACAGTCCCTGGGGTCACAAAGAGTTGGACCTAGCAACTCCGTAACACAAGAGCCCCTATTGTCTGAACTAGGGCCATAAAAGCAGGGATTACCCTTTCCCACTGATGAGGTGCCCACAGGCCACCCGCCATGGCAAAGAGCAGATGAAGAGGAACAGGCAGTGGGCCTGGAGTATCAAATAGATGGCATGTGGGAATTACGCAGCTACACTTTGGCCAGTGGAACAGAATTAGAAATAGTGTGATCAGCTTTGAGGGGCACACCTTTAAAAGATGGGGCATGTCTTTCCCCTTCCTATATGCTGGACTGGTGGCTGGAATTTGAGCAGCCATCTTGGTCATGAGGTGAAATCTCCATCCTGAGATTGGCAGAAAAACATGAGAAGGGAAACTTGGATGATCAGGTAATTAATTCTGGTTGCCTATGTACGTTTGAGAGAAAAACAAAGGTCCGTCTATGGTTTTTCCAGTGGTCATGTATGGATGTGAGAGTTGGACTGTGAAGAAAGCTGAGAACCGAAGAATTGATGCTTTTGAACTGTGGTGTTGGAGAAGACTCTTGAGAGTCCCTTGGACTGCAAGGAGATCCAACCAGTCCATTCTAAAGGAGATCAGTCCTGGGTGTTCGTTGGAAGGACTGATGCTAAAGCTGAAACTCCAATACTTTGGCCACCTCATGTGATGAGTTGACTTGCTGTAAAAGACTCTGATGCTGGGAAGGATTGGGGGTGGGAGGAGAAGGGGACAACAGAGAATGAGATGGCTGGATGGCATCACCGACTCGATGGACATGAGGTTGAGTGCACTCTGGGAGGTGGTGATGGACAGGGAGGCCTGGTGTGCTGTGATTCATGGGGTCGCAAAGAGTTGGACACGACTGAGTGACTGAACTGAACTGAACTGAATCTTATATTTGGTTTTCTGTCACTTACAGCTGATGCAAATCTTAACCAATTTAGAGATCAAACAGGAAATTCTTTTTTGGATTTGGACTGCATTGGTTCTGATATTTTTAAACTTATGAGCATCTGAAATGGACTTTGTCTAGCTTAAGCTAAAGGGAAATTTATTGGAAGGATGCTGGGAGTGTCTCAGAGAATCAAAGGAAATGCTGAACTACCAAGATAGGAGAACCCAAGGCAGTTCTGGTATCTCAGAATTCTTCATGGCCTTTCACCTTGGAGGGCTGCCACAAATGTGACTCAGCTCCAACAACTCCCAGGCTCTTCAGCAATCCATTCCAAATTTCATATTTCTGTTAGAAAGAATCTGATACAGCCTGTTTGGGTCAAACTCTCATGTCTTAATTGGGAGGTAGGGTGTGGAAGGTCACAGTGCAAACAGAGTCACTGGGGTCCTCCAAGGTTCTTAGAACCATGGATGCATTGTGTGTCAAATAGTCATCCCAATGACTCTGACAAAGGGACTGTTACCTCAGTTTAAACCAATCATTTAAATACTAATATCATGGACAATGATAATGACTGGTCCACAGAAGGTACCAATTAAATTAGACTCATTTTTTTTCATTTACCTTCTCAGTACCAGATGTCACAAGCTCATTACAGGGGTAAGGATGGGCAACAATCCCAAGTCACAATTCTGTGTAAATTCAAAATTGTAACTAGATTCACAAAATTCTCAATATCTACTATAATCCAGGAATTCTACTGAATACAACTGACAGGGAAAAAATGACTAAATGCCTTTAAGAAATCAGACTTAAGGGAAAAGAAGCATGTAGACAAATGATCATAATAATAAATAGTGAGTCATACGCCATAGTAGAATGAAGTATCAGATGCTTTGGAAGAGGTGATGTCTGAGGTGTGTGGGTGAGTAGGAGTCCTATAGCCAAAAGTGGAGGGAAAGAATTCCGAATAAAAGAAATAGCAGGTGCAAAACTCCTGAAGCATGAACATGCTCCTCCATTTTCAGGGAAGAGCTAAGTCCTCTGTGAACAGACTCCTGGGCCTTGACTGGAAACACATTTATTCATTCAGTTATAATTCGCTGAGTACTGCTCTGTGCAGGGCTACCAAGGAGTCAAAGGTAAATAAGATGCAAGCCTCACCTTCAGAGGAGGAGGCAAACTCAGTGGCTACAATCAGATGAGCCCTAAGCAGAGGAGATGAAAACCCTGTTGAGTGGAAGCTGGGGAAAGGACATTATCTAGGGACCCGGGAGGAGTCCAGAGCTGTAGCAGGAGTTAGGACCTTGAACACCATGTAATAACTGCTGGAGTTTCTTTACCTGGTAGGTCATGGGGCTCCTGAAGTTAAACTCACACGTGTTTGTTAAAGTAAAGCCTTGCTAAAGTTTATTAAAGCTTGTCAAAGAAGACTCTGATTTGCTGAGGCTGCTTTAAAACATCTGACTCAAGACAAATAAATCCCATTTGTTTCACTCATGTGTGCCAGGCACCGAGCTAGGGATTTTATACACGTTGTTTTATTTGAGCTGAGAAGGACCAGCAGGTGGAGAGTCCCATGTGCCCAACTTTGGAGGTGAGCATGACAGAGAACAGAGACAGGAACACTGTGTAGAGTGTGGGGAGTGGGATGATTCAGCAGGTTAATGCTATTTTAAGAATGAAGCACAGGAGTTTAAATTCTTGCCTGCATTTCAGAGAAAAGTCCCTGCTCTAATCAAAATGACTGCCATTCATTTGAGTATGTGTGGTGTATCAAAGCCTAGATTATTCCATCAGTCAGGAATATGGACAGCTGCAACCTGATTAAGCTAGCCAGGGTGGATTTGTCTCAAGCAATAAGTCCAGGGAAAAGCAACCCAACCAACAATCCTACCTGAGGTACAAGCTCTTGCATCTCTCCAAACTGGCTGCTGAATCTCTATTTTCCCCTCTATTCCTTGGAATGTAATTTCATCCCAAGAAGGAAGAAGGGGAGAAGGAAGGCTTTTGCGAAAAAGGTTTAATTTTCTTATTCAAGACCAGGTCCCCTTTCTAGAGACTCCTGCTTACATTTCATTGGCCAGAACTATGTCACATGGCCACATCTAAGTGCAATGAAGACTGGGAAATAGAATACTTTAACTGGGTGCATTTGCTGCCCCCTTCACATCAAATTGGGCTTCCCTGGTGGCTCAGATGGTAAAGAATCTGCCTGCAAGGCAGGAGACCTGGGTTTGACCCCTGGGTTAGGAAGATCCCCTGGAGGAGGGTATGGCAACCCACTTCAGTATTCTTGCCTGGAGAATCCCCATGGACAGAGGAGCCTGGCAGGTTACTGTCCGTGGGGTTGCAAAGAGTCAGACATGACTGAGCAACTAAGCATACCACATCAAACTGGACTTCCCTGGTGGCTCATTGGTAAAGAATCTGCCTGCCAATGCAGGAGTCATGGATTCAGTCTCTGGGTCAGAAAAATCCCCGGGAGAAAGAAATGGCAACACACTCCAGCATTCTTGCCTGGGAAATCCTAAGGACAGAGGAGATTGGTGGGCTTCTGTTCATGGGGTCTCAAAAGAGTAGGACACAAGTCAGTGATTAAAGCATCAATAACCACATCAAATTAGTTTTGAGTCCTAAGGAAGGAGGACATACATAGTGGGCAGCATATATAATCTCACTCCATGTTTCCAAAAGTTCTATAAGATATATAAAGTTATTCCCATTCTACATATAGGAAAATAGACTCAGAGAGGAAAGTAAATTTCCCAAAGTCATATGAAGTAGTGAGTATGGAATCACTACTTAATGGAATAAAGATTTTAAAATAAGCCTGTATCATTCCAAAAGCAAAAGATTTTTAATGACACATTTCTGTCTCCTTTAGCTGTGTGACCTTACATGAGTCACTAAATTTCCCTTAGCCTCCATTCCAAGATCTATAAAATGAAGATAATGATCCCTGATTCAGCAGTTCTTGAAGTATCAAGTTAGATGGTGAATGTAACATGGCTGAAAAGAATAATGTGGATGAGACCCTGCTTATTATCCACATATGTATCAGCCGAAGTGTCTCTCTCTTGGCTGATAGGAAGAAATGGTTCTTGGAGGAGCATGGTTCCGACACTGGTGTCCAAGCCTGGCACCAGTAAAATCTCTTGAGTGGCATTTCCTATTTGGGCCCCATGACAGTTTCCCAGGAATTTCCACTGGCTGGGCTTCCTTTGTCCATTCCAGTAGCTAGCTGCCCATATAGATGAATTATGAGCCACATTCCACAGCAGGTCAGATGAAAACTATGTGCAAATCGTTCACCCATCTCTCTTGCCTTCTTCCTCCGTGGCTGCTCCTCCAAACTAGAACTAAATTCAGGCCACTCCTCGGCCTGTGCTTCTTCTGGTGCCCTGTTTCAGGACTGAATAAACCATCTGAGTACTGAGGGTCACATTCCAGCTGCAAACACAGCACAGTCCACCCTGTTTCAGGCCCTAGGCCTGGGTTCTTGTGTACCTCTGCCTAGAAAGCTTTGCCTTCATTGTCTTCCCCTGGAGAGCATCTCTTCCCAAGCCAAGCTCAGGTTAACTCCCAGAGCCTCCTCTCTGTGCATCTTCTCCTGTGTTTCTGGAAAGGTTTTTGTTTTACATTCTCTTCTGTATTAGCATGGAGTTTTGTCCATACTTTTATTATTGAACTAAACCTGTTCTGCCTTGCTGGGTACCAGAATCTTGTAAAAAAAACAAACAAATAGATAAAGCAATCTTGATAACAAAAATGCATGTTTATTAGACTTAAGGAAGAAAGAATAGAAGATAGGAAAGAATGAAGGAAGAAAGAAGGGAAGAAAGGAAACCACAGATACAAATGGGGGAGGGGAGTCTCACCCCCTTCCCATCCCTATTCCTTATAACCACTTAGTTATGTATCTGGTGTGACACCCCCAGGGACAAATCAGAAGAGAGTTGTAATTAGACGATCAAGGGCTCCTGGGGAGACAGGTGTTCATTTTTTAGAATCTGGCCATCCTTCCATTCCTTTCTATGAATGTACCATCATTTTAAAAAAAGCATTTCCCTAGTGTGGAAGCTTCTTTTTTTTACTATTACAAATGATGCTGAAGTAAACGTGCTTGAAAATACATTTGTGAGCACATGTGTTGATATACCTATGTGTTAGTGTCCTGGAAATTGAATTTTGGTGGAGACTCTATATTTAGAATCCCACTAACTGAATATAATCACACCCATTTTCTCAGAGCCTCATGGACCTTGAACATTGTTGATCTTTTAAACTTTTGCAAATCTTGGGAAAAAATCTCATTACTTAGTTTGAATTTCTTTGATGATTAGTGCCAATAAGCATCTTTCTATGTTTACAGGATATTTATTTTTTTTCTTATTTTGTGCCATTGCTGTTAGCATCAGAATCTTGACTCCAGTGGGTCCCACTCAGTCTTGAGATCCAGTTCTAACAACACCCCATTAAGTTTTCAATTCAAAACTACATGACAGTGAGGGAAAATTTTGTTAAGAATGACAAGAGATAATTCTCTGAAATTAGAGCTCCAAAAAGTTTCTGCTTTTGCCATCTCTGTGTTTGTCAACCATGCACATAATTCACAGAGGTTCTGAGGGCAACTTTCAGGCCGTCCTCATGAAGCATCTATTGAGCGTCTTTCATTTGTGTGACTAACGAAAGAGTTTAGGCGGGAGGGGTTGTACTTGGGTCTTTTTTTCAGTTGACTCGTCTGCCCAGCTCTTGCCTTTGCTTTGTCTCAGTCTGGCCAAGCCCCTCCCATGTGAGATGATGTCTAGCTCTGCAGCATCCTGACCTGGGAAGTCACCGTCTCAATTTTGATCCCTTGGTATTAAATACGCGTACTCTATTGCCTTTGTATGATAAGTCAGTTGCATTTCATTTCAAAGTCAAGGAGCACCTACTCTGTGCTAGACTTTGGGAATACAAAAATGGATAATACTCAGCCCCTATTTCAGGGGAGCCTGAAGTCCAGTGGAGATGAAAGCCAGGTAAATGGGATTATCATGGTCCCACAGTTATATCAAGAAAGAGTGGAAACCTGGTGCTCTGGGAGACAGGTGAGCTCGCCTGCTTCTCACTGATGACATCTCAGGCAGGTGATGTGTACTCTGTGTGCTTCAGTGTCTTCCTCTGTAAAATGCAGGATGTACCTATATTCATATTTCATAGGATTGTTATGAGGACTAAAGGAGCTAAGTCCAATATAAGGCTTAGAAACTGTTGTGTAGTAAGTGATCCATAAATGGTGGCTTTTAGTGTTAGTATCATCGCTGATTTTTCAAATTACTATAAATATTATTATAATAGCACAGCAAAGGGACCTAACCCAGTCTGGAGGCTACTAGAGAAGGTGATGCCTCAGTCGAGTCTTGAAGAGTAGAGAAAGAAGACGTAGCCTTGATCCAGAGGTGAAAATATCCCATTATTATCATGTGCTGAACAGTGACAATGAGTTGGACATTTAACCTAAATGACCTCATTTACAAGTGAAGACATTCGGACACAGAGAAGTTATGTAACTTGCCCAAGGTTAAAGCAGCTACTAATATATAGTATTTTATTTCTTCTATTTTATAGTCAAGAAAAGTGAAACAGGGAGTGGTTTCAGGGGCAAGATTTATGTTCATATCTCCTGTTCTTCCCACTTGCTATATTGCCTTCCAAGGGAGGAAGTCTTGTGTCATTGGGACTTTTGAACAAGACGTGGGCTTCTTTACACTTTGATTTTCCTCTGTCTAAAGCAGGCATCTCCACACCTCTCCTCTCTGCACACAGCCCTACTTTCAGGCTCCAGGAGAGCCTGTGACAAGGAGTGGGCTCCCTCTGCAAGACATCCTGATTCCTTTGAAGAAAGGCAGCCAGGAAATGTGAAGCATGGTGATGGCGGCCTTTTCAGGAGTGGGTGGTGAGTGGAAACTTCCTGACATGTCAAGTGACAACATCGGAGAGGAAGTGGAATTTTCCTGAGGCACAGGCAGGAGCTCTCCCCAGCTATTGATTTGGAGTGTGCATCTTGCATTTAACCCAGTGATTAGTTTGGAGGGAGGCAGCATGCGTGCTGGGCTTTCATTTAGTGAGTTTAAAGGCATACAGCTTCTGATTTATTTTTCCTTTCTTTGTGCAGGGCTGTTTTATTACTAAGAGTTGAGTGACAGGTTTCCCAGCAGACTCGAAAGACAGGTAAAATTTTAAAAAAGAACGTAAAATCTTTCAAGGCACTCTATTTACCTTTTGTAATTTATTAATCACACCTAGTGAAGGCTGGTTGCCCTTCTGGGAACAGTTTAGCAAAGGAAAACTGTTCTGCAGGCTCAGTTTTCCAATCCCCTTTCTTTCCTTATTCTTTTTTATGGATAAGAGAACTAAGGATCTCAAATAGGAAGTAACTCATCCCAGTTATAATATGGGTTAGAAATGGAAGTAAGTCTAGTCCTGTCTGGCAACCTCAGGATCACTGAAACACAAGGAGTATGTGTAGAGCTCCATACATGCTCCCAAAATCTTCAAAGTATTTTTTTTTTAACTGATGAATTAATATAAGCACCCCCTTGCCTATATCTCTTCAATACCACTGAAGGACAAGCTTCAGGGCAAGCCTTACAAGATCCTTCAAGAGCTGGTCTCTGCTTAACAGTCAAGGTTCATCTCTTGTCTTTCCTTCTTTGAAATCATCCATTTATACCAGCTTCCCTAGTAGATGCTAAAGAATCTGCCTCCAATGCAGGAGACCTGGTTTCAATCCCCAGGTCAGTATGATCTCCTGGAGAAGGGAATGACAACCCACTCTAGTATTCTTGCCTGGAGAATTCCATGCACAGAGGAGCCTGGTGGGCTGGACATGACTGGGTGACTAACACTTTCATTTATATGGAACATCTTTATCTTTCCCATATAGAACATCCTTCTTACTGCTGGGTTGATGAACGTGCTATCCATCTGCCTGAAACTTTTCTCCTTGGATGGATGGATGGATGAATGAATGAACAATTAGGACTGGAATTTATAGCTCATTTCATTAGAAGTCATGGCCTCATTGGGTTAGTGTTCATTCAATCAATTCGAATTACCTCTAACTCCCCCAAATTTTAATTTCTCTAGCTTGACTTTATCACTTGCTTGAGATTTTCCAGTTGCAACCTTTGGGTCTGAAATAATTCCATTTAATTCAGGAAGTTGCCATACTTCCCTTGGTATAAGTCTTTCCTTTTAAAAACTCAAGAAATTCTCTCCATTTGATGCCTTGGTAGGCAAATCCTCCTCATCTATAAGCATATGGATTCCAAGAAACCAAATAAAAATTGGAGAAGTTCAGAGTAAAAAAAAAAAGAAAAAGCATTTGTATTATGTAAGTGAGCCACATTACTATGAAGTTTGGTAGCTTCAAACTTCAAGCTCAAAAAGCAGGCATTTCCAAAATGGGGGGTGTGCAAAGTATGATATAAACGTGATGGGCTCCCAAGGAGCAGCTAGAGATCTCAGGGTGGGATGGAGGGTGAGCGTGGAGAATATGTCCTATGTCACTGGCGTGATGGAAAAGGCAGAACCCTAAAGTAAAGGGGTAGAGGGATGACATGCTGGTAAAGTTGGGGAATAGGTCATTTCATTTCTTTAACAGCACATTTTATTAAGGAGATACTATGTGCCAAACCCTCATCTGGGACCTGGGTATTTGCAGAGAAAAACATGTGACAGAAAGAAAGTTTGGAATTTGACATCATGGAAACCTGGATTTCAATTTCAGTTCTATCACACATTACCAGTTTGATCTTGAATAGTTTGTTTTGGTTGCCTTATTTGTAAAATGTGTGTGTACTTTCTTGTTTATCAGTAGCTACTATGTCATTTGGACACTGTGCTAGGCACTGGACATCCAAAAGCAAACAAGACAGATAGGGCCCCCTCCTCCCAGAAGCTTATGGAATAAGGGAAGAGTTTGACAAGTTATGAGAACAAAGTATTTGCTGTGGGAGGATTATCAGGGCTGAGATATCACTTGACATACAGGACCATTAGGATTAAATGAGATAAAGTATTTGAGAGCCCACTGATTTTGATAAGAGCACAGAACAGAACTGGAACCAGGCTGCCTCCATTCAAATCCCAATGTGGCCGCATATTAATTGTATCACTTAAGGAATTACTAAACCAATTTCCTGATCTATAAAATGGGGATAATAATAGTAGTCAACTCATGGGGTTGTTAAGAAGATTAAATAAGTTAACATATGTAAAGAGTTTAGAATAGTGCCTGGCACACACTGAGTACACAGCTGATATTTATTAATTACTGCTGTTGCTGTTATTGTTTGCACATGGCCCATGTGGGTGCTCACAATCACCAGTTCCCTACCTCCCCTCCACTGCTCTTCTGAAAGCAGTAGTCCCAGCAGTGAACAGCAGTCCATGTTCATGTTCCATCATATATCAAAGGCCCAGAAGGGTAACTGCAGAAAGCATTGTTCTCAGTATAATTTATTCCTGTCCAAGCAATTTGCCTTGTTGAGCCTTTGAAGAGCACAAAGTTCTTTCCTGTACTTGGCTGGGCTGAGTACAAAAGGTCATGGTAAAATTAGAGCTACAGGGATGAGAGTGCCTAGAAAAGAACTTGGGCCCCAAATAGATGACAACTGACTCCTTCCCTGGGAGCCTCAGAGAAGAAAAGGTCACGTATTGATGTTCAGCCATACAGGGTCCAGGGATCTCACAATCTTCTGAGCAATGCTTGGCTCTGCTGGTACAAGCCATGCAATCTCCTGGGTCATGTCTACCTCTTAGGGTCGCTGTGAGGATTATACGGACTAACTAATTTTCAAATGTCTGACAGTTGATAGAACTGTTGTCCAGCCTTGTCATCAAATGATGTTCATTAAATTCTAAGAGCAAGAAGAGCTTGCTTCCTCACAGCACTGAGTGATGCTTGCTGAGGGGTTATGGTTCTGATAGCCGAACAGCTAAACAGCCTTCCTCCTCCAGTGTTTGAAGATCTGGTCTACACCCTCCCAGGAATGAAGGCTTAGAATCAGGGGTCGAAACTTCAGGAAGGCAGGCACTGGTGAGTCTTGCTCCTTCTTGTGGTCCCAGATGCTCCCTGGCATGCAGCAAGGATGTGATGAATACTTGCTGAAAGGGTAAACTATAAGGACAGGCAGAGAAATGTAGTGTGTCTGGAGGCATGGTGAAGGGACTCAAAGCCACACTGTATAAAGAACATAGGTGAAACTAAGACTGAAAAGCTGGAGAAGGAAGACTGGGGCACAGAAGTCTTCTGTGTATCAGTCAGAGCTCAACTAGTATGAAAGACAGATGACTGAGATAGACAGACAATAGATGATTGATAGATGATAGATTCATTAGTGGAAAGTTAATACAAAATAGACATATGTTCATTCATCATGTTGTACCTCTAAAAACAATACAATGTTATATGTCATTTATATCTCAGTTTTTTAAAATGTTAAATAAATAAATAAAAGGAAGGACGCTGTTTCAAAACACTTAGGAAACTTAGGAAAGTTGTTGAGTCAATACCAAGAAGTTCATGTGCCTGATTTTTGTCTCTTTCTTGTTTGATTTTATTAAGTAATACCACTCCAAAAAAAAGGAGGAATTTTATAATCCATGTTGTTTCAGGAATGGCACAAGTTTGCTTTTTAACAGAATACCAACTATTTTAGGATAAAATCTTCTATACCTAAAAATCCCATTGATTTTTGTCTGAAAGCAAGAATAGCAAATCAGTTTATTTATAGATTTAAAAAATCCAGTCATGTTTCATATGTTCAATAAACTAAGGGCTTTTGGTTTTATGTATAGGAAGCATAGGACTTCCTTGGTGGCTCAGTCGGTAAAGAGTCTACCTGTAATGCAGGAGACCTGAGTTCAATTCCTAGGTTGAGAAGATCCCCTGGAGAATGAAATGACAACCCGATCCAGTATTCTTGCCTGGAAAATCCCATGGACAGAGGAGCCTGGTGGGCTACAGTTTATGAGGTCACAAGAGTTAGACAGGACTTAGCGATTATACCACCATCACCACCATTATAGAAAGCATATGCAAACAAACTGAAGAACAGGCTTAAAATATTATAAACTCTGATGAAAACCTATCACATGATGACTCATTTGTAGACTACCCTCCAAAATAAATTTAACAAGAAATGGACTAAGTATTCACGTTTTCTATATTAATAATTTTATATTATCTAACATTAAAAAAGATAAATCTTTTAAAGAAAACTTATTAGTTTATGATTATTATTGTTATAATTGTTGTTAATTATCCTGTGTAACTGGGGGAGCTGGCTAAGCAACAACATCCACAGGTAAGTGGTCAGGAAGGGAAGACCACAGGGAAGTGTGGGTAACTGCAGACCCCTGCCGAGAATCCCAGGGATGGGGGAGCCTGGTGGGCTTCCATCTATGGGGTCGCACAGAGTCGGACACGACTGAAGCGACTTAGCAACAGCAGCAGCTGGCTATATGAACAAGAAGAGTCTTCCCAGGGGAGTTAAGGTTGAAGGAGGGGACTTCAACAAAGATAAAGATTCAAACAGACAGGATGAGGAAGGCATTTCAGGTGGAGAAAACAGTGTGGCAAACATGTAGAGGTCATGGGCTCCTGGTGTGTTCAAGGGGTGCATAGACTGTGGGAGTGGGAAGATATCAGACTTAATTCAACCCTGGGGGCTGCGTTGAGCTGCTATCACACAGAAGCTGCGTGGTGTCTCTGAGCTTCAATTTCATCCCTTGTGGCCTGGATGTTACATTACCTGCTTTATCTGCCTCGCAGGGAAGAAGATTTGGACCCAGTTGAAGAAAGAACTTCAGAGCAGGCAGGATTGGTTTCTGAGTCCCTGCTATGGACAGGTTTTCTGGAAGGATGACCTGCAAACACCCTTCCCGGCCCATGATTTTGAGATCCCATGAGTCAGGGATGCCGGCTTTGTTCTGATGCTGCCCCTCACACACCAGCCTCATTCAAAGCCTGTCAACATTTGCTGCTGGCCTGTTGGGCACAGTAAGATCTGAGAGGCACTTAGATGAAATGACACCTGAATCACTTCAGCTTTAACGCCCAGTGAATCTCTTCCTAGGAGCTGAGAAGTTAGCACCGATATCCTTAAAATGACATCACAACCAGAGGAGAGTTAACACCACGTATGCCAATTTGGTGCGGGGCAGGCAAGGGGGAATGGTCACCAGATTTGTGGATCATGTGGCCTGGAGCAAGAGCTTCGACCTCACCACTCAGCAAACACAGGTAGCTTCACTGTACTCGTCAGTTCCATGGTGAATCAAGACCTTGGAATTCTTCACGAGGATATCAAATCTCTTCAGATTCCAAGAACAGATAGGCAGCCTTTCACCCCTCGAAATCTTTGTACCTGCTATTGTGTCCACTTCCTGCAACCCTTACAGCCTGTTTCAGGTATCTAATGCTGTGTTAACAAAGCACCCCAAACATGATGCTTTATAATGAAGCTACAATAGTCTCTATTTTGCCCCCAAATCTGCAATTTAGGCTGGCTGAGAGGGAACGGCTCGTCTCTGCTTCATTCAGTCAGCTGGGTGCCTCTAAAGCCGGGGAGCTGAAATTAACCAAAGGTGGGGTCCCTAGGCATCTCCCTCCACTGTGCATGGCTTTTCCACGTGGTGTCTACAGCATGTCAGTTTCAGGGTAGCCAGATGTCTTACCAGACAGCTCGGGTCTCCCGAGTCATATGTCCCGAGAGGGAGAGAGAGAGAGAGAAAACCAAGCAGAATCCAGGTTGCCTTTTGGTGACCTAACCTCAGAAGTCACATCCATCGCTTCTCTGCCCTCTCTGGGAGGAAGTAGTCAAAAGCCGCCACCCAGATCCCCCTGCTTCTCCATATGAGGCGGGCCAGTCTCGTTGTGAGAGGAGCACATGGGACAGGAGATATAGCTTGCTGAGTCCATTTCTAAAAGGTATACTCTCTATCCACTCTTTTCTGTCTGAAAAACCCTTCTTATGTTTCAAGACCCAGCTCAAATATCACCTCCTTTATATAGGCCCCAAGTTCCTAAGAGCAGGTTACCTCCTTGATGAGGCCTAACTGCACTTTGTACCTCTGCTTTCAGAGCACTTAGCACTGTGAAATGACATCTGTCTCTTTCGGGAGTCTGTGAATGGGGAGTTCTTCAAGGTCTAAGGCTGTGACATGTATTTCATTGCTCCTAGCTTTTGGTACTGGGGAGCTACTTAGAAAACAGATGTTGCTACAAGCTAGATTAGGGGTTCTCATACCCTGGACTATGTGCAGCAGAATGCCTGGGTGCTCGTTCAAAACGCAGACTCCCAGATCTGCATCAAACCTGCTGCACTGACGCTTGCAGGAGGGGTTCTAGTTTAATCAGCTGCCCAGATGATTCCAATGGGTATCAATCTTTGCAAGCTATCTTTGTGTTCCCAGTGCCTAGTACCATGCCTGGCACATAATTACTACTCAGTAAATACCTGCTGAATGAATGAGTGAGTAAGTGAGTGATTGAATGAATATTTTTAGACTGTACTGGGTACACGAGAGTCAGCTTGCTTTTTTGGCTAATGGGACAGCCAGGTCTGGCTCCAGAGTCAGATAAGCAGACATCCCTCGGGGTTAGGTTCAGGTGGGACTCAATGCCCCCATTACCCCTTAAGTGTGCTGGCTTTCTGGAGGAGGTGGCTGAGCCAGTAGAAGGGAGAGACTTGGCACTTGTAAAGTTAGTGCATTTTCTCCCCCTCTACCAGAAAGCTCCCTTCCCATCCCCACCTCCCACTCGTCTCCCTTTCCCCAAGCATCCTGTCACATCCCAGATCAGAACCATTCTGGAAGCAGTATTTGCTAGTTTGACATTTCAAAATAGCATCGAGGAGGCTAAAGATAGCTAGGTTACAAGGGAGGTTAAACAGCTTGCCAAATGACACTGAGCAAATGTGGTCTCCGCGATGTCCGAAGAGTTCTTTGATGTTTTCCCTCTATTTGGAGGAGTAGAGCATTGGATGGAGGATGGATACTGAGCCAAGAGCCAAAGGGCGCAGCCTTGGTGGGTGGGAATTCAGTGAATGGTAAAGGAGTGTGCATTTCAGAGGTCTGGTTAACAAACTCTGCTTTCTCCAGCTGTCGAGGACAACAAGGCAGACACGGTAAGACCCTGCTTGCCCGGCTGCCTGTGTGTGGCCCTGTATCTACCTATGCATCTGGTTTCCACTGAGACGAACACAACCATGAGGAAACAATTTGTCCATGTGAGATAGTAAAAATTTTTAAATGTCACTAGCCTTTTTCTTCCTTTTCATTTCTTCCTAGCTCATCCCCATTTTAACTAAATTGCCCCAAGCCAGAACTACGTGACTATGGATGTGGCAGGTGGGGGCCAAGACCCTGGTGACTGTGAGGAGACACTGTGTTCCCTGGGGATCAAGTACCCCCTCAGCATGTCCAAATAATTATACCTACTATTTATGGACCATCTGCTGGTCGCCGAGCTCTCTGCTAAGCTTCTTACATCCTTTACCTCATTTATTCTCACAGAAGCTCTGTGCCTTAGGTATAGGATGGCCTTCTTCCCAGGTGGCACTAGTGGTAAAGAACCCGCCTGCCCATGCAGGAGACATAAGGGTAGAGGATTTGATCCCTGGGTCAGGAAGATCCCCTGGAGAAAGACATGGTAAGCCACTCCAGTATTCTTGCCTGGAGAATCCCATGGACAGAGGAGCCTAGCGGGCTACAATCCATGGGATTGCAAAGAATCTGACACGACTAAAGCGACTTAGTATGCATGACTTAGCACGCATACACCATATAAATGAAGGTCTGAGAGTCAGGGAAGTTAAGAACTTGCTTCTGGGACTGCAGCCAGTGCTGTAGAGTTGAGACTCCAAAGCAGGTGCATCTGACTCCAAAGACAGCTCTCCTCCTGACCATGTTACATCGGCTCCTTTTACAGAAACAGACAAGATCCATCTTCCCCCGCATGCCCTGCATTGACTCTATCCCAGGAATCACACCACCTTCAAAGGGCAAATGGGTGCCCCTTGCGATGGGCAGGTTGCCAGGATGGACACTCACGCTCGGTGACTCAGCAGCACAGTCCACTTGTCTGACCTTTTCCCATGTCACAGATATCTAATGAAAGGGCGAGCCCTGCTCGCATCCTGCAGCCCCGGGGGCAACCTGAGTCACAAGAGACGGACTGAATGTCAGAGTTGAAGTGAGTGTCTCTGCCTCACCCTCTCTAAATGCGGCTGCAGCTGCCCATTCAGTGGTGGCTGAGCTGTCACAGCCAGCACAGGCTGGCAGAGAGGCAGGAGGGCTGCCTGCGGGGGTAGGATGCTGGTCATCTAAAAAAGGGGGGTGGGGTGGGTGAGGCAGCACAATTATGCCTGGCTTTGTTTCCAAGCTCTATAATCGGATTCAGGTGCTTCCAAAAGCTCCTGCCTCTTCCGAGCAAATTCAGTTAAGGGCAGGGGGAGGGCGCGCTAATGGTTTCCACATTGGGAGCCTCTGCAGAGAGGCCTCTCAAGCACGGGGGCAAGGAATCTGACCTTGCCTCCAAGTAGAGCCATGCTCGAAGGAATGCAAATGTGTTCATTAAGCACCTCTTACGAGTGAGGGTCTTAGGTCTTGTAGGCTGGACTCTGAGAATATGATAAACAAGCAATCACAGATGTAGCCTGCCCAGAGCTTACAGCTGGTGGGAAAGACAGAAAATGGACCAGAAAATTACAATACAGAGTGAACAAGCCTGCAGGTACTGTGGAGCACAGAGTAGGCCACCTACCCAGATTTAGGGCTTCAGGGGAACGGTTGGCTCCCTGTTGAGTGGCTGAAGAGTTCATTGGGGAATCTGAGGGTTCTGGGAGCAGAAAAACAGCCCAGGAGAACATGAGTTGGGGGAGGTGTGGAGCTGGCCAGAGCATAGGTGGAATGGCGCAGAGTGTAAAGAGGTAAGTTAAGAATGCAGAGCAGTTGGTAAAAACTTTAGGCCTTGTAATTCAGCAAGGAGAAGGCCAGAGGTACAATACGATCCGTTTAGAAGGGCCAGTCTGAACGGGATGGGATAAACTGCGTAAAGGGAGACCAGTGAGGAAGCAGCGGGAATGGTTCAGGGTCATGCCAGTGTGTTTCAGACTAGGGTGGTGGCTGAAGGAATGGTGAGGGAGGGAATATCTGGTTATAAGGCCAAATCAACAAATTACATGGTCCCTGCCTTCAAGGAGAAAACAGTTTTAGTTGAAAACACATTTTCTCCCTTAATTCATCCCAGTCTTAAAGGGACCAGAAGGGAGTTTAAGGGTCATTCAGTTCAATCTCTTTTTTTGCAAGAAGTCCAGTGGTTTTCAACCTGGGTTTGAACTCCTTCAGTGAGGGAAGGCAGTGGTGGCAGCCTGAAGAGAGTCTGGATGGGCAGCTGGCCTGGACACAAGCTTTCTCGAAGTTTCAGAAAGCCCTGGACCTGAGTGACGGTATACCCTGCTGGTGGGGCCCCTGGTTCTAAGCATTGGGGCAGTTTTAAGGCGACATCTATTTTGCCAGCTGTGATGGAGCAGGCTGCTGCCCACCCCTACTCCCTCAGCAGAGGGGGCCACAGAGATTGGCTGGGGGCTGAGGGCACTTTTCTGTCAACAGACCCACCTATGAGTGCTTGCTAAGTGTCTGCCCTGGGCCAGCCTTGTTCCTGGAAACCGCTGTGATAACACTCCCTGGGTGAGAACCAACACTCACTGACCTTTTCCATGGGCAGAATCCGCAGGAAAAGGTTGTTGAAAATTTAATGACAGCAATTCCTGAGGCTTGTAAAATTCTTTTAACATTTCTCTAAGCACAGACAACAATAGCATCTTCTCTTAGCCTGAGCGGGGTTCTACAGCTCTAAAGCACTCACTCAGGGTCACCCTTGATCCATAAACAAGCCTGGGGGAAGGGCAGAGCTCCTGGGCCCTAGAGCTCCAGTGACCTGGATTCAAATTCTCTGTGCCCCACGTGACAGAGTGACTGCGGTCCTTGCTTTACCTCTCTGAGCTTCCTCTTTTGTAAAATAAGGATAATATGCCTATTTGAAAGGTTGCTGTAAGCGTTCAGTAAGAAGATTCTGCCTAGACCAGTGCTTGGGGAAAGCTCATTTCCTTGGCCATATTTCTCTTTCATTCCTATATTCCAGATAAGGACATGTCTGCTGCTGCTGCTGCTAAGTCACTTCAGTTGTGTCCGACTCTGTGTGACCCCATAGACGGAAGACCACCAGGTTCCCCCGTCCCTGGGATTCTCCAGGCAAGAGCACTGGAGTGGGTTGCCATTTCCTTCTCCAATGTGTGAAAGTGAAAAGTGAAAGCGAAGTTGCTCAGTCGTGTCCGACCCTTAGCGACCCCACGGACTGCAGCCTACCAGGCTCCTCCATCCATGGGATTTTCTAGGCAAGAGTACTGGAGTGGCTTGCCATTCCCTTCTCTGAAGTTTGCATAACTAGAAGTGGTGCCTGGCATAAGAGCCTTAGTCAGCTCAGGCTGCTATCACAAAATGCCAAAGACTGGATGGCTTAAACATCAGACATCTACTCCTCATGGTGCTGGAGGCTTGGAAGTCTGACATCCGGGTGTCTGTCTACATGGTCAGGTCTGGTGAGGACTCTCTTTCTTGCTTGTAGATGGCTGTGTTCCTGCTGTATCCTCACGTGGCAGAGGGAGGAAGTTTTGATGTCTCCACCTCTTCTTTTTTTTTCTTAAATTTATTAATTGGAGGATAATTGCTTTACAATGTTGTGCTGGCTTCTTCCATACAACGTGAATCAGCCATAAATATATATATGTCTCCTTCCTCTTGAACCTCCCTCCCACCCCCCACCATCCCATCCCTTTAGATTGCCACAGAAAAATATGGAAGCTTCATAAATTTGTGTGGCAACCTTGGGCAGGGGCCATGCTAATCCTCTCTGTATCCTTGCAATTTTAGTGTACTACTGCCAAAGTAAGAACATCCTCATTTTTTTTTTTTATAAGGTCACTAATCACTAATCCCATCACAGTGGCTTTCCTGGTGGCTCAAATGGTAAAGAATCTGCCTGCAATGCATGAGACCAGGGTCTGATCCCTGGGTCAGGAAGATTCCCTGGAGAAGGGAATGGTTACTCACTCTAGTATTCTTGCTTAGAGAATTCCATGGACAGAGGAGCCTGGCGGGCTACAGTCCACGGGGTCTCAAAAGAGTCAGACACGACTGAGTAACTAACACCACAATAACAATCCCATCGTGGGGGCTCCACCCTCATTATCTCATCTAAACCTAATCTCCTCCCAAAGACCCTACCTCCTAATGACTAACCTTAGGGTTAGGGCTTTAACCTATGAATTTAAGGGGATACAAACATTCAGTTCATAATACAGTGGGGGCTTCCCTGGTGGCTCGGATGGTAAAGAATCTGCCTGCCATGTGGGAGACCTGGGTTCTATCCCTGGGTTGGGAAGATCCCCTGGAGGAGGGCATGGCAACCCACTCAAGTATTCTGGCCTGGAGAATCCCATGGACAGAGGAGCCTGGTGGGCTACAGTCAGTTGACTGAGTGACTTTCACTTTCACTTTCAAAATAAATGTTAGTTCCACTTTTCCTCCACCTCAAGGCCCTGAACTAGGGCTGTCTCTTCTTCACGCTTTTCCTTGTGCAGCCTCTAATGCTTCCTAGGGGCCCCCTTTGAGAATGTCATGAGAGCCATGGAGCCTCTTCCCTGAAAATGCACATGTATATAAACAGACACCAGGCACACCTTGTCACCCACAGAATTCCAGATCCCTGAAGCTCATCGATGGACTCTAATCACCTGCCATAGCACCCATATGACACAAACTACCTCTGGCCACAAATTGTGGTTCAGTTTTCTAATTTCCCCAGGTAGATTTTTAACTACATGAAATAGGAAACCAGCTCTTCTTGTTCAAGTCTGCCTTCCATATAATGACTGGAGAGGGGGGAGTATATAGTGAATGTTAATTGATCTGGTGGATAAATAGATGGATGAATGGAAGGATGGATGGATGGATAGTAAGTTGGTTGGTGGGTCTGTGGGTAGGTGAGAAGATAGGTCAAGATGGATAAATAACAGATAGAAAGGTGATGAGTGGCAGGTGGGTGAACAGATGTACGGGTGCTCTGGGTGAAAGGAAAAGTGGGGAGACGGACGGGTGGATAGATGACTGGATGGTAAGTAAGATGGTGGGTCTTCACCATGCTCAGGGAAGCGCCCAAGCAAACCCTTCTTGAGAAGATAAACTCATGGTGGTGGGGACCCAAATCCTAGGGGACCTGGAAAGCCCTGGCTAAAGACCTCTGAATTAATTCAATAGAGAATACAAACTCTAGAAGGATCAGAAGCAGAGGCTGCATGGAGGGAACAATGTGCTGGTAGGCAGGGTCTGAAGAAGGGCTGTGGGTTCAGGTGGGACAAGATGACTCAGAGTCAGAAAAGCCAAGGAGGAAGCTGGACAGAGGAGGGGAAACCTCTGATGGAGAAAGCAGCACTGGTACTCAACAGAGGGCAAAAGCTACAAACACCCACTTCTAAGGAAAACTGGAGAAATCTGGTGGGGAGCAGAGATGACTGAATGGAGACACAAGAATTCATGACCATGGGATTCGGAGCCATTCATTCAACAATCATTTGCTGAGCTCCTCCTGTGTGCCAGGGCTCATTGTAGGTACTGAGGAAAAGTCCCAGTCTGTGCCATCAGATAAGAAAGACAGAAACACTAATGAAAGTTGAAATTTACACAGTACTTACTATGACCAGCCATTATTCTGTTTAAGGTGACTTGCCTCAACAACAACCATATGAGGGAGGTATTATTATCATCCCTACTTAGCAGGGAAACTAAGGCACAGAGAAGGTAAGTTATACTTTACCCAGGTAACACAACTAATAAGTGTGAGAGTCAGGATTGGAACTCAGGTTCCAGAACCTATGTGCTTCATCGTTGTTGCCATTAAATGAAAAGTTAAACAATAGTTGTAATGCAAGGTGATGGCAGTCTGAACCATTACAGTGGGTTACAAAGCAGGGACGAGATGACTGACTGGCTGGTTGGATCTAAGAGGATTTGAGAGGGGAGACCCTTGGGAGCTGGGCCTTGGAGAATGAGTCAGGTTTCTTAGGCATCCTGCAAGAAGGATGTAAGCTGAAGGATGAGGGGAAGGGCATACCAGACAGAGAAATTGAGTTGTGCAAAGATCACAGGCACTGGGGCATAAAACAGCAGACACCTGTACAGGTGATGGTAAGTGGCTCTGTGTGACTGCTTGGCAGGGCTGGGAGCTGGGAAAGGGGAGACAAGCTACACATCGGAAAAATGCCAGGGAGTGTTCCCTCATACTTACATGAAGGTTTATCATGTTCAACACACTTCTCCATCCCTTTAGGAAGACAGTACGTGGCAGACTGTATATATAATATTTTTGTTCCCATTTTTTAGATGAGGAAACTAAAATTCAAACTACAAAGTCCATGAGGTCTATTAATATGATCAGAGCCAATATCCATCCTATGATTTCTGTGTGCTAGCCACTGTGTTCAATGCTTGTGTGCAATTTTGCATTTCATTTCTACAAATTTGCCATGAGAGAGATGCTGCTGTCAAACTCATTTTAAAATAAAGAAAATCAAAACTCAAAACCAGTTAAGGTCCTCCCACTAGGATGATCAACCACCACACAAAGGCCCTGCTCTTTGGCACCATGTAATACTGAGCTTCCCTGGTGGGTCATCTGGAAAAGAATCTGCCTGCCAATGTAGGAGATGAAAGAGACGCAGGTTCAATCCCTGGGTCAGGAAGATCCCGTGGAGAAGGAAACGACAACGCGCTCCAGTATTCTTGCCTGGGAATTCCCATGGACAGAGGAGCCTGGTGCGATGGGGTCACAAAGAGTCAGATACAACTGAGCAGGCATGCATGCAACTGTCTTCTCTGACTTCGGACTCTAGTCTAGCCCACCGAAAGAAAGATAACATGCTTTGAGCTTTGCATAAAACCTTTGTGGAAGCAGATACATTTAATGATGAAAAGTTTCTAACTATTCTATACTAAACTATCTCCTTTGTGGGTGAGCCAGACTGAAAATCCACTGGGTTCCAAGACTCCTAGGATATCCTGGTTTCTTCACAATCAGGCCCAGAGATCATGACTTTCATTTCTTTGCAAAAGAAAGGGTTTAGACTGGGCAGGAGCCAGGCATGAGACAGGCCTGGGCTGTAGGGTGACAGGTTCCTGGCCTGGGTGAAGAAGCCTCCGTTTAGAGCTGGGATAACAAAAGACCCAGATAACATTCACTGGGTACTTGCTGCTGCTGCTAAGTCGCTTCAGTTGTGTCCGACTCTGTGCGACCCCGTAGATGGCAGCCCACCAGGCTCCACCGTCCCTGGGATTCTCCAGGCAAGAACACTGGAGTGGGTTGCCATGTACTTACTTTGTGCTAAATATCCTTTCCAACCTTAGGAACCGTGTACCCTGTCATCTCCCCAGTGAAGCTGAAATCATTATAGCAGTCTTTCAGATGATAAAATTGAGGCCCAGAAAGCTTAAGTGACTTGTCCAAGATCACACAGCAATTCAGTAATGGAAGCAAATTTCCAGCCCAGCTAGTCTGGCTCCAGACCCTATGTGCTAACCTACATATTATACCTGAAGAAGGCCTTTGTAGCCAAAGAGCCAAGCTCTACATTTTACCTATACGGAGGACCCAGAGAGATCATGAAACTTCATTAATAACACACAGCACCACCCAAACCTCAGTTCAGTACTCAAAATTTCCTCTCCAGAGCCATTCCACTCCTCCTTCCTCACCTCCATCTTCTTTGTGGTAGCCTTGCCTCCAAGTTGGCCTTGAAGGTTAATGGGAACCAATTCGGGAGTCAGTCCTACAGGGGGTTAAATTCTGGTCATGCAGCTTTTCAGTTGTAGGTACTTGGACAAGGTTCACAGTCTCTCAGCCTCAGTTTTCACATCTATCAAATTATTATATAGTCTTATTCACCTAGAAGAGACTTGAAAGGGTTAAATGTGGCATTGTTTGGTCACGCTGCATCATTGTTTTAATTTTTTAAGAGAGCTGTGAAGAACACCATCTATTGGACAGAGCTCATTCTGAGCAATCTCCAGCAAAGACTAAGTCTTCAATGCATCATTGGATGCACGCATGCATTTTCTCGAATAAATGAGTGTCTAGCACAAAGGTTGGAAAGGGCAATAGCAACCCACTCCAGTACTCTTGCCTGGAAAATCCCATGGGCGGAAGAGCCTGGTGGGCTGCAGTCCATGGGGTCGATAAGAGTCGGACACAACTGAGTGACTTCACTTTCACTTTTCATTTTCATGCATTCGAGGAGGAAATGGCAACCCACTCCAGTGTTCTTGCCTGGAGAATCCCAGGGACGGGGGAGTCTGGTGGGCTGCCGTCTTGGGGTCGCACAGAGTCGGACACGACTGAAGCGACTTAGCAGCAGCAGCACAAAGGTCAATGTATTAACAAGCAGATACTAGGTGACCTCACAGGATCCGACTGTCTGCGTTAAGCTAATAAACTAATTTTGGTTGAGGTGTCCACAGCTGCTAACATTTGAAACTAGTGTCCTTGAAGGTAAGATTGCCATTTTAACTGCAACTTTATAATAGAAGTAGGCTTTTTTTCCATGGGACCCAAAGAAAAGTTCCTTTAGATACAACCAGCAGAGGTAGAGGGAAGAATAGCCAGTGCTGAGAAGGCAGAGGAGAGCTGGGGTGCAGAGGGAGCAGAGGAAGGTGGGGAGAAGTGGATTCAAGACCCAGTAAGCTCCCTGCCCACAGGTTTGCTTGTTTTCACTGCTCACTGCCCAGAGCCTAGGACCACCCAGGGCACATGGTGGGCGCTTAGTAACTCTGTTAAAAGAAAAAGAAGTATGAGAATGAAAAATAAAGAGAGGCTAGGAGAACAAATCAGGCAGGAAGAGAGAAAAACAGAGACAGAGCTACAACAAAAATAGAGAAGACAGCCAGAGGGGCCTGAGGCGGCTGGCGCTGGGGCAGAGGGAGGGACTCTGCTGGCTGAAGCCCAGGGGACTCGGCCGGGGGGACCCCAGCGGGAGGGGCGGTGGCCTGGCAGCGGTGAAGAGAGCGCACCCCGAGCGCAGCCCCTGCGCCCACGGCTCCAGACAGCCCAGCCTGTAGAGGGCCGTGGCCGTCAGAAGGTCACGGCCGCGCCGCGGGACTTTCCTGGGGTGGGGGTGGAGGACCTGGGAACAGCGCTGGCCTTTAACTTCCCAGGTCAGACCACCCCGCGCTGCCTCCGGAGCAGGAAACCCACCCTGAGCTAGCCTGCCCACGGGACCTGTCCTCTGGCCTGACTTTTTTCAGTCCCTCCCTGTCTTCAAAGCTCTAACAGAGTCCCTCCTTTCCCCCAGCCCGAGGCTTCTCACACTTGAGTGCATCAGAATCGCCGCGAGGCTTTGTTCATTCATTTAATTGAACGATTTAATTAAGTCAATGATTTAATTATTGTTAAACCCCCTCGTTGCCGCTCCACCCCACCCTCCTGTTTCTGACTGGTGGGTTTAAGTTGGAGCCATAGGCTATGCGTTTCTATTAAGTTTCCAGGTGATGTTGACATATCTGGTCCCCGGACCCAGGCTTGAAAACCACTGCCCAGTATGGGATAACTGTCTCCCTCCTTTTCCTCTTTGATCCACCAAGTACCTTGTTCAGCTTCCCACAGAGTCCGGAACCCCTGACAGCTAAGGAAACAGGCAGGGGAGGAGAGGCAAAGCTTGGGCAAAGCCCAAGGGTACCAGGAATCCCAGCTCCCAGCCCCCAAAGCTGTCTGGTAGCAGCAGCCGTTTCTCTACCATTTCCGGGGTAGAACTGGGATCCAGAACAGGGCAGAACCCTTAGGAGTGAAAGCTGAGTGGAAAGCAATGTTAATCAAGTCCACCTCCAGGAAAGGGAGAAAAAAGTCCTTTTCTTCAGGCGAGGAGAGTGGATGGAGGATTCCTGTTCAACAACCAGTGCCACTGACACTTACTCCAAACCTGTTCATCAAACAGCTACTCTACGCCAGCCAGATACCAGCTGGGTATTGGGGATAATGAGGGAAATAAAACTGGGGTCAATGTCTTAAGGAGAATGCTTTCCAGTAGGCAGATTAACAATAAACTTAGGAAAGTAGTATGCTAGAAATAAATTAAAAATTCTATGGGGGTAAAAAAACCAAGTAAGGTAAGGGAGTGCCATTGAGTACAATTTTAAACAAGATGGTCAGGGTAGGCCTTGTTGGGAAGGTGACATTTGAACCAAGAGGCAACCATGTGATAGCAGAGAGGAGAATTTTCAGCTAAGGGGAAGAGCTGGAGCAAAAGTCCTGAGGTAGGAGCATGCTGAGCATATCTGAGGCCCCACGGAGAGATGAGTGTAACTGGGTGGGGTGGGGAATGGAAAGAGCTGAGCAGGAGATTGAGGACAGAGAGGCACGGGGCAGGCAGGAAGATGCTATAGGGCTGGGGTGCAGGGACCATTCATAGGGCTTGACTTTTACCCTAAAATGTCTCTCCACTTTTCTTTACTTTTTTGTCCTGTTCTTGCCTCTTCCATCTACAATTCCAAGTTTAAGAATAGTGTTAATCTGACTCACAGCTGGAGCTGGTTCTGAGAGACAATTTTCAGTAGGTTAGTCAGGCCAACCAGCTCAGATAGTTAATACAGGTTATACTTACTTTTTCTAACCTGCAGGACAGACGGTGAGCTGTTTCCACTTGCCTCAGCATCCTTCTTTCTCCTTTCCCTCATTCTCCACGCCTCCTCCAGGCTCTACTTTTCCTGATGCCCCTGCTCCCCGACACACCCCAGGCTTCTACAGCACCACCGTCCAATCAAAATATAGTATCAGCTGCACATGTTATTTAAAATTTTCTGGTGGCCACATTAAAGCAAAACTAAAAAGGAATAGGCAAAATTAGTTCTACTAACAGATTTGATTTAACCCATTATAGCCAAAATAGCATCTTATCAACATGTAATCAATACAAAAATTAATGAGATATTTTATTTTTTCCTATACTGTCTTTGAAACGAATGTATTTTACACTCATATCACACCTCAATGCAGCCTAGCTTCATTTCAAGTACTCTAAAGCTTCACGTGACTAGTGAATACATGGACCTCACCACCCTAGACTCAAACTCCTGATCTTCCTTCCCCTCCTCAACAAAATTAACTCTTCCTGTTTCTGGAATAAGCTGACACTTCCTTCAGGAAGCCTTCACTGATTTCTTCACTTCCTTCACTGGCATGTAAGAAATGAGTAAAACTGTGTGAATATGTGGTACTCAGAATAATCCCTGGCACAAAGTAAGTTTTATTGAGGTGTTAGCTATCATTATTATAGTATTTACTGCCATTGTAATAAACTGATTGTTGTATAATTCTTATACAAGAATTATATATTTAATTTCCTGCTTTCTTCTCCAGGCTACACTGAAAACTCCATGAGAAGAAAATGGCTGCCTTTTTCACTGCTCCACACTCGGGACCTTGTGTCTGGGAAAAGTAGATGAATACTCAATATAAATGTATTGAATGAATGAATAAGAAAGCATGCTTGGAGTTATGACTATTTTAATTCTAACATTATAGTAGATAATCATAATCCTGGAGGATATGACATCAGGTTCCATTTTTACAGAAGTTCAGACAGTAGATACTACAGAGAGATGAAATCTGGTCTCAAAAATGAAGAAGAAGAAAAAAAAAAGCAGGGTGGTGTGATGAAAGGGTCCATGCTCTGAATTCAGACAGATTTGGGTCTAAAGTCCTGTTACTTTACTCACTACTAGTCTGACCCTGGAGAGCTTAGTTAATTTCCCTGTATCTCAGTTTCCCCATCTGTAAAATGGGGATATGAGTATTTCTTTACATTATATTACATTCTGGGCTTCCCTGGTGGTTCAGATGGTGAAGAATCTGCCTGCAATGCAAGAGACCTGGGTTTGATTCCTGGGTCAGGAAGTTCCCCTGAAGAAGGGAATGGCTACCTACTCCAGTATTCTTGCCTGGAGAATTCCATGGACAGAGGAGCCTGGCAGGCTACAGTCCTTGTAGTCACAAAGAGTCAGACATGACTGAGTGACTAGCACTTTCACTTTACATTATATACCTATATGCAAGGTTAGTTTGTAAGTGGCAGGAACACAGGTCCTAATCTCAGCCCAGGTAGCTGCTTTACCCCTTTGTGTAACAAGATCTACCATGTGTGTGTGCATGTTCTGTTAGTATTTAGTGAGGTATACTATACATACAAAATTTTGATACACAGTAGATGCCCACATTAGTATCTGTAGTTTTTCTTTCATTTCTATACAGCAGCATGGGATCTTTCTACTCTCCTTCTCTTTTTATTTCTCAAACGAGAAAAGTTCAAGCAGTTTACTTACTATTTCAGGGAAATTTCACCATCCTGCCTAGCAGATAGAGTGAAACAGGTTCAAGTTAAGAAAAGACCCTTTGGCAAAACTGTAAAACTTAGCACTTTAGTCTCCCCGCCCTTTTGTCTCCTTCTTCAGCCTCCTTACTTCCAGAAAGTCCTTTTGTACCATTTTGGTTCCTGGCATTTTCTTCTCTCTCTGGCTCCCCAGAGACAAAAGTAATTCCCACCCACACTGAATTTTGTTGCATGTTAAAGAGGAATTCCAGACACCTAGCAATGGTTGCCACTCATTGCTCAGGGTTCTCAAAGCTCTCTCTCTGGCTCAGCTACAGTGCTTTCCCCATTACTTCCTAAATGTCTGTGAATGCATTTTCCCCTACCAGAGCCCTGAACGGTATGTGCAGATTCAACCACGTCTCTCTGAATCACAGCCCTTAGGAATCAACCAGACACATAGTAGGTGCTGGATGAACATATGCTAAATGCATATGTGCATGTATGATGTCTGAGTTACTGTTTCTTATTACTTCCCCTCCAAAATGCCCAAAAGACTGACAGATGTGTGTGGTGAGAGCTGTAATAGGAGGAGGTTGGCTGCCTTCTTAGAAATGAAACTGAACATGCCTTGAAGCTCAGCTCTGCTGTCTGCTTCCCTTTGGTGTCCTCTGGGAATGACGGGGAAGAGGTTGGAGGTGGGGAGCCCAGGAGGGCTGACAAGGTGCCCTCTTCAGCACTGAGTCAGCAACACCCAGCCCCGTGGACACAGGAAGATCCAGCTTTCCGGGGCTGAGTCACATGAATAACTGGAATAGTTGTTTAGATCATAATGAATTCCCAGAACATTTCCAAGCCAACCAGCAGGCACTTGCTCTCTCCCTACCCTAAGAGCTTTCTAGCTTTGTGACTTAGCAGAAAGGAGGAGTCAGGGCCGGGATTCTAGAGGACAGAGGCCTCAGGGGAGCAGGGTGCAAGCCTCCTTGCCATTCCCATCAGCCGGCACTGCAGGGTGTTTCTGGACATTTTCATGTTTCCCAGAAGATGTAAAAGGAGACTGGCATTGCAGGCAGCAATCCTGCACAGGCCACACAGCTGTTGTGTCAACTGGGCAAGGTATGGTCCAGAGGTCCTGGCACCTCCCGGTGAGGAGGGTGTCAGAGGATACTAGATGCTCCAGGAGGCTGGACAGGTTATCCTCTGCTGAAATGTCCTTAGAGGTCTGTGTTACCTTGGATGAAACAAGATACCTAATCTGCAGCCCTAGAAGTTACTGTATGGGGGAGGGGAGAGGATGGCAGCCCAGGCACTGTGGGACCGGTGCACAGGTCCATGGCGTGCATCTTCTCAGCTGCAAGTCCTGAGTCCAGTAGCTCCCAGAAATGCCTGCTCTGAGAGCCACAGAAGCCCGCAGGGAATGCTTTGTCAAAATATTGGCAGAGTTCAAAGCTTTGCCTCAGTGTCTCCTTCCTGAGAGAATCCAAAAAGGATCTCAGGCTTCTAAGATTTTTCTCTATCTTCTTCGATCGTATGCACTGTCAAAATCCCACTTAGGCCAGAGAACCATGTCTAATGCCGTATCACTCAAGTTTATGCCTGTGTTAAGGCAGTATTTCCCAAACTGAAGCATATATCAGAAGCACCTGAAAGACTCATCAACAGATTTCTGGGCCCCACCCTCAAAATTTCTGGCTTACTAGGTCTTGGGTGGCCCTGGGAATACACATTTCCTAACAAGTGCCCTTGAGATGCTGATGCTGCTGGTCCAGGAATCACATTTTTACATTTTGGGAACCACTGCTCTAAAGCAAAGTTCTTAAATGTATTTTGGGGTCAAAAACCCATTTGAGAATCTCTGATAACCCATTTGATAAGTCTTGCCACCACTTCCCAGAAAAACAAGACACAAATGCTGAAAAACTTTGATTACAATTTCAGGGTTCATTAAACTTGCAGAAATTCATCCATGAACATCCAGGTTAAAAGAACTCCTGATTCAGGGTCCAAACCAGAATTAAGAAATAAAATTCAGATTAATAAAGTACAGGAAGGCAAACTTTATGTCTAAAAGCAAAGGAGTTTCATAGTAAATTTGTTGAGTATTCATTTTCTAAAGCTAGACAACCTGGTTTCAAACCAGGCTGTAACATTTGCCAGCTATCCTTCAGTTTTCTCATCTGTGGATGGATAACTGAACCTATTTCATAGGGCTATGTAGGGATTGAATGGGTTCATACATGCAAAATGTATAGAATAGAGCCTGGCACACAGTATACATGCAATAATTGTTTCCAATTATTTCAGCTCAATCAAGCCCTATTGATTTTCATCTTCCTGACATATTTCAAACCCTCTCTTCTCCAGTCCAACATCCATAATCCTATTTAGGTTCTAACCATGTCTTGTCTACCATATTCCAGTATCCTCTCAACAGTATCCTCTCTATATTCCTGTTTTTCCTGCTTCTAAGTTAACTTCTACAGGATATTCTTCAAGACTCAGCAGGAGGACTCTTTTCTCTGCTACTTTCCCTGAACCCCAAGTAGACCTGATTTCTCTCTTTGTGATTATATAACATGCTAACTCTAACACTTTAGTGTGTGTATACATTCACGAGTCCATGGGGAACACTGCTAATTATTCTCCCAGTCCCAATTCTCATCTTCCATAATAAAAGGCCATTTTCCAGACTTCCTTGTAGATAGGGTTCTGAATGCAAATTAAGTTCTGCCAATAGATGTACATGAATGAGATTTGAAAAGTAAAAGTGAAACAAAGGAAATTCTGCTCTTTTAGACGTTTTCTGCTGGCAAGCACAGTTGTGGTGACATGTAGCTTTTCTGCATTATATTCTAGTAACTCATCAACAGTTTTATGATTTTCAAGAGTCAGTTTTAACAGCAGCAATAACAGCTTCTTAAAGCTTTTATCTGATTCCCTAGATAAAAATATGGGATTTGTTACAGGTTCTAGAATCTAGAATTCATGATTGAATTTGAGTCCTCTTGATGTTCACCTTTCTGATGGAGCAGAGGTAGCAGGTCTCTCTGGAAGTTATCCTGGAGCCTACAGTCCACTCTTCCAGCCCTTGCAATGATCCTATGAGCCTCTAATCCCCACTTTGAAATCCTCTGCTTGAAATACCTAGAATGGCTTCTATTTCTTGAACACTGAATGATAGAGGTTGAGTGCTATTAGGCTAAGATCAAGTCTCATTCATCTTTGTATCCTTCACGTCCAAAATTGTTAAGAGAAGTTTCTGGAAAATGAACCCCTTAAAGAAGTGAGTGGAGCCACTAACCAGAATTAAAGAGGTGCAGGTCATTTATCTGTATTCACCAAAAGAGCTTTGAAGTCAGAGTTGCTATCAGACCAACCAGTGAACAACACACTTTTGTTGTTGTTTAGTCCTTAGGTTGGGTCCAACTCTTTGAGACCCCATGGAGTGTCACCTGCCAGGCTCCTCTGTCTGGAGTGGGTTGCCATTTCCTTCTCCAGGGGACCTTCCCGACCCAGGGATTGAACCCATATTTCCTGAATTTCAGGTGGATTCTTCACTGTTGATCCAACAGGGAAGCCCAACACACTACCACCACTAAAATAACAGAAAGTAGGAACTGAATGAATAGCTGAAACAGTAGTGTCAGCTTTGAAATAGAAGGATGCAGACTTTGTTCCCACTATGGGTCTCTCCTCACAGAAGCATCTGGCCCCTCAAGAGCCCAGTGGAGAAGTCAGGAAAGAATGAAGGGGAAGAGATTGGGAGCAGTCTCAACAGCCTGGAAAACTGTGAAGAACAGAGAAAAGAATAAGCGCTGCTGGGATTTCTCTGGTGGTCCAGTAGTTAAGACTTCACCTTCCAATGTAGGGGGCGAGGGTTCAATCCCTGGTCAGGGAGCTAAGATACCACATGCCTTGTAGCCAAAAGACCAAAACAGAAAACAGAAGCAGTATTATAACAAATTCAATGAAGACTTTAAAAATAGTCCACATTAAAAAATATATTTAAAAAAAAAAGAATAAGTACTGCTGGGCACAACCTCAAAAGTCAGAGGCACAGCATGACGAGAGACCACAGGGTTCGTCTGTTTGTTATACGGGCACATGAAATGAGGGACATGTTGCTAAAATCTAAAATACTTACAGTGGGAAATCCATGTGCTTTGGACATCAGACCTGCTCATCATCAAATCCCAGGTCCATTGCTAATCTCTGTATGTGTGTGTGCATGCTAAGTTACTTCAGTTGTCAGACTCATTGCAACCTCATGGACTATAGCCCACCAAGCTCTTCTGTCCATGGGATTCTCCAGGCAAGAACACTGGGTATGTTGCCATGCTCTTCTCCAGGGGATCGTCCCAATCCAGGAATCGAACCCATGTCTCTTACGTCTCCTGTATTGGCAAGAGTTCTTTACCACTCACTCCATGAGCCTCTGTCCCCTCACTCCTAAAACAGATGATTACAGTCCTTATCCTAGAGGATAAGGAGCCCAGCACAGGGAGCTCCAGGAACAGAGCTCTCCCCAGGACCCCTGCAGATCCTCAATCTCTGCACATCCTTCAGATCCAGCCTGGTATTCTTTCTAGTGGTAACACTTTGCTCCATAAAAGAGCTGATTTAGTGTTTTGTTTTCTAATGGTGGTGCTGGAAGGTAAGGCACTGAGATTTGTGTGAGGGGCCACTTCTCAATCCATTCATTTTGTCTGAAAATGCTTAAGGCAGGAAGTAAGATTCCCGGAAGTTCTTTTAAGTGCAGAGAGGCTGGGAGGTAGGAGGGAGCTGTTCCAGGAAGCCTGCTCCTGCCAGCTGGGGCGAGAGTGCACAACTTGGCCTTGCAGTCCCTGTGTAATCAAGTTGTCCACGCTCATCAGTGGGGCTATTAGCATTTGAGTCTCAGCCAGTCTTCCTGCGGCATCCCGGAGGACATCCGCCTCCTTCCATGTACCCTTTGTAATCCACTGCAGGTTTATTGTGATGAATTTCTCCGCCAAAAAGGCCAGAATGTTTCCACTTAGTGAGAGAGATGGCTATTTCAGATATCTCACCCGCCTTTTCACCAAGGTATGTCCTATTGCCTTCGGGTCGAGAATAAGTGAAGTTCTTCAGGACAGGTCTAAGCCCTAACACACTGGGAGGGCTCTTTATCCCTTTAATGGGTCTGTGATCTTCCATAAGGGTTTTCCAGGTGGACTTAGTGGTAAAGAACCCGCCTGCCAATGCTGGAGACATAAGAGACGCGGCTCAGTTTAGATGGCTGGGTCAGGAAGATTCCCTAGAGGAGGGCATAGCAACCCACTCCAGTAATCTTGCCTGGAGAATCCCATGGACAGAGGAGACTGTGGGCTACAGTCCATAGGGTCACAAAGAGTCAGACTGAAGCAACATGGCACACACAGCATGCACGATCTTCTATGAGTCCCTCGGCCTCTTTTATGAGGCTGGTTGTTGGGTTTGTCAACTGAAAACAATGCACGACCTAAATGTTGAGAATTCTGTTTTATATGGTGAACTAAACTGAGGACTTAAGCCCAGGACACGGCATCTCAGACAGCTCTGAGAAACTGCTATCTGAAAATATTTTTCAGGAGAGGGAGAAACTAGGATATATAGGGGTTTTTGCAACAAAGACAAGGAAGTCAGAACATCAAAAGACTACTGTTAATTCAAGAAAACCAGCTATCTCAAGTTAAGGAACTTAGTGCGCCTCTACACAAGGGAAGACGCGAGAGTCTGAGCTCACTGAAACCATTCCTTTGACACACACCTCAGCTATCCAGGTGCAGTATCCTGTGCTTTCCTTTCCCACCAGGGCGTGGCTGCAGGGGCTGAGGGCTTGGCAGTCCACTTGATTCCATCCTGAGTTCTCTCAGGGCTCGCTGTTAGTCTGTAGTGGCTTGAGGGCTGCAACACCCTTGGTTAACTGACACAGCAGGCAATATTTTTTGATTGACAGGTTCATCCAGGACTGGTAGGACTAAAGGAAGAAACCTCACAGAAATTGAAGTGGTCTCCAGGAGTGAGGACACATATACAGAAACACAGTAACATTAACCACAGGGGAGCTTGGAGAGATGGCCCGGATTCCTTTCGGGGAGTAGAAATCAGAATTAGGAAGAAAACTACCATTACTGGACACCCATTGTGTTCACAACATTGTGTGCAGAGGATTCTGAAGCTCTTGCAGACTGGGCCCGAAACAGTTAAGCTGTCAAGTTCTGAGTTTAGGCCGCAGGAATATTTGATATTACTGCACTGGAAGCTTATCCTAGAGTGAATAATTCCTGCACAGCAGGGGAGCCTTTTTGCAGGTTGAACCCTGTCTGAAAGCTGCTCTTTTCCTGTCAAAGAGCAAGGGGCAATAGCTATCATCCTGTTCATCGGTTCCTGCCCCTCCCCCCACCAAGAAAGCCATGCAGGCAGCTGAGGGCCCAGGGAGAGATACTCAGAGGTCCAGGTAGAGGTCCACTGAGCTACCACTTGTGCCTTGTACCTTGTGCACCCGGAAGAAAATAAACCTCCTTATTAGCTGTTGATGGCCACTTGTATCTTTAAGCCCCTGAAGACTGAGAGAGGAGGAATGCTTTGTCGTTATTGCTGTTTTGTCGCTAAATATCCAACCCTTCCGCAACCCCATGGACTGTTGCCCACCAGGCTCCTCTGACCATGGGATTTCCCAGGGAAGTGGGTTGCCATTTCCTTCTGCAGGGGATCTTCCCAATCCAGGGATCGAAGCCGTGTCTCCTTCACTGGCAGGCCGATTACCCATGTGGAAGTGACTCTTGCTTTGTCTACCTAGGCAGGACATGGACAAGGAGGAACTCAAAAAGGGATGAAAACTGTAAAAACAGGATGACTAAGAAGAGCCTCTAGATCAGAGGGCTCCTCGATCCCTGGTGAGAGACTGATACCACAGGATATATTAGGGTGTGATAATATCGGGGTGTGTTAGATATGTGTGTACGAGAAACCTCTTCGGCAAAGTAAGTATATTGTATATACAGAAAGGAACAAAATATTAAACAATGAAATAATAAGCAAGATGCCATTCCAGGTATTATTCTACATTAATATCTGGTATTGAGAGTATTCTAATAATTCTTACAATTAAAATTCTTATAAGTAGTCTTCTTTTCAGGACTTGGCCTTAACAAGGGTTATTTCTCATTGTTTTATGCCACTTGTTTAAAATGAGTGTTTCCTTTATTCCTCATAGAAACACTGGAAAATAGGTTCCCCAGATCCATTTTACAGACAAATGAACTAAGGTGCGGGGGCATGAACTGAGTTGCTCAAAGCAACATAATTTATCAAGTAATAGAGCTAAAGTGCAAATCTAAATATATCAGATTATTTCCAAACCTGTGCCCTATCTACTAAACCATGCTCATCAACTCCATCTGTGTTCTAATCTCTGGAATATCCTCTTAGAAAAAAATGAAGCTGACTCCAGGGAGAAGAACTAGAACAGTTTTTTAAAAAAATCAAACGATCCAATAAAAATAAAAGGGACAAAATATTTGCCAAAATAAGCCTTTTAACAAAGAGATGTACACAGCAAATAAGCACATGCTTAATATCATTAGTCATTAGTGAAACATCAGTTAAAATTGCAATGAAATACCTCTACTTGATAGCTAGAATGGTTAAAATTAAAAAGACTGATCATATCAAGTGCTGATGAGGATAAATGCAACTGGAACTCTCAAACATTGCTGGTGAGAAGGTAAAATAGTACACTCATTTTGGAAAACTCTGAGACAGTGTCTTAAAAAGTTAAACATACACCTTCCATGTAATCCAGCCATTACACTCCTAGATATTTATTTAAATAAAAGTATATGTCCACAGAGAGACCTGTACATGAATATTCATAGCAGTTACATCTGTGCTGATGTGCATACTGTTATACACAGAAGCATCCATACAATGAAACAAAATAAATAAAAAAGAACAAGGTATTGATATACTCTAAGTCATGGATCTCAAAATAATTATGCTGAGTGAACGAAGGAAGACAGAAAAATAATACGTACTATATGATTCCAATTCTAGAAAATGCAAACAGATCTATAATGACAGGAAGCAGATCAGTGGTTACCAAGGGATGGGGGAGAGCAGGAGAAGAGCTAGACTACAAAGAGATATGAGGAAGACGAGGAGAGGGAATGATGGATATGCTCCTTATTTGAACTGTAGTGATTTTTTATGAGTGTAAACATATGTCAGAACTCATCAGTTTTTACTGGTTATTGCATATCAACTGCATCTCGAAAAATCAGCAGAGATAGGCTGTCAAGAAGATACAGCAGTAAGAAATAGAAGAAAATAAAAGCAAATATGAGCAAGGGAAGTAACCTAAAATAAATGTAACATAATAGTTAAGAACGCAAGCCATAGATTCAATTATCAGCTTACCTTTAAGCAAGGTATCTAATTACTTCTGTAAAATGCAGATGATAATAGTATCTCCTCATAGGGGAGTTGGGACAGTTAAATGAGTTATGCACATAAAGACCTAGATCAGTGCCTGGTACTCAATGATTCAATGAGCATTAGCTATTATTATTGCAGAAATCAGTTTTTCATCTGATGTCAACCCTTTTCCCATTGGAAAAATCTTGAAGTCCCATCCAGTTGATAAATCCAGAAGAGAAACCTGGGGCCAGTTTTTTCTAAGCTCAAGTTTTCTGATGAGTATCAATTCCTCCTCTTGAGCATGGCTTACTGTGGCTCCTTGAGATTTTTCAAGTCAAGGGCTAAATAATGTACTCAACAGCCCAATACACTCATTCTACAAGCATTGGGGAAATAAAGGATAACAAGACTCCCTATTGAGGGTGAGAGAAAGCAGCAAGATACTTGGGTAGATACTGGAGTCACTTCCTGGATTCTGTTGCACTACTCACTCTCATGGGTCTCTGTTTGTTCCTTGACCAGTTATTCTAGCTGCCCTGGGTTCTAACTACCAAGAGGGCTTTCTTTGGCCAGTGTTAGTCAGTACGAAAACTGATAAGAGAATTGAGGAGAGTTCCATCATAAGGGACTGTACAGTTTTGGTGGTTCATTTCTGTTTGAGTCGTGAATATGCCCCAAGTGTTGCTTTCAGGGTTCAATAAGCACAGGTCTCTCTTTCCTAGGCTTGAGTCTTTCTTACAGCACAGCTTTTTAAAATCTTTTCTTAGCCAAGCCTATTGATTTCATTGGGTTAGAGGAGGGAGGAGGCATGAGAGACCCAGTTTGCTGGTACCCAATACCAGAAATCTTGCCCAAATTTTATTTTTGAATTTGGACCACATATTTGTACTATAAGTTTCTTAATATCAATACTAGGGACTCTGCACATCTCCTCAGATCTTAGCTTACTGGCCTGTGCCTCAAAGTTTGCTAGAGTAATGAGGAAAGGCTCAGTTTTTCTGCCATGTAGCTCCTGTCTCACCTTTGCTACCATCCAAGTGTGTATTTCCAAAGTTCCCAGGCAGGGATGCACAGGAGAGTTGCTCAGAAAGAATCTGATCACTAGGATTCCTAGATTCTGCTGCACGAACTTTAAGACCAGATTCTTAAGGAACTTGTTTTATCTGATTCAACAGATTCAAATTCCTCACTACAGGTAGAAATAAATTAATTCTTTTAACAGGACTGTAAATCTGTCCAACTATTTTCATTATCTGCTATTAGGCCAAAATCAACAAGTTACTTGGAGAAGAACAGGTGGCAATATTTTGACATTTTTCTACCAGGTTCCTCAAGTTCCTATTTTGTGGGCAATGTTCTGAATTCTAGCAGACAACTGATAATTATTTTTAAACCTCAGATTAAGCAATAGTTTATTAGATATAATACAATAAGCATGAATGACAAGGGAAGAACATAAATTAGACTTCATCAAAATTTAAAACTTTTATGTGAAAAGAAAAAGTGAAAAGACAACCCACAGCATGGGAGAGAATATTTGCAAATTTCATATCCAAGGAATTTGTATTCAGTATATATAAGGAATACTTACTGTTGTTCTTTACATACAACTTAGAACACTTATCGTATGTTCACAGATAATCTTTTAACTCAACTGATTTTCTACCTCCTAATAAGGATCGCTAATATATCCACCCTGTATGGCAGAGTCCTCTCAACTCCCTAATCTATCCCAGTTTAGATTCCCATCTCAGATAAGCTTGGACAAAGGGATAACTTATTGAAAGGATGTGAAACATCCCATAATTGAAGGGGGGAAGGCATCAGATTTCTGAGAGCGGTGACCTAGCCAGCTTTGGTCACTGCTCCAGGCCCAATACCTGGAGAAGACCTTGTTGAATGTTAAGTGAATAAAGCACCAAACTTCAGTGAGACCAGGGTTCTCACTTGGCCTTGCTCATAACTAACACCAGCACTCCATGCCTCAGGAAGAGAGAGGAGATGGGACAGCTTTGGGTTGTGCCCCAGTCCATCTATTGTCAGAACTTCCCTGCTCCATCATCTACGTGGTGTCCAGGCACCAGCCCTAGGAAGTCAGAGTCCTCCTCTGTGATCCCTCCTCCTGGTCAGACTTGCTTATTGAAGCATTGGCCACAAGATTGGCGTGTGGCCAATGATATCTGCTCTGCAAGAAACTTTAACCTGGACTGAGATTCACTTTCTTTTTTGGTGGTTGAATTGGTTACAACTAAATGTAGACACCAATGGAGGCTGTTATTCAAAGTGAGAGAGAGACGGTTGGGGGGAGAAGAGGAAGAGGAGGAGGAAGGAGATGGAGAAAGGAGCAGGGAGAGGGAGGGGAGGAAGAGGAAAGAAGCAGGAGGGGTAAGGGGAAGAAGAGGGGGATGGGCGTGGAAGGATGAGGGGATGGCTGGGGAAAGAAGAGGAGAAGGAGGAGGAGAAACGAAAAGAGCAGATACTCTTAGAAACGGAGTGCCAAGTGCTTTTGAGATCCTACTTACATTCCACCACCAGGCTCAGCTGAGCTCAACTTGGGTTCCAAGAGATGCCTCTTATTCTTATTAACGATTTCCTCACATTCATAGAAGCTGGCTCAAATTCTTTTCTGACACTTTCAACCAACAGATATCTCCCACCAATGAGAATACGGACACTGAGAATTCGGAAGTATACAGATTTGCCTGTTTGTGAGAGAAGAGACAGTGAGTGCCGTGGTCTTTACTATTCTCTCACTGCTAAAAAAAAAAAAAAAAAAAATTGGCTGCAGATAACAAAATAATACTAATAAAAGCTTAAGAAACAAATGCATTTTGTTATTACACTTAGCTAGGAGGGGGGAAGCAGGCAATAGACAGATTTGTTGCAAGCCCCAACAGTGTCCTCAGGCACCCAGCCACCCTCAACTTATTAGTTTTCTATCTTTGTGGTTTTGGTCATAGAAGGCTACCACAGAGTTGGGCATCTTGACCAAAATCCAATAGCAATAGGAGGAGAGTTTGGGAGAGAATGGATCCATGTATTTGTATGGCTGAGTCACTTTGCTGTCCACCTGAAAATTTACAACATTGTTAATCAGCTATACTACAATATAAAATAAAAAGTTTTTAAAAAATCCAGTGGCAATCCCAAAGGGACGATACTTGCCCCATTGTGTACAGGTCTGATTTGTCCCTGGCATACCACCAGCCCCCTTCAGGTCCCATAGTATAAGCAGGTGTGAAATTAACAGAAGAGTCCCTGATGGAGATGAAACTCTGGCACTGGGTTCTGTTTTTTTTTTTTTTTCTTCTCACTGTTTTACTTGGAAGAGTCACCGAAGCTTTCTATATTTCAATAGTTCCTCATATGTTTAAAAAATGAAGGTAGTTATCCTTGGTGATTGTGAAAAGTAAATGATATAATATATACAAATATGCTTAGTTTAATATCTTAGAATTTACAACTTTCTTAAAGAATGAGATTTCCTTTCCTTTTTCATTCAGGCCTCACAGTTCCACTAGGGAAGGAAGTACAAGAGCCAGCTCAGAAAAAGGATGGACTTCAGAGTCAGATTTTTATTTCAAGTCCTGGTTCTGTCACTTATTAGTTATTTGGGTTTGACAAATTACTTTATCTTGCTCACTGGCAAATATTTACTGGGCACTTACTAGGTGACAAGCACTGTTTTGCCTGTTGAGGATACAAGAATGAACAAGAGAGACATACTTCCTGCTCTTTAAAGCCTATATTCTAGATTGCTCATTTATTAAGATTAATAATATATTACATCTATTATTGCTGTATGAATTAAGCAGAAGAGCTCATGCAGAATACCTGTGAATAGCAGATGCTCAAATTCTGAAAATTCTCTTCTCTCCTTCCCTTTCTCAGTCACTACTGGATGCTGGAAAAAGTACTGGGTTGGATGTTAGAACCCTGGCGTTCTAACCCTACCCCTGCTGTTCACTAGTTAGCTGTGTGATATCAGGCAAAGACCTTATTCTTTCTGGGTCTCAATTTCCTCTTCTGTAAAATAAGAGTGTTGTTTGAAATACTTTGTAAGACTCCCTTTGTTTGGTGAGATTCTGTATATCTCAAAAGCAATCATTCTTCTTGACATATTATGGCAGAATGGGTATATCAAACTCCTTGACAATTTAAGTCAAATTTATAACATTCATTAAGAACCTCCTAGGTCTAAGCATTGTGCTACATCCCTGCTTTTTATTTTAATCCCACAACAACTGTATAAGGCACGTATTATAATCTTCATTCTGTATGAGGAAATGGAGCTCAGAGAAGCGAATTTGGTCAAAGTCACCCAGCCAGTCAGAGGCAAAAGTGGCAATGATACCCACACCTGTCTGACTCTGAAGGCTTCAGCTTTGTCCTTCACTGCTCCTGTATGGTCGTTCTGAACTTGTCATAAAACCAACTGAACAGAGTCAAGGACTCCATAAATGAATCAGGATGTCACATCAGAAAGAATGCCCCCCTCATGGGTCATCCAGCGGAATGCACAGAGATAAGTGTGGGTCTTTCTGCATCCCAGGTGTTATTCCTGGTTTCTCGCCGTAGCTGCCCTCTGCCTCCGTCTCTGTGGATGGGCCCATGTGATGAATGAGAAAACAACATTACTGTCCAGGAATTATGTTTCCCACATCGCACATCTGCTGCTTGTCTGGCTGGGAGTTTGGCAAGTGTTTCAGTCTGTTGTGATGGTCAGACCTAGAGGCAGTGATCAGGTAGTCATGGCAACCAGCATCCCAAGAACACCATGGTGATGCCAAGGAGGGAGCACTGGATGGAGAGTCTAGTTGTCCACTCTGCCACGAATGCTCTGGCCTTGGGTTCCGTAGCTCTGGAACTTTAGTTCTTCAAATCTCTCCATTAGGATAATTTAATATTTAATTTCATACTGAAAGAGATAGGTCCTGAGATCCAAAGAGCATCTAGAGAGGTGGCATAAAAATCATATGAAGCTGAGAAAGACTAAAGAGGGGTACAAAAGTGCACCTGTGAAATATCCACTGTTGTCCCAGGAACAGTGCTGCATGCAATGTACCATCGCCTCAGGCCTCAGTTCACCCTGATGATATCCTTTGTACAGAGGAAGAAACTGAGACTTGGAGAAGTGACATGACTTGCCTAAGATCGCACAGCTAGGCAGTAAACGAATGAGAATTTGAAACCTTGCCTAGTTGATCCTAAATCTTTTTTATAGCACCTACACTTGGCTGCCATCAGTACCTTTGCTAGCATAGCTTCTGCTAGAGGTAGAATGAGGGCTGAAAAGAAATTCATGTGGTATCAGTCCCGAAGGCCCCGTCACTGGTTCCCCTACATAGTCCAGCTTGGTGGGATTCTGCTCTCTGGCCTAGACCTAAACCTTTTCAGCATCGGCTGAAGATCTTATCCTCACCCCAGTTTTTTAAATCCAGGTTCTCACCAATGTATTGATACTTCTGTTGTGCCCTAGGCAGTATATTGAAGTTGAGTCTCAGCTCAATTCTCTTTCTTTGCCTCATTGGGGAAAAAAAAAAAAAATATATATATATATATATGACAGAGTGTGCAAGATGCTCTCCAATCCCTGGATCATAATCTTCCTTCCCTCTGACTCTGAAGTTAAATTGCTTATTGTCCTATAGGTATTTGAAAATTCCTGTTTCCCAGAAACAGGTTCAGAAAAATCGCACTCTTTCATGATTTTTCTTCCCCTTCCCACCTTCCTATAATTGTTTTAGAATCACATGACACTATTATATACCCTTGACTTGGTGAGGGCAGGTTATCTGGCACTTCATAGCTGGTAGGCTCCAGGAACAGAAGAAAACTCTGACATTCCCTAAAATGGAATCAGAGGACCTGCCTTTGAGCCCCCTTGCTGCCATCAGCTAGCCTGTAACCTTGAGGAAGTCAGTGAACATTTTTGCATCAGCCAAATAAGAGGTCAGACGAAGCCCTCCTGAAGGTGTCATTCCATGCTAAGATTTGGTAATTCAAGCCATCCTTCTAGTAAACAAAATTTCAGTGCCCATTTGAAATTTAAGATGGTTCAATCTGCTCCTTATTTCAGAATGGACAGGGTTACCTCTCAGATTGATACAAATTCAATGTCCTCACCTTGAGCTGTTGATTTTTCTACCTCTCATTCTCCCTGAGTTCAGAGGCTGTGAACTATGAGTCTTTAGAGAGCTGTCTGTCTCCTGATCTGATGGGTAGAATGCTGGATAAAGGGCAAATAGAAATGGTGGTGGTGCCAGGGGAGAAAGTAAACAAGTTAAATGATACCTTTAGAGAACTGAAGACAAGGGTTGCCTGGGTCAGCCTGCCCTCACTATCCTATATTTCACTGTTTTTGGCCTCAATGGGTGATGGTATAATAGGAAGGGCATAGTCTTTGGATCTGGTTCTATCACTTAAATAGCTGTATGACCTTGGGCAAGTCATGCAACCGTTCTAAGCATCAGTGTCTTTTCTGTTAAATGCAGATAATGGTACCTTGATGGTTGTTGTAAGGATTAGTGATAAGACAGATAAAATGGTGGGGCACTGAAGTTTGGAGATACACACTGACATATTTACAGATGAACTGACACGTCTGCAATTTGCTTCAAAATAACAGGATATCATGGTCAATTGATTTTCCAAAAGGGAACCAAGGCAATTCAACAGTCTTTTGAATACTGTTCTCAATAAATGATGCTATAACACCTGGACATCCACTTGCAGAAGAATGAAGTGAGACAGTATCTCATACCATGTATGAAAATTAACTTGAAGCAAACACCTAAATATAATGACTAAAGCTATAAAACTCTTATAAGAAAGCATAGATGTACATCTTCATGATCATGAATTAAGCAACTGTTTCTTAGATTTGACACCGTAAATAAAAGCAACAAAAGAAAAACAATAGGTAACTTGGACTCCATCAGAATCAAAAACTTTGATGCTTTGAAGGACAGCATACAGAAAAAGATGACCCACAGAATAGCAGAAAATATTAATATTTAAACATTATTTATTTGATAAGACACATATCTTGAATATATGAAGAAGTTTCACATCTTAATAATAAAAAGATGAATAACTCAATTAAAAATGGCCAAATGATCTGAACAAATATTTGTCTAAGTAGTTCCCCCTTTATCCATTGGGAGCATGTTCCAAGACCCACGATGGAGGCCTGAAATTGCAGATCATACTGAAACTTACATACTATGTTTTTTCTTACAGATAAATAGCTATGAAAAAGTTTAATTTATAAATTAGGCATGGTAAGAAATTAAACAATAACTAATAATAAAACAGAACAATTAAATAAAACAGAACAATTATAACAACATACTGTAATAAAAGTTATATGAATGTGGACTCCCTCTTTCTCTCTGACTCTCTTTAAAAATTATAGTACCATGCCCTTCTTCTTGTGATGATGGGAGATGATAAAATGCCTACATGATGAGATGAAGTGAGGTGAATGACATAAGCATTGTGACGTCACGCTAGGCTAATGTTGACCTTTTGATGATACATCAGAAGGAGGATCATCAGCTTCAGGTGATCCTGGGTCATTGAGCTGTGATGATGTTGATGCTTGGATGTCAGAAACAGATGATATGGAAGGTTGGAGATCCTAGGTAGGCTGGAACAAGACTGCGTTGAGATTTCATCCTGTTACTCAGAACAGTTCACAATTTTTAAATTTATGAGTTCTTTATTCCTGGAATTTTCCATTTAATATTTTCAGATCATGGTTGACTGTGGGTAGCAGAAACCACAGAGAGTGAAATTGAGGATAAGAAGGGAATACTGTACAAATGACCACTGAGCACATGAAAATGCTCAACATCCTTAGCAATCAAGGAAATACTAATAAAAACAAAGATGCAGAATTATTATTAGGGCAGTCAAAATACTCTGAATGCTATTGTAATGACTGATATATATCATTATATATTTGTTCAAACTCATAGAATGTACAACACCAAAATGAATCCTACTGTAAACTGGAATTTGGGTGATTATTATGGATCAATATAGATTCTTCAATTGTAACAAATGTACCATTCTGGTGGAAGAAGTTAATAGGGAACGCTAAGTATATGTGGTGGAGAAGGAAATGGCAACCCACTCCAGTGCTCTTGCCTGGAGAATCCCAGGGACGAGGGAGCCTGGTGGGCTGCCGTCTATGGGGTCACACGACTGAAGCGACTTAGCAGCAACAGCAGCAGCAGCAGCAGCAAGCATATGTAGGGCGGGGGTGGGGGGGGCGGGGAGGCAGTTCCTAGTTGGCTCAGCAGTAAAGAATATGCCTGCCAATACAGGAGATGTGGGTTTGATTTCTGGGTCAGGAAGACCCCCTGGAGGAGGAAATGGCAACCCGCTCTAGTATTCTTGCCTAGATAATCCCATGGACAGAGGAACTTGGTGGGCTAGAGTCCATGGGGTGGCAAAGAATCAGACACAACTGAGCACGCATGCACTCAATTTTGAGAACCTAAAACTGCTCTAAAAATAAAGTCCTTAAAAATTTTAATTTAAAGTTAACAACTTTAAATAAATAAAAATAACAAAAAGTGTGAGGAAGATGTAGAAAAATTAGAATTCTTATACACTGTTGGTAGGTATGTAAAATGGTATAGCCACTGTGGAAACCAGTCTGGTAGTTTCTTAAAAGGTTAAATATAAAGTTACTCTATGACACAGAATTATCTCTGCCAGAACACTGGAGTGGGTAGCCTATCCCTTCTCCAGAGGATCTTCCCGAACCAGGAATCGAACCAGGCTCTCCTGCATTGCAGTCAGATTCTTTACCAACTGAGCTATCAGGGAAGCCCCATAAAGTTACTCTATGACCCAGAAATGTCTCTCTTAAGTATATACTCAAGAGAAATGAAAATATATGTCCACTTGTATATGAATGTTCTTATACACAAATGTTCTTAGTAAATTATTCATAATAGCCAAAAATGGGAGGTCAAAGTCCATCAACTGCTGGATGAATGTGTAAGATGTAGTCTATCCATACAATGGGGTATGATGTGGCAGAATAAAGAAATGAAGTGCTAATAGATTCTACAATATAGGTGAACCTTGAAAACATGATGCTAAGTGAAAGAAGATAGTCGCAGAAGACTATATACTGTATGATTCCGTTTATATAAAATGTCCATCATAGGAAAATCTATAGTGACAGAAAGTAGATTAGTGGTTACTTAGGGCTGGAGGAAGAGGGATGTAGGAACAGGGAATGACAGCTAGAGTATGGAATTTCTTTTTGGGGTGATGAAATGTTCTGAAATTGATTGTGGTGATTGTTGCACAACTCTATGAATATACTACAAATTATTGCATTACACACTTTAAATACGTGCATTGTATGGTATGTTAATTGTATCTTAGTGATGAAGCACAAGCTGGAATCAAGATTGCCAGGAGAAATATCAGTAACCTCAGATACACAGATGATACCACCCTTATGGCAGAAAGCGAAGAACTAAAGAGCCTCTTGATGAAAGTGAAAGAGGAAAGTGAAAAGTTAGCTTAAACCTCAACATTCAGAAAACTAAGATCATGGCATCTGGTCCCATCACTTCATGGGAAATAGATGGGGAAACAGTGGAAACAGTGGCTGACTTTATTTTTCTGGGCTCCAAAATCACTGCAGATGGTGACTGCAGCCATGAAATTTAAAGACGCTTGGTCCTTGGAAGAAAAGCTATGACCAACCTAGACAGCTTATTAAAAAACAGAGACATTACTTTGCCAACAAAGGTCTGTCTAGTCAAAGCTATGGTTTTTCCAGTAGTCATGTATGGATGTGAGAGTTGGACTATAAAGAAGGCTGAGCATCAAAGAATTGATGCTTTTGAACTGTGGTGTTGGAGAAGACTCTTGAGAGTCCCTTGGACTGCAAGGAGATCAAACCAGTCCATCCTAAAGGAAGTTAGTCCTGAATATTCATTGGAACGGAGAAGGCAATGGCAAGCCACTCCAGTACTCTTGCCTGGAAAATCCCATGGATTGAGGAGCCTGGTAGGCTGCAGTCCGTGGGGTCGCTAAGGGTCGGACACGACTAAGCGACTTCACTTTCACTTTTCACTTTCCATTTTCACACATTGGAGAAGGAAATGGCAACCCACTCCAGTGTTCTTGCCTGGAGAATCCCAGGGAAGGGGGAGCCTGGTGGGCTTCCGTCTATGGGGTCACACAGAGTCGGACACGACTGAAGTGACTTAGCAGCAGCAGCAGCAGCAGCATTCATTGGAAGGACTAATGCTGAAGCTGAAACTACAATACTTTGGCCACCTGATGAGAGGAGCTGACTCATTGGAAAAGACCCTGATGCTGGGAAAGATTGAAGGTGGAAGGAGAAGGGACTACAGAGGATGAGATGGTTGGATGGCATCACCAACTCAATGGACATGAGTTTGAGTAAACTCCGGGAGTTGGTGATGTACAGGGAGGCCTGGCGTGCCATGGGGTTACAAAGAGTTGGACATGACTGAGCGACTGAACTGAACTGAATGTTGTTATTCAAAAAATAAAACCTAAGTTGATGTTGATGGTGGAGAGTAAGTGAGAGACTAGAAGAAACAAGATTGATTGGTTATGATTTGATCATGTAGAAGCTGGTTAATAGGTACCTTCAGGTTCATTGTACTATTTTCCCTACTTCTATATATGTTTGAAATTTTCTATAACAAAAATAAGTTTAAAGAAATAAAACAGCAAGACATAATAGGCTGGCAATAAATTCAACTATTACTATTATTATTACATCATAGAGCCAAGACTGAATTTGAGAATTTAAGCATATACCCCTAAATAACCCATTATTAATACATTTGACAGTTTTCCTTTAACTTGCTTACATTCCTTTTGTAGGAAATAGCACTCTTCATCATGACCACAGATGGCCAGGAGAACAACTGGTCACACACACAAAGATGGTGTGTAACCTCTGACTTGTCCCCTTCTTTATCTCCCTATGGCCAGTCATCCACTCTTGCCAATTTCCTTCCAGATGACTCATCTTCAGCCATCCTTCTTACTCATGCCACCTATCTAGACCAAATCCTTGGCAAATTCTACCAAGGCTGCAGCAATAGCTGAACTTCTCTCACAGCCTCTCATCAATCCCTCCCCTGAGTCTAGTGCTCATCTCTGCTACTCATCATCAGTGGACTCTTACCATGCATGTCCTTACATATTCTTATCCCTTATTCAAAGATTAACAGGTTCTACAGGGCTTATAGCATATACTCTTAATTTTTCTATCTGGATTCCTTCATCTGATGCAATCCTGTGAATTCAGACTTATTTCCATTTCAAAATGTGTCCCTATTGCTTTGATTTAGCACTTCCATCCACTGTGTTCATTCAGGCATCCACATGCTTCAAATGAGGCAAATCTAAAATAGCTTTTATCCAATCACGTTATTCCATTTTTCTTCCCAGTGATTGGCTTGGTAATGTGGGTGTGATGAAATTCAGTACAGCAACACATGAGAGGACGTCTTTGGGGGAAGAGTAAACCTTGGGGGAAAAAAGTATTTCTCTTAAAAAAGACACAGAAGAAGAGACATGCCCTTTCTTCATTGATGTCTGAAACTGCTGCAGTCTTCTTGTGACCATGAAGAAAAAGTCAGGAGAATGGGAGATACTGTTGAGCTGGAGCCATAAAGCCACTGAACAGCTGAATTAAATAAAATCTGGAACTGAGCTACTTCTGCACATCTTATTACATGAAATAATAGATGTTCTTACAGTGCAAGGCAATTTTATTTCAAATCCTAAATCTTTGTGAACCATCTCAATACAGAGTCTCCCAGACTTTGGTTTAGGAGACAGCTAGACTCTATTTTCAAACTTCTTCTTGTGACTTACTAGCTCTGGGAATTTGGCAAGTTACTCACTTTTTCTAGTCCAGTCCTTCTCAAATGTTAGTCTGCATCAGAATCACCAAGGGGTTTGTTAAAGCACAGATTCCTGAACACCACCCCACAGGGATTTGGTTTTAGGAGGTTTGTGATGGAGCTGAGGAATTTACATTTCTAACAAGTTCTCTGGTAATCTGGTGTACCTCCAAGGACCACACTTCTAGTAACAGTGCCCTAGTCCTAAATTTCTTTGTCCACAAAACATGAGAGTAATCCCTAGTAAGTTTTATTATCAGGATTAAACCTGATAATACAGACACACTGCTTGGCCTAGTGCCTGACATAGAAGTAGGGCTCAGAGACAATAGCTATTAATGTTCACTTGGGAAAATGTTAATCCTGCAGCTGAGGGCTCAGTTTGTGTGAATTCCAGATTCAGATTCATTTCTCTGGAGTTCTGGGGCCTTGCCTAGCAAGTATTCCCAGACAAAAGAGCCAAAAGAAACCTGTTGACTGCTGATATTAACTAGGTGGCGTGGGAGAATGACATGAGTGATTTGTTGGGATGATTGGAAATCATCTGAAATACAGCCTGGTTGAGAAGTAGCTGGGAGGAAAAATGGCCTTCACTTATCAGCTTCCCATTAAAATGGTTTGTAGTGTGTCCCAGCTTTATCCAAATGATTAAAGAGGTGAGACCTTGAAGAGGGGTAGGGGAGGGAACCAGACTTGCTGGCTGGCTTCAAAGAGGGAAGGCAATAAAAGATTAGTTATTAAATAAATGAAATTCAGGAAATGATCCAATGTCTTGGGAGTGTTCAATCACAGAAGACGAGAAGCTTCTAACCTTGTAGAGTCAAAGAAATTTAGAGAAACAGGTTACCTCAGGCATGTCATTCTCTTGCAGTTTCTCAGGGTAAGGAAAAATTAAGAAGACTGAGAAATCTGGATTTTAAAAAAATTTCCATGGATTCAGGTCCTAAACTTTTCAACAGATCTTACATTTTCTTTAATTCCAAGCAATAAAGGAAGGTTTCTATTGCTGTTGTTGTTGGTATATAGCAGAAACACAGCCACTTATTGAGTCCTTTCTATGAGCCAACACCATGTTAACATTTACCTGCATTATTTCATTTTATCCCTTTAACAATTATAGGATGTAGGCTCTACTTACGTCTTTTAGAGGTGAGTAAACAGGTTCAGAAAAATGAGTGGTTTCAGCCATATGTTTAGTAGAAGTGACTTTAACCTCGACCCAAATGGTACTTTAACTTTTCAAATAACATGTAACTCTATTTTCTCACTGTTCTCCCCAGAATGTTAGGTAGGTTTTAATGTTCCTGCATTTTTAGATAGGGACCTGGAGATGTAGAGGATTTACATGACATGCCCAAATTTCATCATGAGCTGGAACTCAAGAGCTCTCTCTTTACTATATTACAGTGCCAACTCCGAATTGCTTTATAGAGGTAATCTGTATGACATACCAATTTATAATTCCTTTCCAGTTAATAAACAAGACAAAAGAGCTTCCAAAATATCTTCTCACACTAGTTTCTTAGAAACAGTGTTCACCTTCATCTTGATTTTCCTTCTCTCTTATTTCCATTTTCTCCCATTTCCAGAGTAGGAATCACCTCTCCAAACATCTCATATTCTGGCATTGTGTTGACTTCCATGTATCTATGAGCGGAGAGTCGGACATGACTGAGCGACTGAACTGAACTGAACTGAAACCTCGCCCTCAGCTTTATAAGTAGACTCTTTATTAAACTCCCTTCTATTACCAGTTTAATTTTGCTACCTATTTTCCTTCCAGGTCCCTGATAAAGATGTTGGAGACCATTATAAGGATATTGGCATTTATTCTGAGAGAGATGGGGGTGGGGGAATAAAAGAGTGATGTATTCTGAAAAAGTCAATCTGGCTGCTGTGTTGAAAATTTTAACAGGGCAAGACGGAAGCAAGGAAACAGTTGGGAGGCTACAGCTATAATCTAGATGAGACACATTTCATTTGTATACCTATAGTGACCACATCGGAGAAGGAAATGGCAACCCACTCCAGTGTTCTTGCCTGGAGAATTCCAGGGACGGGGGAGCCTGGTGGGCTTCCGTCTATGGGGTCACACAGAGTCGGACACGACTGAAGTGACTTAGCAGCAGCAGCAGCAGCATGAGCCCTAGAGAGACAGAATGACTAAGTCAGAAATCATTCTTCTGTTTGTCCCTATTTCCTTTTAATTAGTCTTCACCACCTACGACTTGCAAAAGGTCAGATATTATTATCTGCATATTAGAGATGAGGAAATTGAGTCAACAGAAAGGTTAAAAATGTTTCCTAAAACAACCACATGGCTTTCGTCAGTGTTCTTTCTGATTTTAAAGTACTCTTTGTAAGGCTTTACTTTGAGTTGGCCAGAAATCTGACTGTGAGAAGAGTTCAGAATCTGCCCACAATCAGGTTAAGCTCAGACTGATCTTAAGCAAATTTCTTATCTTCTCGGGTATCTGTTTCCTCTTTTATAAAATGGAATTTCTGTAAAATTTGAAGGTAATGCATAAAGTGCTTCTACTGTGCCTAAAGTAAAAGACATTAACAAAAGCAAGTTATATGTATGTATATAAATACATACATACACATACATATATACATAAACTTATAAAAATGTTACAGTGTTAGCTTTTATATTTAGCTTTGATCCATTTTGAGTTAATTTTTGTATATGGTATAAGGGTCCAACTTCTGTTTTTTTCACATGAATATCCAGATTTTCAAACACCATTTGTTGGAAATCTGCCCTTTCCCCCATTGAATGGTTTGGCATGCTGGTTGAAAATCATTTTACTGTATATGCAAGGGTTTATTTCTGGTTATTTTGTTCCATTGGTCTATATGTGTATCCTTATGCTAACACCTCACTTTTTTTGATTACCAAAGCTTTTCAATAAATTTTGAAATGAGGAAGCATGAAACTTCTATGTTCTTCTTTTTTTCAAGGTTATTTTGGCTATTCTGGGTCCCTTGAAATTTGAAATTTCATATAAACTTGAGAATGCCCTTTTCTATTTCTGAAAAAAAAAATCATTGGGAATTTAACAGGAATTGCATTGAATCCGTAGATAGCTTTTAGTTATATTAATATCTTAACAATATTAAGTCTTCTTGCCTGTGAACACAGGATGCCTTTCCATTATTTGTATCTTTTATTTCTTTCAGCATCATTTTGTAGTTCTCAGTGTCATTTGCTGTCTTGGTTAAGTTTACTCATTAATATTTTATTCTTTTTTGATGCTATTGTTTTCTTAATTTCCTTTTCAGATGGTTCATTGTTAACATAGGCAGGTGCAACTGATATTTTGCTCATTGATTTTGAATTTTGCAAATTTGCTCATTTATTTATTATTAGTCCTAACAGTTTTTAAAAAATCTTTAAATTTTATTCATATAAGATCATGCCATCTGTGAACAGAAACAATTTTATACTTTCATTTCCAATTTGGATGGCTTTTATTTTTCTTGTCTAATTACTTTGGCTAGGACTTCCATTATTATGTTTAATGCAAGTGGCAAAACCAGGCATTCTTGCCTGTCCTGCTCTTAGAGGAAACGCTTTTAGTTTTCCACAATTGAATATGTCGCTGCTGCTGCTGCTAAGTCGCTTCAGTCGTGTCCGACTCTGTGCAACACCATAGATGGCAGCCCACCAGGCTCCTCCGTCCCTGGGATTCTCCAGGCGGGCATACTGGAGTGGGTTGCCATTTCCTTCTCCAATGCATACATGCATGCTAGTATGTTAGCTGTAGCTTTTTTCACACATGGTCTTTACTATGTTAAGGTAGTCCCCCTTTGTTCCTAGTCTTTTGAGTACAGATTACATTTTTAAAGACACTTGGGCTACTCAGTGGAGAATAGACTGGGTGGGGATGATATGATAGAAGCTTTCGGGAAGCTGTTGTACTAGTTTGTTTGTTTGTTTGTTTGTTTCAGCTGTGTCACGTGGTTTGTGGATCTTAGTTCCCAGACCAGAGATTAAACCTGGGCCACGGCAGCCAAAGTGCCATGTCCTAACAACTAGACCACTAGGGGATTCCCTTTTGTACTAGTTGAAGCAATAGGTAATGTCATTCTGAATTAGGAAACTGTCAGGAAGAATGAAGAGGCAAGAAAAGTTATAAGAGAGTTTTAGGAAATAAGGTTAGTGGATCTTAGTGATTGAATTGATATGCTAGTAAGGGAAGGATTACTAGTAAGGGACGGATGCTTTCCAGTCTTCTGACTTGGGAAACTGGATAAAGAGACCACTTTTAGGGATAGCTTTGTGAGCAAATATGATGAATTAGTTGAAAACAAGGCACCTAAGGTTGGGAATTTAGATGGAAGGGTCAGACGCTTGACAAGAAGAGGCACAAACTGGAGAAGTTTTGATGTATTTCCATCCAGGTGGATGTCAAAACCATGTGTATGGATGAATCAAGCAAAGGTTACAAGAACGAATGCTTGGAGAATTCAGGCAGGTAAAATCACAGTGAATAGACCTGATGTAATACTGTAAGGGACCACAGGGCCTGGGGCAAATGACCACACATGTCCTGCCCAAAACCTTTCCAATGTAATCTGCCAAGCAGAAAATGCTGGCTTGCATGCAAGTCTTCTCCTATCCCATCATTATCCCTCATAAGCCTAACAGAATAGGTTCCATCATCTTAATGGAATTTCAGGGAGCGTGGCTGACCAGTGGGGAGGTAATTAGAATCAAGAGACACCCCTTGTCTTCCCCCCAGCACTCCTGACATCATTCCACAGAGGCAGATGTGGCTCCAGCTGCAATTGGCTCTGTTCTTAGCAGCATTACGCAGAGCAGTGGCTGCCGGGAGCTCAAATTTGAGAGCCTGGGGGTCCTTAATATGAGAGAGCCAAGAGATCTCAAGGCCAAGGCCAGCAGACCTGGCTTCTGTTTCAAGGTCTGGAAGCACAGTTCTTCAAAACGTCAACATATTAAATGACCCGCTGAAGGCTTGGCTTCTTGTACATGTGATATTTGGAAAGAAAAAGTTATTTTTGTTGTTGTTTTTATATAAATAACACAATCTGACTTTTCAGCACTACAGAGAGGTCTAGGCAGCCAGGATGGAAGACCCCCCACAAGAGTGACTTTCTGGAGCCAGTTCTTACACGAGCCTGAAGCTCCAAGGGGATTTGGGCCTGAGCAGCCAGAGGTCAGCATCTCTCTTCCTGTTTTTCCCACAAATGGCAGGCCAACTGGGGCAGGAGATCCAGACAACCAGCCTATGTGGTTGAGGCTGTTTTTTGAAATGCCAGATTGAACAAACTTAGCAAGCCTGTGATTTTTGCCTCTTTGATGACTATCCAGACCAGGGAGGAGATTTTAGGAGGCTCTTTCCAGTGACAGAAATAATTAGGTCCATTAAGCAAGTAGCAAGCAAATATACTCATCTTTAAAATCCTGGCTCAGATGTCACCTTCTGCATCCAAACCTTTGTCTATATCATTCCTTTGGGGCCCCATAACATTTACTTCTGTTTTGAGCCTAACTGGACCATATTTGGGGCTTCTCAAAGGCAAAGAGAATCATATTCTAACTCATCTCTTAAAAATTGGAGTATAGTTGCTTTACAATGTTAATTTCTGCTATACAGCAAAATGAATCAGCTACACATATACATATATCCCCTCTTCTTTGGATTTCCTTCTAGGTCACCACAGAGCACTGAGTCGAGTTTCCTGTGCTATACGGTAGGTTCTCATTAGCTATCTCCTTCATACATAGTAGTGCATATATGCCAGTCCCAATCTCTCAGTCTACCCCACCCTCCTTTCCTCTCTTGGTATCCATGTGTTTGTTCTCTACATCTGTGTCTCAAGATGTTCATCTATACCGTTTTTCTAGATTCCACATATGGGTTAATATATGATATTTGTTTTTCTTTCTGACTGACTTCACTCTGTATGACGTTCTCTAGGTCCACCCACATCTCTGCAAATGGCACAATTTTGTTCCCTTTTATGACTGAGTAATATTCCATTATATGGCTTCCTAGGTGGTGCACTGGTAAGGAATCTGCCTGCCAATTCAGGAGACATAGGTTTGATCCCGGGGTTGGGAAGATCTCCTGGAATAGGATATGGCAACCCACTCCAGTATTCTTGCCTGGGAAATTTCCTGGACAGGACCCTGGAGGGCTATAGTCCATGGAGTGGCAAAGGGTCAGACACAACTGAACAACCGAGCACACACACACAATATCGTATTGTGTAAACGTACCACATCTTATTTTTCTATTCCTCTGTTGATGAGTGTTTAGGTTGTTTCCATGTCCTGGTTATTATAAATAATGGTGCAATGAACACTGGGGTGCATCTATCTTTTTGAATTGTGGTTTTCTAATTCTTCGTGTATCTGCTCCAGGACCAAGCGAAAGTTACCTAGTACAGAGTCAGTGTTTGAATGATAAATACATTGCTTTATTGTTTCATTAAGGCATTGTTCCTTCCTTCACAGTGCCTATTTATGGCTACCACTTTTTGGCTATTTTTTTTTAAGCTTGTTTATTTATTCAATTTTGACTGTGCTTGCAGTCTTTTCTCTAGTTGCAGAGAGCAGGGGCTACTCTCTAGTTGGGGTGCGTGGGCTTCTCTTGTTGTGGAGCACAGGCTCTAGGTGCATGGGCTTCAATAGCTGTGGCTTGTGGGCTCAGTAGTTGCTCTCCCAGGCTCTCGAGCACAGGCTCAATAGTTATGGCACACGGCTTTAGGTGCTCTGCAACATGTTGGTCAGGGATTGAACCCATATCTCCTGCTTTGGCAGCCATATTCTTTACCACTAAGCCAGCAGGGAAGCCCCCCTGACACACAACTTTTCTTTCTTCTAGTGATTGTATTAGTTTCCTAAAGCTTCCATAACAAACACTGCAAAGTGAGTGGCTTAAAGAACAGAAATATATTGTTTCACAGTTCAGAAGGCTAGGAGGCAAGTATCAAGATGTCACAGGGTTGGTTCCTACTAAGGGCTGTGAGGGAGATTCTGTTCCATGCTTCTCTCTTCACTCCAAGTGGTTTGCTGGAAATTTGAGGTGTTCTTGCTTTGTAGATACACTGTCCTGATCTCTGTCTTCATGTTTACTTGGCATTTCTCCTTGTATGCACACCTAAACGTCCCTTTAATAAGGACCCTAGTTATATTGTATTCAGGGCCCACTCTACCCTAATATGACCTCATCTTAATTAATTTCATCTGCACTCACCCTGTTTCCAAATAAAGCCATATTCTGAAGTTCTGGAAGCTAGAATTTCAAATTATGAATTTGTGGAAGACACAGTTCAATTCCTCATTTTTTACCTAGTGATTTTTCACAGCACTCTCTAATCTCATAGCTTAAATCAGGTCAGGAATTATGTCTTGCTCTTTTCACAAGGGTCTGGTGAATTAGATGGAGCTCTGCTCTAGAAGAACAAGTCACTTCTACTTCCTGGCCTTGGTTTTCTCATATGTAAACGGCAAAGATGGAATAAATAATGCTTCAGCAACTTCCAGCTCTGAGATTCTTGGATTTCTCTGGTACTTAACTAGCCTCAGGGCCTGTTGTCTTTTCTAGACATTCTACTCTTTTCATTAACTAGCAGCAGACCTCATCATCAGTATTTGATTGTTGCTAATCAATGACATTTCTCATTTTTTATTCAATAATTTGTATACTTATGTAGTTTGTTGATCTATGCTTTTTTACTGGGTGTCAAGGTATACTCCTGATGTAATTATTAATAACCTTGAAGAAGATGTTATCCACACAATCTGAAAGGAGTTCACACTTAGTTATACAAATGATGATCTAGCCTTCTCGGATTTCCTGTTGCATTAATGAATAACTAGGTCTGGTATCTGCCTAGTGTCTATGTGGCCCTAATACATATTGTTCACCTCTATCAGCTGGTTCTCTCCTTTATGCATATTTCTCTAGCCACATTATATGTGTATGTCTCTGTGCATCTCTGTGTATATCATTATTAATATTCATTCCTACCTTTATGCATTTGTTTTAGATATTCTTTATTTCTTACATATGGCCTTTTCCATCATCTCTTACTCATCAATCAAGATCTAGCTGAAATTCCACCTCTTCCATTAAGTCTTCTCTTACTTTCCCAGGCCAAATAATCCACCCCATTCTCTGAGCTGCCATTGTATATGTATATTTCTTTCACATTTAATCACTTTCTACTTTGTATCTGCAGAGGATTCAGTTTCACCACTTTTTAGCTCCAACTCTGAGTAAATCAGTTAAGTTTTCAAGTCTCAAGTTTATCCATCTGCCAAGTGGGAACCATTATGCCCAACATATAGCGTAGTTATGAGAATTATTTAAAACAATAAATGTGAAAGTACTGGAACACAGTAGGTGAATAATAAATGGTAGTTCCCTCTTCATAATCACCCAAGTAAGGTTGGTGCATTTGTTCATTTCTGCACCCCCAGTGCCCTCTTGAATACAACCTGGTATTTGCTGTATGCTTAATAAGATATGGATGCATGAACAGATGGATAGGTGGTAAACTGAATAACCTGTGAGAAAAGTTGAGAATACTCAATTTGGGCTACTGTTTTTATGTAAGCAATGCCTGAGTTGAGTCTTTATGGTCCAAAACCATGATCTAATTAGTAAACAAAGAAAGGCATTTCTGGCACTTTGTATACAGTTTCTCACGCCACCCCCTAAAGACTCAAACTCATACATTATTTATTTGTTCACTCCTGCTCAGACACTCAAAATACTAAAGCTGCCTCTTGGCTGCTATATTCAGCCAAGTCTTTCTCCTTACACTTGACTTGTTCTATGTATTGTTCTATGTATTCTTTCTTCTTTCTCTCTATTTGTCCATCAGAATTTACCTGCTCCTGAAGACTTTTGAGAGTCCCTTGGACTGCAAGGAGATCCAACCAGTCCATCCTAAAAGAGATCAGTTCTGGGTGTTCACTGGAAGGACTGATGTTGAAGCTGAAACTCCAATACTTTGGCCACCTGATGTGAAGAGCTGACTCATTGGAAAAGACCCTGATGTTGGGAAAGATTGAGGGCAGGAGGAGAAGGGGATGACAGAGGATGAGATGGTTGGATGGCATCACCAACTCAATGGACATGAGTTTGGGTAAACTCTGGGAGTTGGTGATGGACAGGGAGGCTTGGCGTACTGCAGTTCATGGGGTCGCAAAGAGTGAGACATGACTGAGTGACTGAACTGAACTGTGCTAATCACTTAGGGCTCCAATTATTACAGAAAAAAGTCTTCAACTGGTGGAAAGAAGGGCTTAATGGCATATTGACCAGCCTTCAAAACTGCCCCAAAGGATCCTCAATTTATGATCTTCGTGCCCTAGTAGTGTGCCCTCCTGTGCTGAATAAGGATGACTGGGGTGGTCAATAAAATAATGAGAAAGTGACTGTATGATGTCCAGGGCGAGGCCATAAAGCACATCGCTGCCTCTGCCTTGGGCTCTGGGACTACTCGCATGGAGGAAGCCAGCCACCATGTTGTGAGGACACTCAGCAGCCCTGTTGATAGACTCACGTGGATAGAAACTGAGGGTTTCTGCCAACACTCAGTACCAACTTCCTAGTTACATACGAGAGAACCACCTTGAAAGCAGGTCATCTAGCCCCACTCGATTTTATCTAGCCCAGACCAACGTCTGATTCGATCTCATTCGACTCTGAGTCTGAATGTTTGAATCAGCAGCCAAATCATCCCCCAATTCCTCACCCACCTAAAGCATGAGACATATTAAATATGTATTTTTCATTTAGTTAGGCCACTTATTTGGAGGAGGTTTTATGTGTGTGTGTGTATGTGTAGCAATAGATAACTAGTACATTGGGTTACCCAAAAGCTATTGATTTCTTATACCCAAAGAGTAAGATTACAATTCATAGGTTCTAGGAATTACAATGGAGAAGGCAATGGCAAGCCACTCCAGTACTCTTGCCTACAAAATCCCATGGACGGAGGAGCCTGGTAGGCTGCAGTCCATGGGGTCGCAGAGTAGGACACGACTGAGCGACTTCACTTTCACTTTTCACTTTCACGCATTGGAGAAGGAAATGGCAACCCGCTCCAGTGTTCTTGCCTGGAGAATCCCAGGGATGGGGAGCCTGGTGGGCTGCCGTCTATGGGGTCTCACAGAGTCGGACACTACTGAAGCGACTTAGCAGCAGCAGCACGAATTACAATGAGAGAGATTGCGAACAGACAGAACTATCAAAGCTTCTTGAGTTCCTACCAATTAAAAGCAGGGAACATTCAGCTACTTTGTAAAACTGCATGATAAACTGCATGATAGTATCTACAGAAGGTGAACATGTACAAATCCTAACATTCAGAAATTCCACTCACAGATATGTACTTAGCAGAAATGCATGAACTAAAGACACATCCAAGGATTTTTATGGCAGCATTATTGATAATAGCCCAAACTCAGGAACCATCCAGATGCCCAACAACAGTAAAATGGATCAGTGAATTGCAGTATATACACTGGACACTGTGCAGAATAAGAGTGATCAAGCAAGATACAACTGCACACAATATGAATGCACGTCTCCAGTATCACGTAGAGTTAAAAAAATCCAGACATTAGAACATCCACTTGTGATTCCATTTGTATAAAGTATAAAAAGGCAAAATTCATCTATAATGTAGTTGTTATGTTGTTTGGTGGTATTTAGTCACTAACTCATGTCTGACTCTTTTTGCGATCCCAAGGACTATAGCCTGCCAGGCTCCTCTGTCCATGGGATTTCCCAGGCAAGAATATCGGAGTGTGCTGCCATTTCCTTCTCCAGGGGATCTTCCTGACCCAGGAATCAAATTCACATCTCTTGCATCTCCTGCATTGGCAGGCAGTTTCTTTACCACTGAGCCACTAGGGAAACCCATAATGTAAACTGGTAGTTACCTTCAGAGATGGTAGTAAGGGGGCTGCTGGTGATATTCTGATTCTTGATTTGAACTCTAATAACATGGGGCACATTCTCCATTTGGAAAACTCAGTGAGCTATACACTTATGACTTATGCATTTTTCTGTATGTACATTTACTTAAAAACAACGTAGCTTTAAAAAAGGACTTAACCAATTTTTAAAAAGAAACAAGTGTACTTGAGAGCAGAAAGGGATCTTGCCTTATATTAAGGAGGGAGATGGGAAATTCATGATCTGATATTAATTTGCTCTGGGCCTCATTATCCTAATAATAATAAAATAACTACCTAAAGTATTATGTCAAACAAATAAGTATGACATTGTAATTAACTGTAAAATACTTCAGGAGAGATAATAGTATACTCATTTTACAAATGTGGAAACATAAGTTAAGACAGATTGAGTAACTTGCCCAGAGTTACACTATGTATTAATGTCATGGATTGCACTTGAATCTAGATCTCTGGCTCCTTCAGTTCAGTTTCAGTTCAGTTGCTCAGTCGTGTCCGAATCTTTGCGACCCCATGAACCGCAGCATGCCAGACCTCCCTGTCCATCACCAACTCCCAGAGTTTACCCAAACTCATGTCCATTGAGTCAGTGATGCCACCCAACCATCTCATCCTCTGTCGTCCCCTTCTCCTCCCACCCTCAATCTTTCCCAACATCAGGGTCTTTTATAATGAGTCAGCTCTTCGCATCAGGTGGCCAAAGGATTGGAGTTTCAGCTTCAACATCAGTCCTTCCAATGAACACCCAGGACTGACCTCCTTCAGGATGGACTGGTTGGATCTCCTTGCAGTCCAAGGGACTCTCAAGAGTCCTCTCCAACACCACAGTTCAAAAGCATCAATTCTTATAACTCCTAAGACTGCTTTTTTCAGCAAAGCCATAGGACCACTGAAAAGTAACTAGGTGTGATCTCTCCTCCTCTAGTATAAGATTAGGATCTATGCAAGTGTAAATCTATGTTGCATGTGTATGTATTCAATAGGTTTGTACACATACACCTATGTGTGGGGGTTATGTGGGTGTTCATGTACTGAGCTACGCGGCCAAGGCTCTTTCTGCCCAGTGCCAATATCTACAGGGAAACTGAAAAATGTGAAGATTCACAGGGATGATTCCAAATATTTGACCTTTAGCATTGGGTCATGCTAAAGTAAAGCAACTGACTAGACCCTCTCTCTGCTTTTCACCCAGATATTTACTCAGTACAGATGCTGGCTCAGACTCAGTGACCTGTTGGGTGAATTGATCTGTACAACTGTCCTTAGGTATCTGCAAGGGATCGGTTCCAGGACCACCAACCCCGACATCAAAATCCATGGATGTTTCAGTTCCTTATATAAAATGGTATAGTACTTGCATATAACCATGCACATTCTCTTGTATACTTAAAATTATCTCTAGACTATCTATAACACTGGATGCATTGTAACTGGCATGTAAATAGTTGTGTTGTAATGTAAATGCATTGTAATTGGCACGTAAATTTGCACAGCAAATTCAAGTTTTGCTGTTGGAGCATCCTAGAATTTTTTTCCAAATATTTTCTATCCTTGCTTGATTGAATCCATGGATGTGGAATCTGCAGGTATTGAGGGCTGACTATATTCATTTCCCTGATGTTTTTCTTGCTTCTGTTATTCCTGATCTTGAACTTAGAACAATAAAACTCTCAAATTGAAGCTGAGCACACGGTCACCAAGCTAGAGACTCCATCTGTCATCCTTCCTTGAAGTGGGACATGATTAAGGGTAAATGATGCATGGAACCTCTTGTCACCTCCTTAAATATAAAATCCCTTATGCAGGACTTGGTTTTTTTCCTCTCTGCATGCTGGAAAGCTGACAAGATAGCAACCCAGTTTCAACCAGAGAAAAGGATGACACTCTGAAGATGATACAAGGGATTTCCCTGGTGGTTCAATGGGTAAGACTTGGTGCTTCCACTGCAGAAGACATGTGTTCTATCCCTGGTCGGGGAACTAAGATCCTGCAAGCCACTCTGTGTGGCCAAAAAACTGAAAAAAAAAATAAAGATAGCACTTCCTATTATTAAAAAGTTTTTATTTTTTTAATTTTTTTCTTTTCTTTATTTATTTTTATTGGAGGCTAATTACTTTACAATGTTATATTGGTTTTGCCTTACATTGACATGAATCTGCCCGGGGTGTACATGTGTTCCCCTTCTTGAACCTCCCTCCCACCTCCCTCCTCTCTTTATCCTCCCTCCGGATCATCCCCGTGCACCAGCCCCGAGCATCCTTTTAAAAATCAATAAAGATGGTACAGAAATCAGCTGGAAGAAACCTGTGTGGCTTGTGGAGTACAGCCACCCCACTCACCCCATTGCTCCCCTTTGGTCTGTTAAAAGAGGAAGAAATCTGTTTTCTATCAGCCCAGTGTGGGGCTTCCTGAAGCCTCCCTGACACCTGTAGCTTTACATGAGGGGTTAATGGCCAGAGACCATGAAAGAGTGCCTTGGCCAATGGCCAGCAGCTCAGCCCTCAGGGAGCAGACACTTGTGTCCCCAGGTAAGAGACCACACTGTGGGAGGCAGTCCCAGAGGAATAGATAATTTCTTTTTTGTGGCTGACAACAGGGTCCCACATTCACCTTTTTATTTGATCCCCATGACAAATATATGGGGTTGGAATTAACTTTACTACCATTTTGTAGGAAAACCAAGTTTCAAAGAAGTGCCTTGCTCGTGTTAATAAGTGACATGAAGCCAAAAGCTTTTCATCATTCCTCATCTCCCTGGAAAAAGATTTACATGGAAACTTGAGGCTAAGGAAGGGGTTCCTGACAGATGCCTTTTCACCACTGCTATAGAGCCACACAATTCAGAGGGACAGTTCTGGCCTCTTCTGTAAGAAGGTAAAAAAATGCAGGAATTTCAGGAATCTGACTTTAAATCAGCCTTGCTCTGTGTGCTCTGTCAGCCTTAGGTACCAGCTGGAATAATTGGATAGCTTTATGACCATAACCTAGACTACAGCACACTCACTTTCATTGGAGTCACAAAATAAGCCTGTAATTTTTTTTCTTTTTATTTATTTTTTATTGAAGGATAATTGCTTTACATAATTTGGTTGGATTCTGTCAAACCTCAACATGAATCAGCCATAGGTATTCATACATCCTCTCCCATTTGAACCTCCCTCCCATCTCCCGCCCCATCCCACCCTGCTAGATTGATACAGAGCCCCTCTCTGAGTTTCCTGAGCCATATAGCAAATTCCCGTTGGGTATCTATTTTACATATGGTAATGTAAGTTTCCATGCTACCCTTTCTATACATCTCACCCTCTCCTCCCCTCTCCCCATAAGTCTATTCTCTATATCTGTTTCTCCATTGTTGCCCTGTAAATAAATTCTTCAGTACCATTTTTCTAGACTCTGTATATATGAGTTAGAATACGATATTTATCTTTCTCTTTCTGACTCACTTCACTCTCTATAATAGGCTTTAGGTTCATGCACTGTATCAGAACTGACTCAAATGTATTCCTTTTATGGCTGAGTAATATTCCATTGTGTACCACAACTTCTTTATCCATTCATCTGTTGATGGATATCTAGGTTGCTTCCATGTTCTAGCTATTGTAAAGAGTGCTGCAATGAACAATGAGATATATGTGTCTTCTTCAATTTTGGTTTCCTCAGGGTATATGTCTAGGAGTCAGTTTGCTGGGTCATAAGGTAGTTTTATTTCTTTTTTTAAGGAATCTCCATACCTTCTTCCATAGTGGCTGCAATCAATTTACATTCCCACCAACAGTACAAGAGTGTTCCCTTTTCTCCACACCCTCTCCAGCATTTATTGTTTGTAGAATTTTTGTTGATGGCCATTCTGACCAGTATGAGGTGATATTTCACTGTGGTTTTGATTTGCACTTCTCTAATAATGAGCGATGTTAAGCATCTTTTCGTGTGTTTGTTAGCCATCTGTATGTCTTCTTTAGAGAAATGTCTGTTTAGGTCTTTTTCCCACTTTTTGATTGGGTTGTTTGTTTTTCTGGCATTGAGTTGTATGAGCTGCTTGTATATTTTAGAAATTAATCCTTTGTCAGTTGTTTCATTTTCTATTATTTTCTCCCATTCTGATGGTTGTCTTTTTACCTTGCTTGTAGTTTCCTTTGCCGTGCAAAAACTTTTAAGTTTAATCAGGTTCCACTTGTTTGCTTTTGTTTTTTATTTGCATTACTCTAGGAGGTGGGTCATAGAGGATCTTGTTTGATTTATGTCATTGAGTGTTCTGCCTATGTTTTCCTCCAAGAGTTTTATAGTTTCTGATCTTACAGTTAGGTCTTTAATCCATTTTCAGTTTATCTTTATGTATGGTGTTAGGAAGTGTTCTAATTTCATTCTTTTACATGTAGCTGTCCAGTTTTCCCAGCACCATTTACTGAAGAGACTTTCTTTGCCCCATTGTATAGTCCTGCCTCCTTTGTCAAAAATAAGGTACCCATAGGTGCATTGGTTTATTTCTGGGCTTTCTATCTTGTTCCATTGGTCTATATGTCTTTTTTTGTGCCAGTACCATACTGTCTTGATGACTATAGCTTTGTAGTATAATCTGAAGTCAGGAAGGTTGATTCCTCCAGCTCCATTCTTCCTTCTTAAAACTGCTTTGGCTATTTGGGGACTTTTGTGTTTCCATATGAATTGTGAAATTTTTGTTCTAGTTTTGTAAAAAATACCATTGGTAATTTGATAGGGATCACACTGAATCTGTAGATTGCATTTGGCAGTATAGTCATTTTCAAAATATTGCTTCTTCCTACCCAGAAATATCCCTTAGAAGAAATGGAGTAGCCATCATAGTCAACAAAAGTGTCTGAAATGTAGTACTTGGATGCAGTATCAAAAACAACAGAATGATCTCTGTTAGTTTCCAAGGCAAACCATTCAATACCACAGTAATCCAAGTCTAGGCCCTGATCAGTAACACTGAAGAAGCTGAAGTTGAACAGTCCTATGAAGACCTACAAGACCTTCTAGAACTAACACCCAAAAAAGATGTCCTTTTCAGTACAGGGGACTGGAATGCAAAAGTAGGAAGTCAAGAAACACTTGGAGTAACTGGAAAATTTAGCCTTGGAGTACAGAATGAAGTACAGCAAAGGCTAATAGAGTTCTGCCAAGAGAATGCACCAGTCATAGCAAACACCCTCTTCCAACCACACAAGAGAAGACTCTACACATAGACATCAACAGATGGTCAACACCAAAATCAGATTGATTATATTCTTTGCAGCCAAAGATGGAGAAGCTCTATACAGTCAGCAAAAACAAGACAGGGAGCTGACTGTGGCTCAGATCATGAACTCCTTATTGCCAAATTCAGATTGAAATTAAAGAAAGTGGAGAAAACCACTAGACCAATCAGGTATGACTTAAATCAAATTCCTTCTGACTATAGAGTGGAAGTGAGAAATAGATTTAAGGGACTAGATCTGATACACAGAGTGCCTGATGAACTGTGGATGAAGGTTCGTGACATTGTACAGGAGACAGGGACGAAGACCATCCCCAAGAAAAAGAAATGCAAAAAAGCAAAATGGCTGTCTGAGGAGGCCTTAGAAATAGTTGTGAAAAGAAGGGAAGCGAAAAGCAAAGGAGAAAAGGAAAGATATACCCATTTGAATGCAGAGTTCCAAAGAATAGCAAGGAGAGATAAGAAAGCCTTCCTCAGCAATCAGTGCAAAGAAATAGAGGAAAACAATAGAATGGGAAAGACTAGAGATCTCTTCAAGAAAATTAGAAACACCAAGGGAACATTTCATGCAAAGATGGGCTGAATAAAGGACAGAAATGATATGGACCTAACAGAAGCAGAAGATATTAAGAAGAGGTGGCAAGAATACAAAAAGAACTGTACAAAAAAGAGCTTCATGACCCAGATAATCATGATGGTGTGATCACTCACCTAGAGCCAGACATCCTGGAATGTGAAGTCAAGTGGGCCTTAGGAAGCATCACTACGAACAAAGCCAGTGGAGGTGATGGAATTACAAATCCTGAAAGATGATGCTGTGAAAGCGCTGCACTCAATATGCCAGCAACATGGAAAACTCAGCAGTGGCCACAGGACTGGAAAAAGGTCAGTTTTTCATTAGAGTCCCAAAGAAAGGTAATGACAAAAAATGCTCAAACTATCGCACAATTGCACTCATCTCACATGCTGGTAAAGTAATGCTCAAAATTCTCCAAGCCAGGCTTCAGCAATACGTGAACTGTGAACTTCCAGATGTTCAAGCTGGTTTTAGAAAAGGCAGAGGAACCAGAGATAAAATTGCCAACATCCGCTGGATCATGGAAAAAGCAAGAGAGTTCCAGAAAAACATCTATTTCTGCTTTATTGACTATGCCAAAGCCTTTGACTATGTGGATCATAATAAACTGTGGAAAATTCTGAAAGAGATGGGAATACCAGACCACCTGGCCTTCCTCTTGAAAAACCTGTATGCACTTCAGGAAGCAAAAGTTAGAACTGGACATGGAACAATGGACTGGTTCCAAATAGGAAAAGGAGTACTTCAAGGTTGTATATTGTCACCCTGCTTATTTAACTTATATGCAGAGTACATCATGAGGAACGCTGGGCTGGAGGAAGCACAAGCGGAATCAAGATTGCCAGAAGAAATATTAATAACCTCAGATATGCAGATGACACCACCCTTATGGCAGAAAGTGAAGAGGACCTAAAAGCCTCTTGATGAAAGTAAAACAGGAGAGTGAAAAAGTTGGCTTAAAGCTCAACATTCAGAAAACTAGATCATGGCATCTGGTCCCATCACTTCATGGGAAATAGATGGGGAAATAGTGTAAACAGTGGCTGACTTTATTTTTCTGATCTCCAAATTCACTGTCGATGGTGACTGCAGCCATGAAATTAAAAGATGCTTACTGCTTGGAAGGAAAGTTATGACCAACCTAGATAGCATATTAAAAAGCAGAGACATTACTTTGTCAACAAAGGTCCATCTAGTCAAGGCTATGGTTTTTCCAGTGGTCATGTATGGATGTGAGAGTTGGACTATAAAGAAAACTGAGCACCGAAGAATTGATGAACTGTGGTGTTGGAGAAGACTCTTGAGAGTTCCTTGGACTGCAAGGAGATCCAACCAGTCCATCCTAAAGGAGATCAGTCCTGGGTGTTCATTGGAAGGACTGATGCTGAAGCTGAAACTCCAATCCTTTGGCCACCTGATGTGAAGAGCTGACTCATTGGAAAAGACCCTGATGCTGGGGAAGATTGAATGGTGGGAGGAGAAGGGGACGACAGAGGATGAGTGGTTGGATGGCATCACTGACTCAATGGACATGGTTTTGTATGGTTTCCAGCAGTTTATGATAGACAGGGAGGCCTGGCGTGCTGCGGTTCATGGGCTCATAGAGTCAGACACATGAGCAACTGAACTGAACTGATAGGTTTTGAGCTGTCATGTTTTCATTGTCATTTGTGTCTAGAAATTTTTTATTTCCCTTTTTATTTCTTCAGTAACCTATTGGTTTTTTAGAAATGTGTTGTTTAATCTCCATGTGTTTGTGTTTCTTACAGTTTGTTTCTTGTAATTGATCTCTAGTCTCATAGTATTGTGGTTGGAGAAGATGCTTGATACGATTTCAATTTTCTTAAATTTACTGAGGTTTGATTTGTGACCCAAGATGTGGTCTGTTCTGAAGAATGTTCCAGGTGCACTTGAGAAGAAGGTGTATTCTTCTGCATTTGGATGGAATGTCTTGAAGATATCAATGAGATCCATCTCATCTAATATATCATTTAAGACTTAAACAAGCCTGCATTTTTATTTTTCCATTTTTCACAGACGGAAAAATTGAGGCTCAGAGAGGTTAAGCAACTGACCCAAGGCACCTCAGTGAATAAGTGAGATCATTCACTTTGAACACTCAACTCTGTGCTGGGCTCTTCTGAAGTGTAAAGTAAAATGTGAATTACTGTTTGGAAGGGCAGGTAATGACTTAGAGTGAAGTCTCCTGACTGTATATCCTCTATTCCACTTGGCCACTGAAGCTTTTTCTCTGAGATCTCCCTGTCCCTGAGGCTGTCTTTGTAAGATACTCAGTAATTACGATGGCATCACTGGCATGGTGCTTAGTCTGTGTCAGAAACTGTTCTACATGCTTCCGCTTATTAACTGTGTCCATGCCCTCCAACCAAAGACCACCAGGACGATCTGTAGTTGAATGCTGGATTGATGGACTCATTGTAATGAGGGAGAGTGCACATGGGGTGTTTCAGCAGAGGGTGTCCAAAAGGACTTATAGGATGTGTACTTAAAGGAGCTGAAGTCAGGTGGTCTTGAAGAGAATTTAGAAAGTGGGGATTTGCTCCATATTGGGTGCTACCAAGGAGCAAGGATAAGGCAAACTACTATATAGAGAATGGATAAGCAACAAGGTCCTACTGTATAACATAAGGAACTATATACAATATCCTGTGACAAACCATAATGGAAAAGATATGGGAAAGAATTGTGTGACACATGCACATTCTTTTCCCTATGGTAAATGGAGGCAGTTTGCTGCACAGAAGAAATTATCACAACCTTGTAAATCAATTATACTTCAATAAAATTTAAAAAAGAAGCAAGTATAATTCTAATTTGATACCTTAGTGGATGTTATCAAGAAAGAGTGAAGAATAGACAGAGGCTAAAACAGTAATTTATAAAGAGGCTGCTGCTGCTGCTGCTAAGTCACTTCAGTTGTGTCCGACTCTATGTGACTCCATAGACGGAAGCCCACCAGGCTCCCTCTTCCCTGGGATTCTCCAGGCAAGAACACTGGAGTGGGTTGCTATTTCCTTCTCCAATGTGTGAAAGTGAAAATTGAAAGTGAAGTCGCTCAGTTGTGTCCGACCCTTAGCGACCCCACGGACTGCAGCCTACCAGGCTCCTCCTAGCCGGGAAAGCGGGATGTCTGGTATTTTTGTCTCTGTAAATACTTGGAAAAAATATAAAATAGCTTTTTTTTGGTCTCATTTGTGAGATTATTTATGTTCAGCAGGAGAATACCGCAGGAATTCCCTGGTGATCCAGTGGCTGAGGATTCTCCTGCCAATGCAGGAATCATGGGTTCGATCTCCACTCAGGAAAGAATCCACATGCTGAAGGGCTAGTAATTACTGAGCCCATGTGCTCCAGCTCCTGAAGCTCACCCATCCTAGAGCCTGTGCTCCACAAGAGAAGCCACTGCAATGAGACATCCGCACATGGCAACTAGAGAGTAGCCCCCACTTGCTGCAACCAAAGAAAGCTTGCATGCAGCAACTAAGATCCAGCACAGCCAAAGAATATATAAATAAGAGAACACTAACCTGGCAGCAAGGACAAGACCAGCACCTAACAACCTAGCTTTTAGTGCTGGGCCAGTTTACAGATACCTGGCTGCTTTTCTCTTTCTAATCTATTTCATCTTCATAAGAATCCTATTTATGACTTAGATCCTGAACGCAAGATACCAAAGATTTGAGTAACTCACCAAGGTCCCACAGGTAACAAATGGAAGCAAGAGGGTGAGAATCTAGGCAGTGTGGCCTCAGAAATCTTCTCTCCTGATCAGCAGGTATAATATCCCACTTCTCCAGTCATCTCCCTGGGGCTTAATCCTATCAGTGTTTGGGCAAACCCTCATGGAACACGCCTGCTGACTCCCCGACCCTATGCACTGGATTCTCTCCAATCCCATGGCTGGATTCCACAGCTCCCCACTCTGTGGAAACAGCTGCAACTCCTGACCTGAAAGCCTGCCTGGACCTTTCACTCATTCCCCATCCCAGACTCTGGAAACCTGCTCCGCCTGCTTCACAGGACAACACTGTCATCACCTCCTATGGCTCCCTGATGTCCTCCCCACCCTGCTGATTGAGGCTTGTTTCTGGAGGAGCCAGATCTAGGGTCTGCCCAGCCCCGAGCGCCTGTTGTGACATCCTGAAAGAATCTGAAGAAGGCCCCCCAGGGTGTTGGATGCTGCCTGCAAGCTTGGAGGCGGGGTTGTACAGGAAGCACTAGCTGAACCTCTGTTGAATGCAGCTCTGTCCTCTGGGCAAGTTACTTCTCCTCTCTGATGTCCATCTGCTGTCAAACTAAAGGCACTAGTGATCCCCTCAGAGTGCTGCAGGGAGGATCAGATGAGATTACGTTATTATTCTTTTGGTGGAAACTGAGGGAGGGATTCCGTTTTCTGTCTGGGTTGACATGGAACAGACTAGAGAGTGCAAGCAAGGAAGGGGGACACAAGTTAGAAACCATCCTGTGAAGGGGAAACCTTCTAGAAATATTTGTCTCCGCCTCCTCGTATAAGACAGAAGGAACTGGGGACTAGACCCTCTGGTGATAAGCACAGACACTGCCACCAGACTGCACGGTTCAAAGCCCCGTGCCATCAGTGCTAGTGTGTGGCCTCAGGCGAGTTCCTTAACCTGTCTGGACTTCTCTCTCTTCACCTGTGGCACAGGGAGTCACACTGCTTGGCACAGTGGCTGTGAAGGATCAGCAGGTCGGCATCTGTGGCATGACTAGACCAGGACAGGCTTCAGCAGAGGGAGGTTCCCACCGTTCCTCCCACCCAGTGAGGGTGTCCGTATTTGAAAAGAGGCTGAAGGGGAAAGGACAGTGCCTAACTCCAAGGTCAGAAGAGCTGACACAGCCCTTTCAGGCTTGTTGTGGAGGGTTGGGGAGGCAGGTCAGGAAGGCCATCCCAACCCCCATCAGGGGCTGACCACCTACTGTGAACAGGTCAGTGCAGGTGAGGGTTGACTTCCCTTGCCAAGGTGAGGGTCAGGGGAGAGTTTCAGTCTTTGATGGGCCTAGGAGTGCAAGATACTGAATGGAAGGGGTAAGTACTGGATTCAGCCTCGGAATGTCTAAGTCTTAGATCTGGTGGCACCATTTTCTGGGCTTGAGTGAGTCATTTAACCTCTATCTTTTTCTCCTCTTCCTCCTCAAGAACAGACAGGAAGTTCCTACAAACCCAGGTTAAGGACTTGATTTCTCTTTTTTTGACTTCACTACAACTCTCTTTAGGGAACACAGGCTCAGAGTGGTCAGAAAGCCCATCGACAGACACACAGACAACAATGGCTGGGGTGTGACCCAGGCAGCCAGACTCTAGAGTCCGCACTCACAGCCTCTCCCACAAGCACAGGCAGTGTCTCAAGGTTTCCACTCTGTTATCTGAAACCCTGGGAGAAGAACTGCCCCCTGCTTTCTTCCAGGAAGCTCTGAGGATAGGACAGGCCAGTGGACATGGTTGAGATGTGCTCTGTTGACTGGGGGAAGCATGGCAGAAATGCAGGGGGTGTCCTGCTTGCTGTGGTTTTGGAGGGCAGCATCAGCACAAAGGGGCTTCCCAGGTGGCACTAGTGGTGAGGAAGCCACCTGTCAATGCAGGAGACGTAAGAGACACGGGTTCGATCTCTTGATTGGGAAGATCCCCTGGAGGAGGGCATGGCAACCCACTCCAGTATTCTTGCCTGGAGAATCCCATGGACAGAGGAGCCTGGTGGGCTATCGTCCATAGGGTGACAGTCGGGCACAACTGAAGCAACTGTGCATGCAAGCAAGCACATTAGCACAGAGGTTCTCAGCACAGATGAGAAAAGAAGATTTCAGCTGCAGGTAAGGGTAGACTTTCTGAGGCAGGAGATAGATGGGCCCTCGGCTGATCAGGTGGAGTTAGTTTCCTGTGGACAGATACCCCAAGATGAAGATAATAGCAGGAGGGAGAAGCTGGGCCCTGCCCAGAGAGAGACTTCATATTCCTCATTCCCGAGGTCAAGGACACCTTCCCAACTACACGTGCACCGAAAGGCTCTTCAGAGGTCAAAGGGAGGGGTTCAGTTCAGTTCAGTTCAGTTCAGTCGCTCAGTCGTGTCCGACTCTCCGCGACCCCATGAATCACAGCACGCCAGGCCTCCCTGTCCATCACCAACTCCCGGAGTTCACTCAGACTCAAGTCCGCAGAGTCGGTGATGCCATCCAGCCATCCCATCCTCGGTCGTCCCTTTCTCCTCCCGCCCCCAACCCTTTCCAGCATCAGAGTCTTTTCCAGTGAGTCAACTCGTTGCATGAGGTGGCCAAAGTATTGCAGTCTCAGCTTTAACATCAGTCCTTCCAATGAACACCCAGGATCGATCTCCCTTAGAATGGACTGGTTGGATCTCCTTGCAGCACAAGGGACTCTCAAGAGTCTTCTCCAGCTCCACAGTTCAAAAGCATCAATTCTTTGGCGATCAGCTTTCTTCACAGTCCAACTCTCACCTCTTAATAGGTGATGTCAATGTACCCATTGGCCTCTTCACTAGAATCCATTTTGGCGAAGAGATGTGGTGTGTACACACACATTGAGATAAACCAAATATGGACTCAGAGGCAGGCAAAGCAAAGTGACTGGCCAAAAGAAACCCGGAAAAAGCGCCCTATAATAAGTGATTCAAATTACTACGAGGGCATGGCACTCTCCCTCTCAGTCTGTGTGCGCCTACTCACATGTACTTTTTCCTCCTAATAAACACATTATTTGTTTCACTACATTCTGCCTCTTTATAAAAACTCATTTCTACAAAGGTCACAGGCCAGGGTCTTGCCACTGGTCCCTGGTGGTCTAGTGGCTAGGATTCTGCACTCTCACTGCCATGGCCTGACTTCAATCTCTGGCCGGGAACTGAAACCCTACTTCAAGCCACCACAGTCCAAGGCCACCTGAGATCACAGTGGATGCTTCTGAGCGAGTTGGACTGCCTCTGAGGCAGACAGCCTTCCCAGCATAAGAAGCACCTGCTGAGCAAGCAAGGGGGTTCCTCCAGCAGCTGAGATACGTACTGGGAAGCTTCTAGCACAAGGCTCTACATCATTTGGTGAGGCTTCCTGCCTCTTCCTCACTTCTTTTCACGTTAGATGCTTTCCGGCCACCATTTCCCCTCAGATTTGGTGAATTTTCCCATTTCCATGAGGTTGCCAGGGCCCAACTAGATCTGGATGTCATTTGCCAACTTCCTCACAGCCTCTAGGGCAGGGGTGGGTCTGCAGGAAAACATTTTTCCTGAACTCTGGCTCCGACTCCTGCAACATCTGTGGAAAACAAGGGAGTTGACCACACGGCCCTCTCCCAATCACACTCTCATTTCATGCTTGGCTCCCCAGAGCGACCTTTCTCAAGAAAAATACCATTTAAAGCTCTTTCTCCACCTCCTTCCCTCTTTCTGAGAGAGGGAGTTCTGAGGCCAACTACAGAGAAAGAGCCTTTGGTTTCCCCCCCTGCAGATTGTTGTTCTAATACCCGGGGCCAAAGCAGGCAGAAGGGAATGCTGAGCATACCCGGTGTGACCTCTTACGCTGCCTGGGTGGGGACAGAGCAGGGACTGAGGAGAAGGGCTAACAAGGAAGCCGTGGTTTCTTGACAGCTTTCTCTGTCATCAGAGGACACGGGAGCCCAGATTTCTCAGGAACACTGGGAGAGGAGGATGAGATGAAGATGATGATGATGATGATGGGGGTATTGTGGGGAGAGAGAGACAGAGACAGAAAGGCAGAAAGACAGAGAGAGACAGAGAGGCAGTAAGAAGCCATCGGGAATTTTCCATTCTTTTCAGAGCAAGAGCCCTAGGACTCAAGGTGTGGTGGGAAGATCACAACAGCACCACCATCACACTCCAGATTGACTGAATCAAAATCTACATCTCATCAAAACCCTGAGGTGGTGTGGAAACACACTGAAATTTAAGAAGCACTGTTCAATGTAATGGAGAAGGAGATGGCACCCCACTCCAGTACTCTTGCCTGGAAAATCCCATAGACGGAGGAGCCTGGTAGGCTGCAGTCCATGGGATCTTGAAGAGTCAGACACAACTGAGCGACTTCACTTTCACTTTTCACTTTCATGCATTGGAGAAGGAAATGGCAACCCACTCCCTCCAGTGTTCTTGCCTGGAGAATCCCAGGGACAGGGGAGCCTGGTGGGCTGCCGTCTATGGGGTCACACGGAGTCGGACACGACTGAAGTAACTTAGCAACAGCAGCAGCAGTTCGATGTAAGATTGCATCCAAGCTCCAAGCTGTGTTACGTGGAAGTCCAAATCCCTAGTGTATATTCTGTGGAAGTCCAAATGTGTGTTGGTCGCTCTTTGTGACCCCATGGGATATAGCCTGCCAGGCTCCTCCATCCATGGGATTTTCTAGGTAAGAATACTGGAGTAGGCTGTCATTTCCTTCTCCAGGGATTGAACCCGGGTCTCCTGTATTGCAGGCAGACTCTTTACCATCTGAGCCACCAGGGAGGCCCAAATTCCTCCTCGAATTATCCGTGAATTTCCAGGGAAGAGTTGACTGACTGGAAAAGACTCTGATGCTGGGAGGGATTGGGGACAGGAGGAGACGGGGACGACAGAGAATGAGGTGGCTGGATGGCATCACCGACCTGATGGACATGAGTTTGAGTGAACTCCGGGAGTTGGTGATAGACAGGGAGGCCTGGCGTGCTGTGATTCATGGGGTCGCAAAGAGTCGGACACGACAGAGTGACTGAACTGAACTGAACCCTCTCAGAGTCACCTCTGCTAACTCTGGGAGAACTGTTCTCCTGCATGGGACAATTGAAAGCCTGTTCTGTTCTCCTTTGCTCACACACTCTGCCTGTTCCATATCAAACCAGACCGAAAACTTAATCCTTTTCTCAGTTTCCACCAAAAGCAACTTACACAGAACATGTGTGTGTATGTGTGTAGGCGATTTTCCCAAAATGTGTTAAGTAGTGGGGATGGAGTAAAACAATTACCGTAACCACTTCATCTGTAACTACATCTCTGGTCTTTGAACACACACACTGGCCCCTCATTCTAGGTGTTCCCTACATCACCTCATCTCCCTGGATCACCTCTTCCTACCTCTCCTGCCTGGCCCCAATTATCTCTTCTCTCCCAATCCCTCTCAGGAGGTAAGCTCCCCTCATTTTCTTATATGGAGCAGTAATAACATCCCTTCTCTTGTCTTCTCACTATGTTCCCAGGATTCCCTTTCTGTCCAACATGTCTCAAAGCACCCATCTTCATAGAAGCTCTATGTACAATGCCAAGAGGAGAAGGCAACCCAAGTGGCCAAAGACAAATGAGTAGATTAACATCTGCTATATGCACACAATGGAATATATTCAATCTTAAAAAGGAAGGAAATTCCTATACACACTACAACACGGATGAGCCTTGAGGACATTATACTAATAAAATAAACCAGTCTCAAAAAGATAAATGCTGTATTATTCCACTTATCGGTTGGCCAAGATGTTCCTTTGGGTTTTTCCATACCATCATGTGGAAAAACCTGAAGGAACTTTTTGGCCAAGCCAATACATGATCTAGAGTAGTCAAAATCATAGAAACAGAAAGTAGACTAGTGGCTGCCAGAAGCTGGAGGGAGGGGAGAAATGGGGAGGGATTGATTAACGAGTACCAAGCCTGATAAGATGAAAACACTCTGGAGATGAGTTACACAACAGTGTGAATATACTTAACACCACTGACCTGCACACTTAGAAACAGTTAAGATGGTCAACTGTATGTTATTCCCCCTCCCCAAGTAAAAGTTAAAATTAAAAAACCCTCTGGGCAAGAATGTATCCTTCTGAATCTTAGTTTCCTCACTGATAATTAGGGATAAATATATATGTTCCCCTCTAAATACACCTCATGGGACTCTTTTGAAACTCATATAAATTGATGGCATTGAAAGAAAAAAAGGCAATTTTTTTCCCAAGAGGAATTCAGATGCCAGTGGTTTAGTTCACTATCCCTCGTAGCATATATCTCTCCCATCTCCTCTGCTTGCCTGCCTAGGCTCCACCCATCCCCTAACCCTGCTCCTCCTCATCTACCATTTCCACCAACATTGGTGTGCCTTAACACCATTTCCTTGCTTCTCTTATGTTTCTATTATTTTTTATTTCACTGACTTTCAAGGCTTCAAGTAGCTCTATGAGCAGACAAACACCAACCCATAACTCTTGCTTGGTCTCCTTCCTAATACAGACTAATTAATCCTACTATCTACTGCATTTCCCCCTCCATGCACCTCAAATTGGCATATTCAAAACCAAACACATCACCATTCCCCACCAACCATCTCCTCCAAAGTTCTTGCGCTCAGTGAAAGGTCTAATAACCATCTCCCCTGATGGCAAAAAAAAAAAAAAATCTGGAATCACCCAGTTACTGCCTCCCTCTCTTTCCTACCCTCACCCCTTTTAAGTGCCTACTCTCAAGAGAGAGTCTCAGATGAGTTATCTTTTAAAAGATCATTTCTCTTTTGGGTTATTGTCAGAGGCAAATGGAGGGTGGCAGTGCTCTGCTCTGTGTGTCTTTTTTATTCCAAGATCCAAACTGAAGGGACATGCCATTCTAGTGGCAGAGGGAAAACAGACATGGCTGACATTTGCAATGGCTCAATATTTCTGCTTGGTCTCAGTCTAAGTCACTCCCACTTAAGGTTCCATTGGCTAAAGCAAATCATATGTCCACAGTTTTGATACTAGTAATCTGGGAGAGTATATTCCTTCTCCAGGAAGACACTGCAAGTCACAGGGCAAATGATAGGAATATAGAATTCTCTTACCAGGAGAAGTGAATAATATATGACACTGCTTGTGTATAAGGCTGGTTTCATCTGTAGAAAGACCACAATTAGAAAAGTACACACATCTCTCCTAGCCCGAATCCCAGGATTGCTGGTCTCCTGAAGGGAAGTAGATGAAGTCTTGTAGGAAAAGTGTTGTCCTCTTGATAAAGAAACTCTAGAAGATAATCCTACTCAGTCAACCCAATGAGTAAAATGGAAGGAAATTTACCTTATGTTGTAGGCTCCTTCTGGAGTGCTTTCAAGACCTTCCTGGGCTCCCAGGTAGCACAGTTGGTAAAGAACCTGCCTGCCAATGCAGGAGACATGAGACGCAGGTTCAATCCCTGGGTGGGGAAGATCCCCTGGAGGAGGGCATGTAAGCCACTCCCATATTCTTGCCTGGAGAATCCCATAGACAGTGGAGCCTGGCGGGCTATAGTCCATAGGATCACAAAGAATCGGACACAGTTGAAGGAACCTACAGGAGTGAGTGTCCAGCAGCAGTGTGTACACCACGGTGCCACTCATGGACCAAGTTTGACCAGACCAGGGGAAAGCCCCAGACCCAAGCTGGTCCATCCAGGTCCCATCTGTGGTCATGTGGAATCCAAGCAAAGAGGAGCAGCAGGTCAATCTCCCCTATGGTTGGAGTGATAACTTGTGAATTTGGAAGTTGTGGGAGACTTTGATTCTTCCAACCATTTGTTCTGAGCAGCTGAGAAAGCCAGTCTTCAGAGAAAATTAAAGAGACAGCCCATGAGCAACAGAGAAAAGAAGCAAAAAAGAGAAGCAGCATTCCCCAAGTTCCCTGGAGCTTCCTTCTTCCCACATCTTTTCATTCCTGGCTCCCTTCCATGTGGTTCATATATGAGACTGGGTTTCCTGAATCACCCCTGCATCTTGAGATGAACTTCAGCTTAAGCTGGATTCAGTTGGTTTCTGCAGCTTGCTAAAGTTCTTTGAGCAATTTTCATTTACCTTTCTGAGCCTTAGTTTGTTCAGCTGAAGAAGAAACAATATAATGATGCTGAGGCACTAACCTGTTGAAAGAATCAACTGGATGTAAAAAATGTTATAAAAAATGGGAAGGATTAATATTACAGGAGAGAAATATCATGACTCAAGGAAAATGGCTTAGGAGGAATCTTTGCTCTGAATTTTTGAAATATTGGTTAAAACATAAGAAAAATAATAATCAGATATATGTCAGAATATGCTAGACACTGTTCTAAGTATTGGAGACACATCATCTCCTTTCATCTTCATATCAACCTTATTTTCTATAGGTTCTGTTATTTTACACCATTTTGCAGATGAGGAAACTAAGATATACTAGAAGTTTAATAACTAGCCAAGGTCACATAATACTAGGTGGCAAAGTATTATTATTGATTTTGTATCTGTTTCCGATCGTCAAAGAATTGATGCTTTTGAACTGTGGTGCTGGAGAAAACTCTTGAGAGTCCCTTGGACTGCAAGGAGATCCAACCAGTCCATTCTAAAGGAGATCAATCCTGGGTGTTCATTGGAAGGACTGATGCTAAAGCTGAAACTCCAATACTTCGGCCACCTCATGTGACAAGTTGACTCACTGGAAAAGACTCTGATGCTGGGAAGGATTGGGGGCGGGAGGAGAAGGGAATGACAGAGAATGAGATGGCTGGATGGCATCACCGACTCTATGGACATGAGTTTGAGTGAACTCCGGGAGTTGGTGATGGACAGGGAGGCCTGGCGTGCTGTGATTCATGGGGTCGCAAAGAATCGGACACGACTGAGTGACTGAACTGAACTGAACTGAACTGAATCCATAAAATGGCACAAATGACAGATATTACAGGATTGTGTTTTGAGATTTAACTAAAAATGTTCTCACAAAGTATATGACACATAGTAAGAACTGATGTAATAATCCCTTTCATAAGAAGACTCATCAAAAATCTACTCCTTATTGCATTGCAAATGAAGAAAATAAGCTATGCAACTATGAGGAGGTGAATTTCAAATAAATTAAAGGCAATTCTGTTACCAAGGCAGGAGATAGACTTGTTAAACTCATTGATCCCAATGGGGAATAGGCCTGAAAATCTATCGTGCTTTAATAAAACCTGGCCTAAGGCAACTTCAGCCAAACAATTCTCAAGCCCTCTCATTATAAGAGAATCATGATAACCCATAGTCTGCAGTGCTTATTGACATATAGTCTTTAAAAAAAAAATTATTGGAGTATAGTTGATTTACAATGTTGTGTTAGTTTCAGATAAACAGCAAAGTGAAATCAGTTATACATATACATATATCCACTCTTTTACAGATTCTTTTCCCATATAGGCCATTACAGAGTATTGAGTAGAGTTACCTGTGCTATATGGTAGGTCTTTATTAGTCATCTTTTTTATATATAGCAATCTTTTTTAAACTCTTCTCTGCTTTGAGAGTAGCATGTCTTATTTGTATATGAAATGGAAGAGGACAAGGAAACTGAGAATGATGGTATGCTTCTATCTCATGGAAGTTCTGCAGGCCTCATGTCATATTATAGATGTAATGTGGGAGCTCCAGGAAGTAACATGACATGCCTTCACTCCAACAACCAGGAAACCGAAGAGTTGGTTTTCAAAATACAAGTCTTTCCAACCAACCCCAGAGTCCCTACTTTCATCCTCATCCTTTGAAATGCCTTACCAAAATAGATAGCTTTTGTGTGTGTGTGTGCTCAGTCGTGTCCGACTCTTTGCAACCCCATGGACTGTAGCCCTTCAGGCTCCTCTGTCCATAGAATTTTCCAGGCAAGAATACTGGAGTGGGTTGTTTCCTCCTCCAGGGGATCTTCCCTGGATCAAACCCAAGTCTCCTGCATCGCAGGAAGATTCTTTACCACTACGCTATAGGAATTCCCACTATTAGTGCTATGGGCTATTAGAGCCTAACAATGACCCAAAGTCAATAATTTGAAACAAGATGCACTTATTATCTCACAGTTTTTTGTAGGCCAGAAATTCAGGGCTGGCTTATCTAGGTGGTTCTGACTGTGTCATGAGGAGACAGTCAAGATGTCAGTTGGAGGGACTTCCCTGGTGGTCCAATGGCTAGGACACCTTGCTGCCAATGCAGGGGGCCTGGGTTCAATACCTGGCCAGGGAACTAGATCCCATGTGCTCCAACTAAGCTTGCATGCCACAACTAAAGATCCCACATGCTACAACAAGGATTGAAGATCCCTCATGCTGCAACTAAGGCGCAGCAGTTAGTCAGTTCAGTCACTCAGTCATGTGCGACTCTTTGCGACCCTCCTGGACTGCAGCATGCCAGGTCCATCACCAATTCCCAGAGCTTGATTAAACTCATGTACATTGGGCTGGTGATGCCATCCAACCATCTTATCCTCTGTCATCCCCTTCTCCTCCTGCCTTCAATCTTTCCCAGCATCAGGGTCGTTTCAAATAAGTCAGTTCTTCACATCAGGTGGCTAAAGGATTGGAGTTTCAGCTTCAACATCACTCTTTCCAATGAATATTGAAGACTGACTTCCTTTAGGATGGACTAGTTGGATCTCCTTGCTGTCCAAGGGACTCTCAGGACTCTTCTCTAACACCACAGTTCAAAAGCATCCATTCTTCAGCGCTCAGCTTTCTTTACAGTCCAACTCTCACATCCATACATGACTATTGGAAAAACCATAGCTTTGACTAGATGGACCTTTGTTGGCAAAGTAATGTCTCTGCCTTTTAATATGCTGTCTAGTTTGGTCATAGATTTTCTTCCAAGGAGCAACTGTCTTTTAATTTCATGGCTGCAGTCACCATCTGCAGTGAGTTTGGAGCCCAAAAATATCAAGTTTCTCATTGTTTCCCCATCTATTTCCCATGAAATGATGGGACCGGATGCCATGATCTTAGTTTTCTGAATGTTGAGTCCAGGCAAATAAATAAATATTTTTTCAAAAAGATGTCAGCTGGGGCTACAGTTATCTACAGGTTTGACTGGGACTGAAGGATCTGTTTCCAGCTGCGATGGCTGGCAATTTGGTACTGTTGAAGTTCCTCTTCATCTAGACTTCGCCATAGGTTGCTTGAGTGTCCTTACAGCATGGTGAAGCATGCAGTTTGGCAGAGAGAGCATGTCAGGGAAGCTATTCTAGCTGCAGAAGCCACATAGAATCACTTCTGTCACATTTTATTAGTTATTAATAGAATTAAGACTGCCTGCATCTTTTTATAAATCAGAAAATTGCTCACATGATATGATGGTCATTTTATATTGATTTACTCAAATATTTATTAAGGTTATGCTAGGCATTTAATGGCAGAGAAGGCAATGGCAAACCACTCCAGTACTCTTGCCTGGAAAAGCCCATGGATGGAGGAGCCTGGTAGGCTGCAGTCCATGGGGTCGCTAAGGGTCGGACACGACTGAGTGACTTCACTTTCACTTTTCACTTTCACACATTGGAGAAGGAAATGGCAACCCACTCCAGTGTTCTTGCCTGGAGAATCCCAGGGATGGGGGAGCCTTGTGGGCTTCCGTCTATGCGGTCACACAGAGTCGGACACGACTGAAGTGACTGAGCAGCAGCAGCAGCAGGCATTTAATGGAGAAGGCAATGGCACCCCACTCCAGTCCTCTTGCCTGGAAAATCCCATGGATGGAGGAGCCTGGTAGGCCGCAGTCCATGAGGTCGCGAAGAGTCGGACACGACTGAGTGACTTCACTTTCACTTTTTCACAGTCAAGGGAAGGAAATTAGGCACAGGAGAATGATGGACATATTTTTGACCACTACACTTAGCAAATGAGAAAGAATTTGCAGCTCTGGTGTGAATTGCCTAGACTTTGTTTAAAATGAACCAAAGGATTCCAACACCTCTCTGTTTGAAATAAAAATCCTCAACATGACAGCAAGGCCAGGCCAGGCATGACCCACACACTGCATGTCCCCAGCCTCAAACCAGGTCTCTCCCCTTTATGTTATATAGTCGTAGAAGTGTTAGTCACTCAGCTGTGTCCAACTCTTTGTGACCCCACGGACTGTAGCCCGCCAGGCTCTTCTGTCTATGGAGATTCTCCAGGCAAGAATTCTGGAGTGGGTTGCCATTCTTTTCTCCAGGGGATCTGCCCAACCCGAGGATTGAACCCAGGTCTCCTGCATTGCAGGTAGATTCTTTACCATCTATACCTGGACTATTTTCATTTCTTCTAAAATACTGCATTCCCAACTGCCTATAAGCCTCTCAGAGATGTTCCCCTGGCTCTCCATGCCCTCCTCCAACCTCCTTTGCCTTGCTTACATTCATTCATGGGGTCCTGGTTCAAAGGTTGCTTCTTCATCAAACTTTCCCTGATCCCTCAGACCACATCAGGTCTGGCCAGAAACAGTTATGAATCCTTGAGTTTTTTCTGAATGATACTTTTCACTTGCAATTATGGATGGAAGTGATCACTTGATCACTTTCTGACCAATGTTTAGTCTGTATTGAGACTAATGTTTTACTCACTGTTGCATCCCCAGCACTTTCCACAATGCCAGGGAAGTAATGTGTGCTCAGTCACAAATGTGTTGAATAATAAGTGTCCAGACAATGATCTCCTTGCAGCTAGAGGTATGCACACAGAGGTGGAATCATCTCTTTATAAATGTGTTTCAGGGGAGGTTTGAGCATCAGATCAGAGTTGACTGGATGACTTTTAAGGTCCTTTTCCTTCAAGGGAGTCTCTGAGATTCTATGAGTCAGTGATTCTAGGGTCCCCACTCACTGGGAGAAAACCCTGCCTACTTGCGTGACTCACCTATGGCCCAGGTCCCAGGCCTCCTGGCTCCAAGGACACAACCCTTTCAAGAGGCAGCTAACTCCAGGCTCCTTTGGCAGCCTGGTACTCACATCAAGCACAGGGAGAAGCTATGTTGGAAACTTTGGGAGCAGCTGCCTGGGGGCTTTAGTGATTGGACCCTCTGTGGCTCCTTTAAGAAGTTTTACAAGGTTAAGGTTTGCTCTAAAAATAAGCTCACAAGGCTTTTTAAAAAGCTTCTAAAACCATATGTCCACAACAGCCATTTTTTGAAGGGCCAGTGAGCCTTTAAAAGCTTCAAAAGTCACTACTTGGCCTGCCTCCCACAGTGGAGAAAGTTCAATCTGCAGTGTGCTTAAAAACAGACCTGCTTTTAAGTCTTCTAGGATCTGCACCTGAAACACTCTGCTCCCTATCAAAGGGGTTCAAAATGGAGATCGGTTTGTGTGCGGCCTGTTACCCCAGAGACTAGGTTCTTTCCACAGTAATCAAGTGCCCCAAATAACCACAAAATTTCCATTAGTTGCCTATAGAGAGATTAGTTCAGGTTTTTCTTTCCCGTTCCCTCTTTCCTCCTATAGGCCTCTTCATATTATGGGGTGTTGTAGATTATTCTGTTAAGTGCATGCACACAGATTCACAGGAACCATGGTGTGTCCAAGAAAATGTTCACCCAGATTGGGTGTCTATCAGATGACTGGTAGCAAAGGAGAAAGGGCCCTTATTTGCTAAATTGTTCTTAAATTAAATATGTGGTACATAATAGGTAGGCAGTTATGTATTTATAGACATAGAATACCTATATTTCAGGTGAGAAGGCAGGAGTTAGAGATGAGTGGAAAGCAATAGAAACGATATCTCAATGAATTGTAAATATATTCTCCTCTAGCATGAAGATGCCTCAAAAAACTAAAAATCTACTTGCTATAAGATCCAGCAATGACACTTCTGGGCATTTATCTGGACAAAACTCTAGCAGCTCTTTTCACAATATCCGAAACATGGGAACAACCTAAATGTCCATCGACAGATGACTGGGTAAAGAAGATGTGGTCCATATATACAATGAAAAATTCCTCAGCTGCCCCCAAAAGAAAGAATGAAATAATGTCATTTGTAGCAACATGGACCTAGAGATGATCATACTAAACGAAGTACGTCAGAAAGAGAAATTCGAATGCCGTATGATATCACTTATACATGGAATCTCAAATATGACACAAATGAACTTATCTACGAAATAGTGACTAACTCACAGACAGAGAACAAGCTTTTGGTTGATAAGGGGATGGGGGTCGGGGAGGGCTTGATTGGGAGCCTGGGACTAGCAGATGCACACTCATGTATAGAACAGATAAACAGCAAGGTCCTACTATATGGCACAGGGAACTATATTCAATATCTTGTACTAAACCATTATGGAAAACAGTATGAAAAAGAACATATATGTATCTCTTTGCTGTATACCAGAAACTACCAGCATTCAAAAGCAATTATACTGCAACAAAAAAATGAAAAGAAAAATAATATGTTCTCCCAAAGACATTTTATAATTTGCAGGGGGGGACTAGAGAGAAGCATGGGGTATGAGGAACCATATTTCAAGCTCCTCAAATCCTTCAAGCCTCAGTAAGGAATTCCCTATTGACCCCTCTACATAATGAAAAAATGGAGGCCCAGAGAGGTTAAGATGATCCCACAGGACTGCCACCCTCCATGCACCCAGGCTCCTCATATTGGTATAAAAGGGTAGTGTGACGGCTCTAGACATAGAGTATTGAGGTCTGACTCCAGACTTCACTACTTCCTAACTGTAAATCTTTGGGCAATTTTCTCCACGTCACAGAACTTCAGTTCCTTTATCTACAAAACAAAGATAATATCTACCATGTCATGTCCTACTCTTTTCGGACCCCATGGACTGTAGCCCACCAGGCTCCTCTGTCCATGGGATTTCCCAGGGAAGAACATTGGAGTGGGTTGCCATCTCCTTCTTCAGGGATCTTTCTGACCCAGGGATTGAACCCGCATCTCCTACGTTGCAGGTGGATCTGCTACTGCTCAGCCACTGGGGAAACCCAAAATAGCTACCACAGAGGGTGATGAAAGAGACAAACTGCAACAATCCCTGTGAAACAAAGCCATGTGAAATACATGTGATGCTGTTATCAGCATCCCTGGAATATAGTATGCTTATAGTATATGTTACCTCATATGAGATGAATACTTTCTCCTGGGTGATAAAGTATTTCTTCGCTGTTTTGAGAGCAGAAAGGAATGAACAAAGAGCTCATCTGGAAAGATTACAGCACTTAAAAGTATGAGACAGCTGCAGAACTGCAATGTGTCAGGTGCGTTCTGTATTACCATGGAGAGAGGAGATTCTCAGACTTGAGCATGTACCAGAATCTTCTGAAAGACTTGATAAATCACAGCATGCTGGGTCTACCCCCAACGTTTCTGACTTACTGGGTCTGGGTTATTTCTAACACGTCCCCAGGTGAGGCTAATGCTGCTGGTCTAGGGACCACACTTTGAGAACCACTGTTCTCAAACATTAACCAGGTAAGTAACAAATTCACAATGATCCTGCTGAGGGCTATGCACATTCATTTTATGTCTCAAGAAGTCCTCCCAGAAGAACTCAGAGGTAACTACTTACTCACTTCCTCTTTAGAAATAAAGAAGTTAACATGTGAGTTTGAGTAACTGGCCCTTGATGACATAGTCAGTGGCAGAGATGGGATGGAAATCCAAGTCCGATTGCCCCAAAAATCTGTTCATCCCCACTTAGCAAATGAGTAAACCGAGGCACCAAGCAGTTAAATCTTGCCTAGATTACCCATTTAAAGGTAGTTGAATTCATTTTCAAATCTAGATCTATCTGACCCCAAAGTCCAAAACCTTAACTCAAGCTTTGGTGCATAGCAGGTTATGCTAAAGACTGTACTCAATCTAGCATGTAGCCCAGCCCCTCATCCCCAGCACATGATTTCCCTTTGTCCTTTTCTTTTTGCTTGACTTCTTTGGGTAATTGCCTCCTTTATCCAGGCCCTTGATTGGGTAGGCACAGTCTTCGTGGGGATTGAATGACCACAGAAGGAAAATAACTTAGAACAGGCAGTTCTTCATTTTTCCTCAGCTGGTGTTTTTCCTTCAGAGCCTGGAAAGAAATGTGGCCTCTGCACACTTTAAATTGGACCATCAATTATTTGTGTCCTGAATATGCAGAGCTCATTAGGGCTACGTTGGCCACAGTACAGCACCTGGGCTGAGAAAAGTAAACTTTCCTCAGCTATTTCAATCCATGCCGCCCCTCCGGAGGGGAGCCCAGTCTGGGGCTGCCAGGTACTAATGCAACCAATTATTTCTGTCCTCAGTTACTAGGTCATAAATTGTGCCCTGGCACCAAGTCCCCGGTTTCTGGTGGAAGAAGGTTGGGTTTTAGGAACGACTCTACCTTCTCGCTGCAGAGTGGTGTGAAGCTGTGGTTAGGACTCTTGGACTTGAAGCCAGACTGTTGCTGGGACCTCATTATGGCCTGTCAGTAACCAGTTGTCATATTTCCATCCAACTCCTCAGCTGTCAAATGGGTCCAGTGTGTCCCAAATTTGCTCAAGTGACACTGTGTTTGACAAAAGAGGTCAGGCATCTATACAGGGTCACTGGGAATATCTAGGTTTATCTGAAGGACCTGGTGTGGTTTCCTAAAAGGAATGTTCAGGATCATTCCCAAGCTTCTTTCTGCTCAGGGGCCTTCGTAATCTTCAGAATGTTCTTCCTTTTGCTGTTTGCATACCTGGGTTATTCTCACTCTTAGTTATCTCCTCAAACTTGCTGTTTCCCAAAGGGACTTTCCCCAGCTCCTACCTCAAATCCCTCTTTCCTCTTTGTGCTCCAGTACTCTCTGAAACATCACCCTCTTTTCAACCTCTTCAATCCGGAACACAATCTACACTTACCTTGTTTATTTCTTTGATTGCATTGTTGTTAAGTAATGATGTCACATGCTGCCAAGTTAATTTGTCTTTGTGGATGTTGTGAACGAGAATTTGCCTGTCCCCTCTATGAACCCCACGCCCCTGAAGTTAGAAAGCTCACTCTCTAAATATAGTATTGGAAACTTCTCACCAAAGCAATTTGGGTCTTTCAAACCAAACAACCAAAACAAAGTGCAGAAGAGTGTTAAACGGGTGACAATGATTGAAAAATGTCTGTGTTCATTAATCGAGTCGTATTGTTTTTAGTGGTGGCCATTAGATGTTATTAATTTGATCTCTTTTTTAAAAGGCAGGGAAACAAAATGGAAAAAAAGACAAAAGACAATCCCTGCTTTGAAGGAATGCAGTTAGAAGGAGAAATACACAGAGTAGCAGACAATTGCATAGCCATTTGCTAAGTTTGCCAGTAATGAAACTTCGTAGAGGCTTGTGAGGTGAAGAAGGGCAGGAAAAAGCAGCATGAATAAAGCCAGGGCTGAGAAACAGGACAGCACGTTCACGGACTTAAAAGTAGCTCAGTGTATGCTGACCGTGAGCAGAGGGGAGTGAAGGGCTCACAAACCTCTCAAGCGCCTCTCCACTCCATCCTGACTGTGGGTTATTGATGTGCGATTCTTTGTCTGTCTGTCTGTAATCTCAATCCCAGATTCCAAGTCCCCAGGGTCAAGCATGGTGCCTTTCCAGAATCAACATTCACTTATCTTCTTCTGAATGAGCTTTGAATAAAGGGCCAGGTTCTCAGGGCAATAGAGGTGGTAGGTGGCAGACGTATCTGCACAGCTGGAGACAGGGCCGAGAAAACTTGGGAAAGACAAAGGGATACCACACACTTTGACTCATGTGTAGATATTTCACAAAGAGTTGGACCAGCAATTTGGCCAAACTTTCACCGAAAATGTGGGAAGAATAATCCTAGTTTTATAAGCCATAAACACATGTCATTAAAATATAATTAATAGCCAATAAAGGAAAATTAGAGCTATTATTTTATAATTTTCCCCAAATCTTATTATATACATAGCAGTATCTAGGTTCAGTTTCTACTTCAACTTAATGGTTTTGTAAATAAATGGCTAAAGGGAAAAAAAAAATCCTTTGTTAATGAAGTTTAAAATGCAGGATTTAAAATCAAATAGATTTCCTTTCTGAACAAAGGTTTGCCACATTCCATATGACCTTAAACAATTAATTTAATCTCTTTGAACTTCAGATGTCCTCCCTATTAAAAGGGCTAAAATCACGTCTTACTGTGGCAATTAAATCATGTGTTTAGTAATCTACTGCTGCCTATCAAACCACCCCAAATTTAGTGGCTTCAAACAACAACTTACAATGGTCTCTCACAGTTCTCTTAGTTGCCTGGATTTGGCCAAGCAGTTTTTGCTTACTGCCTCTCATGAATTGTAGTCAGATATTTGCTGGGGCCAAAGTCACCTGAAGGTTCAACTGGACTAGATATCCAAGATGGGGCACTCATACGGCTGGGAGCTCAACTAAATTTCTGTTGATTGAAACACCTAACACGGACTTTCCACGTGGCATGGAACAGAAACATGCAACAACAACGCTGCAACAGGGCTGGGTTCCAAGAAGGAGCATTCCTAGAACCAGTACTAACAAAGCTTCTGGCGACTTTGTCCTGGCAGTCCCAGATAACCATTTCTGCAGATTCTGTTGGCCAAGTGAGTCACTGAAGCCAGACTAGATTCAAGGGGAAGATGGAACTGGACTTCAGCTCTTCATGTGAAGAGCTGAACGCAGGTACAGAGAGGGGAGTTTGGGGGGCAGCCACCTTTGGAGGCTCACGAACACACAGTATATGACACATACATACATGGTATATCATAGACTTGGATGGACATCTGTTCTCTCCTCCCCATATTCACTGTGTCTCATTACTTTTCCAAAGTCCCTTTGATACATACTTTTAGAAAGTCAGAGCTAGGCAAAACGGCACTTTAAAGAGGATCTAAGAGATTCCTCTTTAATTTGACCGACAGGAAAAATGATGCCCAAAGGAAGGAGATACTAAACCTATGGCTTCTGCCCCTAGACTGCATCCCAGGTTTTTGACAAAACAGATCCTAAGTAAGTGTTTCTTCATGAAGCAAGTGGCTTTCCACATCATTTGACTGATTTTAAAGCATTGCCACATATACCCTCAAAAGCAAAGTGAGGCAGTGAAAAGTTACGAGATTTTGGAATAATTAGATCTGTGTTAGAATTCTACCTCTTCTACTCACATTATAATTGTTGATCTCCTCTGAGCTTCAGATTCCCTTAACTCTAAAAACAGTCTAATGAGGCATGGGTTTCCAAGACATTGTGAGTGCTGAGGTCATTAATCAAATAGCTGATACAAACCAAGTGTTCAGTATTTGGCAATCATGTTGGTACCCTGTGAGATAGGCATTGTAGTCCCATTTTACAGATCAGGAAGCTGGACCTGGAAAAGAGCACGTGCTTTGCTTAGCACAAATAGCTAGTAAATGCCATCTCTGAGACTTGAAAATCATCTTTGATTCAACCTTGGAAGCACCCTACTACTCATCACCCCCACCCTCACTGCCCACATATTCATCCTTGGTATTCTACTCTAAGAAGCAGAGAGAAGATTCTGGGTAGCAACAGTTTGCTACATTAATGATTACTTAGGATTGCTTTCCTACTAAAGGGAGGGAACTCTCCAAATCATAGTCTGCTCAATAATTTAGCACCTTTTCTAGCACTTTAGCATTTGTAAAGTTTCCATGTTTCTTTGATCTTTGATACCACATGAGATAGGAAAGGCCAAGATTATTATGTCTATGACACAGATGAGAAAAATAAAACCTTACTTTTAGCAAAATGCCCACAGCTTCTCTTCCTACTCTGGGGAGAGTAAGCTGATCACACTGTTTGTTATGAGGCAGAAAAATTAGAGGGAATAAGAAGATTGTGAATACAGCTCTTTCATCCTCATTAAACTGGTGTCATTTCACCTTTTAAAAGGCCAACCACAAACCTCATCGAAAACTGTGAGATTCCTGGAAGAGCACCATAAACAGAAGATAATCAGAACAAGAGTTTCATTTGCCACGGGGGCAAATGAAAGGAAACCATATATATCCAATGGACAGACTGGCTGACCCCTAAAGGAATCTTCACTTCCGAATCTGCTGGACAGGGCAGGAGTATAGCCCTGCCCCTGACCCATCCACTCACCCACCCCCTTTAATTGTTGACGACACTCTCCGTGTAGATGTCGACATTTGCATCAGAACTCAACAAGGGGCCAGACACCTGGAAGAGGGCTAAACCCTTTTGTGCATGGCGCATGTTTTTAAACAGTTCTTTGAAAATATGTGTTCTAGATCCCATGAGAGAGTGACTTGAGAGTAAAAGAGCTATTGTATTGCTTTTTGGGTTGCTTTGGTCTCAAATTGTCAGCTTCTCTCCTACAATGAAGAAAACTCACTTGAGATTCCTTTCCCTCTCCTTCACTCTCCTGAGCAAGAGCCAACTTGCCAACACACACTGATTTCCAAAAGATAACAAAGTGGAATGACGGCTGGGGAGGGGACTCTCTGGCCCGGGAGAAACCCAGCTTGTGTGCAGTGTTTCTGTCCCCTGTCACCAGGCAGGCAGAAGACTCAGGGGACCAGCTCTACTCCTTAGTGGCTGTTTGCAGGGGATACATGACATACTGTTTCTGAACTTAACTTTACTCAATAGTGAAATGAGGACGCTCCCCAGAAGTGGGAAGACTCTTCTGTGATGCCAGGAAACATGCTTCATAAAATGTTCTCCATGTAAAGCTGTCACGGTGAACTTGGCAGGTTCACTCCTTCTCAACTTCATAGCTTTCTTTCTCCTCTCGCTGCCAAACTATACCCAGATATGCCCATGGAAGAAATGTACTGACCCAAAGACAATAACATCTTGAAAATGAACTCAAAGGGATAAACAGAGTGGAGAAAAAGCCTTTCAAATGATGGCAAGTGGGAAATCTTGAATTGCTTTTTCTTCTTTTTAAAATTACAGTTCACATTGGGGTAACCTATCCGAAAGAACACTGTTCTGGAATCCCGAACAATGAGCTCTGCTGGCACTCACTGTGTGACCTTAGGCAAGTCACTCCGCTCTGTGAACCTCCATCTTCTACAAAGTGGGGTCCCTAATAGGGAGTGTTGCATAAGAGAACACACTCTAGACACAGACATACTTAGCTTCAAATCACTTCCTCTGGCTTATTAGCCATATAACCTTGACCTCTCTAAAGTTTCCTTGTTTACTAGGAAGGTTTCCTTTGTTTACTAAACAAGGTTATTAAAAGTATCTATCTAATATAGTTATCCTGAGGATTAAACAAAATAAACTACATATTTAGTAGCTTGCTTGGTGGACAGTCAGTACTGAAGAAAAGGAAGTTGCTATATTATTAGAACTATCATTATTCTTATTAGTGTTATTGTCACTCTAAAACTGTTAGGAGCTCAAGAAAGTAAAGCTCTACCAAACTATCATTATTATTAGTGTTATTGGTACTCTAGAGCTATTAGGAGTTCAATAAAGTAAAGGTCTCTCCTTCAGTTCTTTGTACTCTCTGAGGTCAGTCTCAGCAGAGGTGTATGTTGAACGGCCCATTCTCCCCAGGACCCACAGAAACACCGCAAAGAGAGGGTGTCCATCCTGTCTGGCCCACAACTTGGGAAGGGAAATGAAGCCCTCCTGTGCCCTCTTTCTGGAGTCTCATGTTTTCTTCCTGGCCCTGCCTGGCCTGGCCCAGGTCTGATAGCCAGAGCTGCTGTGCTCTGAGCTCACAACAGTCAAGTAGCCAGGAGGGAGAGGAAACCAGAATAAACATGTTTTGCAAGAGCAGAGCCAGTTTAAGTGAAAGCAATTCTAAATAAGGACAATGCAGAGACTTGACTGCCTAATGGCAGCTTCCTCCACATAGGGGTTTGCCGTGAAAAACCAAAGGTCAGACTGATAAGCTGGGGGTGCCTGAAACCAGGCTTGCAGGAAGCTCATGGCAGGAACCCCTAATTCAGTCAAGGGAGGTGGTTTCAGGGGAGGGGAAGCTAAAGACCCAACCAGGATCCAAACTCAGCTACTCTATTGTGATGTAAGGTCTGTCCCTTCACTTTGCTGAACCTCAAATTCCCTATCTACATAAATTTTTTAAAAGAAGTAAAATCTGCTCTGGGTGTCCATGAAAATTAAAAAAAAAAAAAAAAGTTAAGTAAAGGTAGTTACAAACTATAAAGTGGTTTGCAAAACTCAGAAATTAATCAGTAGTAGGTTTTAATCCCAGCTCCATTGCCTGTTAGCCATGTGCTGCTGCTGCTGCTGCTAAGTCACTTCAGTCGTGTCCAACTCTGTGTGACCCCATAGACGGAAGCCCACCAGGCTCCCCCATCCCTGGGATTCTCCAGGCAAGAACACTGGAATGGGTTACCATTTCCTTCTCCAATGTGTGAAAGTGAAAAGTGAAAGTGAAGTCACTCAGACCCTGGGCAAATTAATCTGCTTGTTTGAAACAATTTTCTACATTGTATGTTTCATACTCCTCCTGGCCTAGTCATCTCAGAGGTCATCAAAGCAGCAAAGTATGCGAAGTTGGCATGTTAGTTTCTTGTGGCTTTTGTAACAAATTAACACCAATTGGGTGGCTTAAAACAAAAGAATTTTACTCTCTCACAGTTTTGGAGGCCAGAGGTCTGAAATCAGTTTCACTAATCCAAAATTGGGATGTCTATCTGGGGATTCCAGAGGAAAATCTATTCCTACCTCTTTTAGCTTCCTTGGCTTGTGGCCGCATCAACCTAGTCTCAACCTCAATGGTTACATTGCCTTAAAAAGCAGTGAGATCACTTTGCTGACAAAGGTGCACATAGGCAAAGCTATGGTTTTTCCAGTAGTCATGTATGGATGTGAGAGTTGGACCATAAAGAAGGATAAGCACCGAAGAACTGATGCTTTTGAACTGTGGTGTTGGAGAAGACTCTCGAGAGTCCCTTGGATAGCACGGAGATCAGTCCAGTCAATCCTAAAGGAAATCCACCCTGAATTTTTATTGGAAGGACTGATGCTGAAGCTGAAGCTCCACTATTTTGGCCACCTAATGCAAAGAGCTGATTCATTTGAAAAGCCCCTGATGCTGGGAAGATTGAGGGCAAAAGAAGAAGGTGGCAGAGGATGAGATGGTTAGATAGAATCACCAATTGAATGGACAGGAATTTGAGCAAACTCCACGTGATAGTGGAAGACAGAGGAGCCTAGTGTGCTGTAGTCCATGGGGTCGCAAAGAGTCAGACATGATGTAGAGACTGAACAAAAATGACAACAACTTCTGTGTGTAGTCAAATCCCCCTCTGCCTCCCTCTTATAAGAACACTTGTGATTGCATTTAGGGCCCACATGAATAACCCAAAATATTCTCACCTCAAAATTTTTAATTTTATCACATCTACAATGTCTTTGCTACATAAAGTAACATTTATAGGTCTTAGGGATTAGGACCTGATATCTTTGAGTTCTATTATTCAGCGATACTTAAGAGATATTTAAGTAGTAGTTTGCCTACCATGCTTATTGTGTTCTTGTTTAGTCACTAAGTCACGTCTAACTCTTTGCGACCTCATGAACTGTAGCCCGCCAAGCTCCTCTGTCCGTGGGATATCCCAGGCAAGAATACTGGAGTGGGTGTCCATTTACTTCTCCAGGGATCTTCCCGACCCAAGGATCCAACCCACATCTCCTGCTTGGCAGGTGGATTCTTTACTGCTGAGCCACCAGGGAATCCCACTTTATTATTAACTTAATTACATAAAAATGGATGAATTGTTGTCTAAATACAAAAATTAGACCTAGAAGGACACATCAAATTGAAAACTGCTTGTGATTATGGATGTCTTTTGCTTATGTTTTTGGTTTCATAGTATGCACATGCTAACTTTTAAGAAATAAATGTTATTCTAAAACCCTTAAAAAAATATAGAGATGGAGGGCTTCAGAAGGATTTCAACATTAAAAATATCTTGTTACTGAAGCTGAGGATTAGGGACTATTAGAGTGTACCAGAAATAATGTTGAATGTCTTCATATTTCTATGTTTTGCATAGATGTCCTGCTTAGTTACCTCTTTATCCTAAGCAAGTAGTTAAACAGAGACACTCAGTACAAGCTTGATGAATGGAAAAAGGGATGCATGGAAATACTTGTATAAATTCGAATTTCATTTGGGCATAGAAGAGTAGTTATGTGTGTAGACTAACATCAGATGACCTGAGTGAAACAAGGTCCCCTTACTTATTAGCTATGGGATTTGGGGCAAATTACTTAGCTTGTCAAAAAACCTTCCATGTTTTCAGATATGAAATTAAAATAATTAAAGTATCTACCACATAGAGTTTTGCAGGTAATAACTGAGAGAGTCCATTAAAGGAATTTTCATTATGCCTGGCATGTGATAAGCACTTGTACGATATACACATTAGCTATATTAACTTTTTAAAGTTTCCAAGTTTAATTCATTTAACATGCCCCTGGTATATGCCAAGAATCGACTCGTTTTGGGGGCGGAAGGGAGAGGTAGTTTAGAGAGAAACAGGAATTTTAGAAGCATATCTTTAGACTTATACTAAAGAATTCTGCCTAATAGTTTTATTCACCATCTTCAACCTAGATTACCACAAGGACCAGGATTGTGCTTTGCCTCTAGGTTTTGTTCCTTGGTAACAAACAAAAACAAAACAAAAACTTTGATCAACTGAGGTCTTTCAGCCACTGAGAGTTTCACGGTCCAAGGCAACAGCCTAGAGTATGGCATGGCTCTAAGCCTCATCTGTGGCTCAAATGATCAGATGGAAATGATCTGGCATCGAAAGAACAATGTCTTTATCAAGGAGTACTGGAAGAGATACCAGAACAAAGATACCAAGGCCCAAGGGATCAGAAGGCCACGGGAATGACAAGGAGTTGGGAAACACCCAGAATATATGTTGTTTCTGTGCTTAGGTTTTACGTGTTTCTCTGTTTGGAAGAGCAGACTCCATTTAAATGACTTATTTTTCAAGGACTATAGGCTCTACCAAGAAAACAGATATGTATACAACAAATGTAAGATAGACTGTGAAAAATGCAGCTTTAGAAGTGTGACAGGGCAGGGAGATGAAAGCAAAAAATCCAGTTCACAGACAATAGAAAGGAGATGAAATTGGGAAAGTGTTCCAAAGAAAACGACATGACATTTTAATGGGTTTCATGCAGTTTCCTGTAACCTCTAGCCCTTTCAAAACACACTTTGAAGAATTAAACACAAGAGACCGGGAGAGATTATGTGGCTTAGACCTCTGCTTTCAAGGGCCTGTTTATCCCCATTTTATAGATAAAGTTGCTGAGGTCCAAAGAAACACAGGAAATGTTGGTGGAGAGAAAATGATAACACAGATCTTTCTTCTTCTTAATATTCTCTACTTCTAGACAGGATAAATAAGGAAGAAATAAGGTTTTTAAAAATAGTAATTGCTAGATTCCATATATAAGCTTTCCACGTGGTGCTAGTGGTAAAGATTTTGTCTGCCAATACAGGAGACGTAAGAGACGTGGGTTCAATCCCTGGGCTGGAAAGATCCCTTGGAGAAGGAAGTGACAACCCACTCCAGTATCGTTGTCTGGAAAATTCCATGGACAGAGGAGCCCAGCAGGCGACAGTCCATGGGGTCGCAAAGAGTCGGACACGACTGAACAGTTGAGCACATTACACATTATAAAAGCTAAAATTATGGCCAGCTGAGAATGACAAAACTCTAAACAAAAATGGGTTAGATAGACAGAACCATACTCCTGTCTTGTGTAAAAGAAATCTAGAGATGCTTGTACACAAACATTCATAGAACACTATTCACTATGGTCAAAAAGTGGAAATAACCCAAATGTCCATCAACAGGTGAACAGATAAACAAAATGTGGTATAAACATGTAAGGAACTATTCATAGAAAGGAATAGAGTACTGATACATAATCCATCTGATGTGCATGAATCTGAAAAACATTATGCTAAATGAAAGAAACCAGACGTAAATGGTCACAGATACTACGATTCCATGTATATGAGATGTCCATAATAGGGAAATCCATAGAGACTGAAAGCAGACTCACGGTCTCTCATGACTGAGGAAAGGCGGGAAAGGAGAGTGACTGCATAATGGGTACGATGCTTCTTTCTGGGGGTGATTAATAGATCTTGGAACTAAACAGAGATGCTTATTTCATAACCTAGTAAATACACTAAATGCCACTGAAATGTACACTTTAAAATGGTTAATGGCCAATTACGTTACATAAATTTTACATTTATTTTTTCAATTAGAAAAAAAATAAATCCAGAGGTGGAAATTTAAAACTGGTATGCATCTTTTTGACAACTTAAGGGATTCATACTCTTTCTACTTTGCAGTTCTGCCATGTACAGCTTAAACCTTTACCTCATGCTCCAGAATGGCTACTCAAATCTCAGTAATCACAACTGCATCTCAGATATCAGAAAGGATAAAAGGAAAAAAGAAGTGAAATAGGGAAGGATCCCGAAGAGTGACATAGATACACAAAAATTTGAAGAATATGCAGGAATCAACCAAAGGAAGAGTGACGAGGAGAGATTTCCAGAAGGACTCGGAGGGTACAAATCTCAGGAAAACTGATGGGAAAATTCCAGTACGACTGGCACATGGGGAGTGAGGACAGTCCCAGAGAGGTAAGCATGGACTAGATTTCCTAGCCCACCACAGACCCCTGTATGGTGCAGGAAATCTCTCTCCTCTCACTACCTCAAGTCTTGTTCGTTTTCCATTCCATACTCCTGGGCCTTAAGGAAATTGATTTCATAAAAATAAATGAGAGAAGAGTCTAGAGATGGCCTTTAGTAAGCATAAAAGCACACATTTTATCTCCCAGTCAAGGACTTTTTGAAGTTATTTACCTCTCAAAGACAGCTGCCAAGGACCCCGTGACTCAAGTGTCCTCTCCCGCCGCCTGATGGCGTGTTTTACTGCTGCCCTCCTAGAGGTCTTCTCCATTGTACCCTCCCTCTATGACCTCATTCACAATGCCAAAGAGAGCCAAGGTAAATCGTGCAGACTTACAGCCAGGGCCAGCTGCTGAGATGTGAACTGCTTATTTGTCTCCACAGGCCCCAGGGGAGTAGCATTTGTTAGAACGAGGAGGAGGAAGCCTTAGGTCACCAGTGCCCACGGTTCTGTCCACTTGGCTTTGATAGTAGCTAGGGTTTTATGTGCCAAGAGGTACAGGGGGGGCCAAGCTGCCCTGGCTGAACCTCTCACACCTAAAGAGAGAGAAAGCAGGAAACTGCCTTGCTCAGTGAGGACTCCAGGACACTTTGGTGTGCCCTGAAGATGCCAGTTTGTTGTGGTGACAAGAATGGCAGAGCTGAAGAAACTTAGTCTCCGACAGGTGAGAGGATGTTCCTCCCCAAGAGCAGAATTTGAAATTAACTTGCTCAGCTCAAGGGTTACAGGCTATCTCATTAAGTGTCGTTTGGTACTAACCCAAGAGAACTCCCTCCAAACTGCTGGATTCTTGATCCAGAAAGATGGCGACAGAGAGTGAGAAGAAGGCAAAGATTAACAGGAAATGAGAATGTTAATACTGTTGCATATCTGAGTGAACTCTTGAATAACTGCTGACAGTTGATTCCTAACCAGGTGCTTAACTCTAAGCACACTCATTACATGTTTAAACTCATTTTGTCACTGCTCCAATGCTGTAAAGTAATACAATTGTCTCCATTTCACAGGGGAGAAGCTGAGGCTCTAAGACATGCTATAACTTACCCAAAGTCATCCAGCTATTAAGAGACAGGAGCCAATGCTGAAACCCAGTTGTCAATGACCTTATGGTCCAGGATCTTAGTCAACATCCTTCACTCTTTCTCTTTAAACTCTGCTAAACAGCATCTCCCTGTTCAGGTAGATATGATGTTTCCTAACACAGGAAAAGATGTGGAGAAATCACCAAACTCTATTTGATCAAAAATAGAAACAAGCTAGCTGAATATGCGGAGAAGGCAATGGCAAGCCACTCCAGTACTATTGCCTAGAAAATCCCATGGATGGAGGAGTCTGGTAGGCTGCAGTCCGTGGGGTCTCTAAGGGTCGGACACGACTGAACGACCTCACTTTCACTTTTCACTTTCACACATTGGAGAAGGAAATGGCAACCCACTCCAGTGTTCTTGCCTGGAGAATCCCAGGAGCCTGGTGGGCTTCCGTCTATGGGGTCACACAGAGTCGGACACGACTGAAGTGACTTAGCAGCGGCAGCTGAAGATGTGAGATGCCTGGCTGAAGGCTGGCCATGGACAGAGGGTGGAGGAGACACGGGGCCTTCTACCTCCTGCCATAGCACTGGTCTCCAAAATCCTGATATAAACTGGGTGGTTTCTATTCACCCTTGCAAATCCCCCTTTCACTTCAGTTTCTCTGAGCCCCAGAAGTATGGCCTCCATCGACCCCATCAACCCTCTAGTTTCCACTGGGTTCAACCAATTGGAGGCAACTTCAGGAGATTTGAGAGCAGAGTATTTATTCCATGCTCCCTCCTCCGAGACCACAGGTTGGCAGTGGTTGTGCCCCTTTACCAAAGGCCTCACTTCCCATTAGGTAGCTCTCTGCTGAAGCCACTGCATAGCTCCTGCTCTCTCTAAGGGCCTGGTTACTCTTGTTTGTTTCCCTTAATTCCATTCAAACCTTTTTAGTAGTCCCTTCATTAAACTGTCCTCAATCACTCCATTCGAATAAGCCATCTGTTTCCTGCTAGGACTCAGGGCAATTTAGTATGAGAGTTTAGGGTCTGGAAAGCATGTTGAGAGTCTACTACTTCCATGGTTTTCAATTTTTTTTTTTTTTTTTATTGTTACTTGCAGAGATCTAGTAAGAACCATAATTACAAAACTGATAAAGTTCTGGAAGGTCATGAAACCCTGCCTGCTCATCATACCCAAAAGCGCTCCTCTTCTCTGCCTCCCTCCAACTGCTCCTTGAAATCCAAGGGTTGTGGGTAGCACACTCTGGAACCCGCTGACCTAATCCAAACCCCTCACTCACACCAGAGGGGTGGTTGGCAAAGTTTCCAAAGTGTCCTTTGTTGGCCCGAGTGGGTTTGATTTATGCCCTGGGCCTTCATCAACAGTTTGCCTCAATATCTTCCAAAGTGTAAAGTCCCGTAAATCTTCCCGGGGAGCGACAACTCGACCGCCGGCCTGTGTTATACAAACACACAGTAATGCCATTAAGGCAACAAACAGCCCCATTGGCTTTGGCAAAGACATGTTCTGCCAGGCTCAAGTTACTTAAAATCAATATTTGAACAAGGACGAAACCACATGTTTTCAAAACCAATTTAGAGGGGTCTAATACCAGGCCTAGCAATGTGGTTACATCATGTGCATTCCAGCGCCGTCCCCTCAACACACACCTTCCGGGGTGGGGGGGCGGTGCTCCACCATTTGCTTTGACCCGGTCATCTAGGCTCCTGTCCCTTTGCAGTGACTGGACTTATTTGTCCTGAGAGTGTGACCTCACCAGACAGGTGACGCCAAGGGACAGACTGAGCAAGAAACAGGAACTTTCAGAGACTCAGTTTTATAAAACAGAGGTGGGGTGTGTTCCTTTGTGCATGCCTCAAAGCAGCAATTCAGGAAGTGTACCAGACTTTCCCTGAAAGCCTGTGAGCCCAAGAGTGAGCAAAGTCATGAGTCTCTGCCCTCAGGGAACTCACTGAAGTATGTAAGGGAAAGGAGACAACAGGCCATTTCTTTTTTAAATTTGATTTAAAATGTTGTGTTAATTTCTACTGTACAGGAAAGAGACTTGGTTACACATGTATACAATCTTTTTTATATTCTTTTCCATTACAGTTTATCACAGGACAGACAAAAGGGTCAATTCTCAGGACCAGTACGAGGGATGTAGGGAAGTTTAGGATGCTTTGCAGGCACACGGCAGGAACAGGTAACCCAGGAGCTGAATGAGGGCCTATCAGAGAAGACTTCCAATGGCAGATATCTTAACAGGTGCTCTATCTAACCTACTATTCTGGCTTTATATGTGTAAGGCCAGGTGGCACTAGTGGTAAAGAATCCACCTGCCAATACAGGAGACGTTAGAGATGCGGGTTCAATCCCTGGGTCAGGAAGATCCCCTGGAGAACGGCATGGCAAAGCCACTCCAGTATTCTTGCCTGGAAAACTCCACGGGCAGAGGAGCTATAGTTCATGGGGTTGCCAAGAGTCGGACATGATTTAGTGACTAAAGAACAACAACAAGTTTTGGGGTACACAGGTGTACCTACAAATTCTTGGAGGGGGTTCAAAGTGGTGTGTGGAACAATTAGACCATGAGAGACTGTGGTGCAGCAGCAGCTTATAGTCTACTTAAAAAGCCAATAACAGGGCTTGGAACTTAGTAGATTCTTCATAAACAACTGTTGATAAACAACTCTGTGACATCCTTGACAAGAAGGGGGTTACACTGACACGTACATGGGTCTATGGATATGGAGATACTAGGAAGTTAGAAGCTTAGGAGGTACTAGGAAGACTGTTACAGTGATCAGTCTCAGCTAGGATTCTGCAATAAGTGAATCCCAATCTGTATTTCTGCTCAGGGACCTGGGATTCAAGACAGCGACTATACAAGGCAGCAAGCTCAAGAAAGGTCAGAATTGCAGAGCCAGGGGCTATGGCCAAACCAGGGCACTTCACTTATTTACTCATCTGCATATCCTGCCCTTCACTGATTCATCCATCCAACCCTCCGCCCATCGTTTTCTATATGAAATCTTTCCATAAAACTGAGCATTTGATTTCCCCCTCACTTCCTTCTTTCACCTGACACAAATCCTTTGCGAGAAGTGATTGTTAGTAAGACAGGATAAAGATAAAAAGGTTGTGTCTGCACAAAAATACATTGAAGGTTTACTAAGAAAGCTGGTCAATATTAGGACTCAAAATGCTGGTTTGGCTTTGAATGCTGCTATTCCACTCAGAAGAACTGAAAGATCCTAAAGCCTTATAGATTTACTGCTGCCCTTTGGATTGAACCCGAGATTCTGGGCAGGGGAGGAGGACAAATAGGCAGGAAGTAAGCATAGAAAAGAAGTGAATAGAAAAGGGAGGAACAAAGTCCCTGGATCCCAAATGTGTATGTCAGTTGGACTCTGGCATGGGAGATGACAAAGTGAGAAAATAAACATTTAGGATCATCTTTACATGTGCTCAGAAATAAAAAACATTTTCATTTTGATGATGAGAAATACCCATAAGCTCTTTCTGATACTTTGTTCAAACAAGGACCAGCCTTTCCTAAGTGCTGGGCACACCAACACAGATTAAGATACAGCCCCTGCTCTGGAGTACCTCACATTCTAAGGGAGATGGCAGCCATGAAACAGAGCAATGTGATGGAGGAGAGTTGTATTGATAAGGTGGGCCATCGCACCCAGACTTGGACTTTCAAGAAGAATTCCCAGAAGACGTATTATGGCTGAAAGATGAGTTTTGAAAGAAAGGCTGGAGTTATCCAAAGAAGTGACAAGTGTTGTAGGGAGTAGAAGAACCAGGGCATGGAACAGTGGTGGTGGTTTGTGCGGTTAGAGAAAAGGCATAAGCAAGAAGGAGATAGGTGTTAAGGGCAAGAACTAGGTCATGAAAGGTCTCATATGCCTGGATAAGACTTCAAACTTTATTCTGACTGCTACTGAGAGCCATTTGAGGAATATTCCACAGAACTAGGATCTTAAGTCACTGGGATGGAACTACTGGAATTTCTTGGATGCCTCCAACCATTTACCTCTGGGTCCTAGGCTCTGATGTCTGGCCTGAAACTCACGCAGCCTCTGGCTTCTTCCTGCGCCTTGGGAGCAAGGACTGACACCCCTGGCCCAGAGGATGGGCTCCTTTCCATGGTGTTGGGCCACTTGGGTGGAGCCTCACTAGGCAGGGCCTTCCAGAAACGAGCTGCATGCACATGATGTCAGAGGGGTGGCGCGTGGGGAATGGAGTGGGGTGTAACCTCTGCCATCACTGTCCCCCCTCCTTCCTCCTGAGACATTGCAATCCCTCCCCAGGCTGCTGATCAAAGAGTCCTTGCAATTCTGGAGAAATTCAACCTTTTGTAAAACCCAAATTATTTCAGGAAACGATAGGGTTATGAAAAGACCTCAAGCTTTGTAGTGAAGCTGATCTGGGTTTGGATCCTGGCTCTGTTACAAGCTGGGAGATCTTAAGCAAATTAATTACTTTCTCTGAGTCTTAGTTCTTTATCTATAAGAACATATACCTATATGAACATATATCTATATCTATATGGGGAATAACAATGCCTCTCTCACAGGGTTATCAGGAGCACCATAGAAGAAATTATTTGTAATTATCTTTGGCAGTATATGGGCTTCCCTGGTGGCTCAGATAGTAAAGAATCTGCCTGCAATGAGGGAGACCCAGATTCAACTCCTGGGTCAAGAAAAAGCCCCGAAGAAGGAAACGGAAATCCAGTCTAGTATTCTTTCCTGGAGAACTCCATGGACAGAGAAGGCTGGCTGGCTACAGTCTATGGAGTCACAAAGAGTAGGACACAACTGAGCAACTAACACTTCTCTTTCGCAGCATATATTAGTTCTGCAAGAATTTTCTCCTTGTGGAGTTTCGCTCGTTTATTGGTCATCTGCAGCTCACTCAGTTCAGTTGTTCTGCCCTAAAAAGAGATTTAGGAAAGGATCAGTTGACAATATATTAACACATATATGTGTGGAATCTAGAAGGAACAGGGAACATATTAATTGAAAACATGGATGCCATTGACCAAACTGAAAATTTTGGTTCGTCTTGAACTTGTTAGTACACTGTACTATGTCAGGAATCACAAATTTATGAACTTGGAATGCAAAGAGCTTAGGACTCCAAGTATAAGTCCTGAGCTCTTATCTCTGTCTATCCCAAGTCCCTTCTCTGGAAGATGAGGTCCCTTCTGGCCCTGTCCAGGATTGATGGTCTCTAAATCAAGCTAATAAATGATGATGAGACGCCAATAAGTGATGCTTATGGGGAGAACAGGAGATGAAGCACCAAAGGGTGTCCCTCTTTCTTGTTCGTATAAGTTCTGTGCATTTCCACGCAGCCCTGCAGCTAAGGAAGAAGAAATTCCTCCATGGGAAAAGAGTTAAGAAGGTCATGCTCCATAGATGAATCATAAAATATTCCAAGAATGTCAGAGAGAAATATGACCCACCCCAGGGAGCCCCTGGGGGAGTGGGAGAGGTGAGCAGCTAAAGCTGCCACAGGCTGAGCCAGGTGCTTTCTCCAGTCTGATTCCAAAGAGAGTAACATGAGCCCATGTCAGGGTGGGATGTCTCTCCCTCTGTCTCCATCCCTGTCTTCTGGATACAGGAGTCCTTTCCAGGGCAAACCCACTGATGATGTATCCAACTTCTGATTAGTGGAATCAAACATCTGGATTCAACACCCAATTGTGCCACTGACAGTGATTTTGGCCAAGTGAATTCATCTTTCTGAGCTTCAATTTTTTCACCTGTCCCCAAAGGATACACACATCAATTCCCTAAAATTTTTTTAAAGGACTGAATGAAATAATGTAATAAAGCCTTAGGTCTGGCATCCTAGGGGGGAACTCCATCAGTAACAATTAATATTTTAGGTAAAGGCAGCTGGGTGGAGTGGCCAGGTGCCACATGCACAGTTCAGGCCCTCTCTGAATCACCTGGGTCCCTACAGATGAATACAAATCATGAGGCTGATTTGGTTTCCATTCACAGTTCCAGAGGTCTTGAAGGTGTGGGAAGGGAAAGCAGAAACTTCATCCAGCAACATAAAGGGAGAAACAGAGCTTCCAAGAGGCCAAGCAGCCAGAGGAGCAGGCCTGGCTATCTGCCTGAATGTGAACTTGCAGCTGGGCCACCATTGAGAGAGTGGGGTCTGAGGGGTGTGGTAAGCTTCTTGGGATTCATTCAGCAATCATTCAACAACTCTCTGCTGGGCATCCACTATGTGTCAGCCCCTGGTCCTGGAAACTAGAGACACAGAAGAGAATAAGTCATTGCCTTTGTCTTCCTGGAGTTAAAATGCTAATGGAGGAACAGGAGTGAAACAAAAATAAACTGGTATCTTTCAGGTAATATGTACTTCCCTGATTCAGACAAATCAACCTCAGCTTTCCAAAGGGAGGCAGAAGGCCTGGCAGGGGCCCACAGGTTGGCCACAGCCTCTGTCCTCAGGTAGGCAGTGTCCACAGATGTCAGCAGGAGTGATTTTCTGAGTTTAAAAAACAGGCTCTGAAGTCAGACAGCTGAAGATGACAACTCATCCCACTAATTTAAAAATCTGGGCCCTGGGCACATTACTTAACCTCCGGGAGATTTATTCTCCAGCTCTGTAAAAGAAATTAAAACACAATTTATCTCTGGGATTGCTATGAGTTTTAAATGAGATAATACATACAATGGCTTAGAAAAGCACCAATAAATTAATTGCTTTTATCCTAATAATTAGCATGGCCAGAATGTGTCAATATGAGTTCTTTGAATTGGGTTCTTACAAAAAAAGTGATGGACCTCATGAATAAGGCAGGAAAACAGTCCTGGATCCAGCAATGACTGGGTAAGAGCAGAGGGTACTCAGAGTGAGAGCTAAGGGGAAGGAAAGTGGGATTCTAGGGGTCAATACCTAGTATGAAACCTGGGCACATTTGGCAGTAGAGTAAAAACAAAGAATTCACAGACAACCTGAGGTACAAAGAGAAAGTCGAGATTCAAGCCAAAGAGTAGCTAATAATATCTCATCTTCACTGAATGCTTCCATGTACCAAGCCTGTAAGTTTGATATACCTGTTGCCATTTAATAATTCAGTAGTTCTCTGTGGTAGGTTTTACAATCCTTCGTTTTACAAATGAAGAAACTAAGACTCAAAGAGATTATAACTTAGCAAAAGTCAACCATCCAGCAAATGTTCTTGAACCTGGATTTGAACCTAGAGGTATCTAATGCCAAAGCCCAGGTTCTCAGACATAAGGCCATTCTGTTTTTCCCAAATCCAACTGGCCTCCTTTAATCAGGAGTTATTGAGGACTTCAGCACAGGTCAGTCCACGGCACGTGGCCAGCAAAGGTGTATGCTTCATTCAAGTGACAAATATTTATTAAGCATCCACCTTGTGCTGGCCACGTGCCATAGACTGACCTGTGCTGAAGTCCTCAATTAACTTTTCAGTTCAGTTCAGTTCAGTCGCTCACTCATGTCTGACTCTTTGCGACCCCATGAATTGCAGCATGCCAGGCCTCCCTGTCCATCACCAACTCCCAGAGTCTACCTAAACTCATGTCCATCGAGTTGGTGATGCCATCCAGTTATCTGTCGTCCCCTTCTCCTGACCTTAATACCTCCCAGCATCAGGGTCTTTTCCAATGAGTCAACTCTTTGCATGAGGTGGCCAAAGTATTGGAGTTTCAGCTTTAGCATCAGTCCTTCCAATGAACACCCAGGATTGATCTCCTTTAGGATGGACTGGTTGGGCCTCATTGCAGTCCAAGGGACTCTCAAGAGTCTTCTCCAACACCACAGTTCAAAAGCATCAATTCTTCGGTGCTCAGCTTTCTTCATAGTCCAACTCTCACATCCATACACGACCACGGGAAAAACCACAGCCTTGACTCTACAGACCTTGGTTGGCAAAGTAGTGTCTCTGCTTTTTAATATGCTGCTAGGTTGGTCACAACTTTCCTTCCAAGGAGCAAGCATCTTTTAATTTCATGGCTGCATTCAGCATCCGCAGTGATTTTGGAGCCCCCAAAAATAAAGTCTGACACTGTTTCCCATCTATTTCCCATGAAGTGATGGGACTGGATGCCATGATCTTAGTTTTCTGAATGTTGAGTTTTAAGCCAACTTTTTCACTCTCCTCTTTCACTTTCATCAAGAGGCTCTTTAGTTCCTCTTCACTTTCTGCCACAAGGGTGGTGTCATCTGCATATCTGAGGTTATTGATATTTCTCGTGGCAATCTTGATTCCAGCTTGTGCTTCCTCCAGCCCAGCGTTTCTCATAATGTACACTGCATATAAGTTAAATAAACTGGGTGACAATACACAGCCTTGACATACTCCTTTCTCAATTTGGAACCAGTCTGTTGTTCCATGTCCAGTTTGTTGCTTCCTGACCTGCATACAGGTTTCTCAAGAGGCAGGTCAGGTGGTCTGGTATTCCCATCTCTTTCAGAATGTTCCACAGTTTATTGTGATCCACACAGTCAAAGGCTTTGGCATGGGCAATAAAGCAGAAATAGATGTTTTTCTGGAACTCTCTTGCTTTTTCAATGATCCAGTGCATGTTGGCAATTTGATCTCTGGTGCCTCTGCCTTTTCTAAAACCAGTTTGAACATCTGGAAGTTCACGGTTCACATCTTGCTGAAACCTGGCTTGGAGAATTTTGAGCATGACTTTACTAGCGTGTGAGATGAGTTCAATTGTGTGGTAGTTTGAGCATTCTTTGGCATTGGTTTTCTTTGGGATTGGAATGAAAACTGACCTTTTCCATTCCTGTGGCCACTGCTGAGTTTTCCAAATTTGCTGACATATTGAGTGTAGCACTTTCACTGCATCATCTAAATCTAAATATATAAAGAAGGATGTACAATTGAAGGAGCCCTGCTTGGAAATCAGACAGACCTTTGTGACTAGTAGGGTGATACTGGACAGTTTTTGACAGCCCAATTCCTCAAAACCTATCTCAAAGCCACCAAGCTCATGTTCTGGTACAATGTGTTTCACTGAAATGGTGCTGCAGAATGAATCTGTATCTCTGGGTCAGAAGACCTGGTTGCAAGTCTTGGACACATGATCTGGTCTACCAGAACCTCAGTGTCCTCCACTGCAAAATCAGATTTTAGGACTAGAAGCTTAAAAAACCCCACTTGGAAGTCAGAAGTATCTTACGCCTTTAATTAAAATCTTTGAGCTCAGGGAGATTGGCCAAAATGCCAGAATTGAAAGACCCTTGGCTCACCTCTTCTTATGAACACACCAAAATCATAACCATTTGCAGAACCATTTGATGAAAAATACTGGAACCTTCCATAAAAGATCTACATTTAAAGACATAAAGAAAGGACCACAGAGATTGGATAGGATAAGTGGACTCATGATATAGTCAAGTCCCATACTCCAAGATGGGCAAGTCACAAACTGCAGAAATATTATACTGCAGAGACTCTCCTACAGGAGAGAGAGCTATGAGCCCCACATCAGGCTCCAGGGGTCCTATACTGGCAAGATGAGTCCCCAGAGGATTTGGCTTTGAGGGCCTGTGGGTCTTAGTTTCAGGAGACCCACAAGACTGGGAGAAATAGACTTCACTCTTAAAAGACACATACAAAATCTCACAGACTCTGGGACCCAGGACCAAAGCAGTAATTTGATAGGAACCTGGGCCAAATAGCAGAGACATTACTTTGCCAACAAAGGTCTGTCTAGTCAAAGCTATGGTTTTTCCAGTAGTCATACATGAATCTGAGAGTTGGACTATAATGCAAGCTGAGTGCCAAAGAATGGATGCTTTTGAACTGTGGTGTTGGAGAGGACTCTTTGAGAGTTCCTTGGACTGTAAGGAGATCCAACTAGTCCATCCTAAAGGAGATCAGTCCTGAGTGTTCATTGGAAGGACTGATGTTGAAGCTGAAACTCCAATCCTTTGGTCACCTGATGTGAAGAAGTGACTCATCTGAAAAGACCGTGATGCTGGGAAAGATTGAAGGCCGCAGGAGAAGGGGATGACAGAGGATGAGATGGTTGGATGGCATCACTGACTCAATGGATATGAGTTTGAGTAGGCTCTGGGAGTGGGTGATGAACAGGGAAGCCTGCTGTGCTGCAGCCCATGGGTTGCAAAGAGTCTGACACGACTGAGCAACTGAACTGAACTGAATTGAACTGAAGTGATGGGCCAGACCTTCCTGCTGGTCTTGGTCTCCTGGAGAGGCAGGGGTCAGCTATGGCTCACCCTGGGGACACAGACACTGGCAGCAGCCATTCTTCAGAGCTCTTTCTGTCACGTGGATGATGGGGCTGGCAGGCACCACTGTAGACTCCTACCTTAGATCATTATGTGCCAAAACTTTGCTCTACCCAATGTCCTGTATGTGCCAGTGCTATGATGCCTCAGGCTAAGCAACTAACCAGGCAGGAACATAGCCCCACCCATCAGCAGACATGCTGCCTCAAGACTTTCTGAGCCCACATTCCCCTCTGGACATGGTCCTGCCCACCAGAGGTTCCAGGTCCGAATTCCACCACTGGGCAGCCACTAGCTCCAGAATCCCCTGAGCCTTGGCCCTGCCCTTCAGAAATACTGCTCAAGCCTCTGGACCAGACTCACCCACCAGAGGGCAGACACCAAATTCAAGAAAACCACAATCTGGAAGCCTGCAGACCCAGCCAGCTAACAGCAGGGTAGACCTTGCCTTGGAACTAGCTGGGGCACAGCACTTTACACTAGCAAGCCAACACAAGCTCTGGGACACCCCAAGCCCCATACTCAATTGTGTCAAGAGACAGCTCCCCCATACCCCCCACCAGATCTGATACCAGGGATCCCAGGGCCTCGCAATCAAATCTAAGACCTGGTTCTGCCTGCCAGTAGGTCCATCTGGCACTAACCCTAGGATCTAGATTAAACCACAAGTGGGTGGATAATAGCTCTGGAGTTTTCTGGACCCTGACTTCACTCACCAGTGAGCCAGCACTAGACTCAGGGCCTCCTGGGGTTCTGTAGTCAGCCACATCGTGACCTGGACGTGTCAACCAGCAGCTGGGAATATCTGCACAAGGCAAAGCCTAGTAACCAACCAGATCAGAGGCCACTCAAGACTACCAGGCCACCTGTGTAGTCAGCCCAACACAAGAGAAGGACCCATGAAACCCTAATAGGGGAAATTCCTAGGGCACATAGCTTGGGTGATAAGAAGGGAGTGCACTGCTAGGATGTGTAGGATGTCTCCTATAGAAGGCCAACTCTCCAAGTTTGGGAAACGTAATGAATAGACTAGGTACATAAAAATACCCAGCAACTTAGGCAAAATGAGGTGACAGAGGAACATGTTCCAGATGAAGGAATAAGACAAAACTCCAGAGAAGAAGTAAGTGAAGTTCAGTTCAGTCGCTCAGTCATGTCTGACTCTTTGCAATTCCATGAACTGCAGCATGCCAGGCCTCCCTGTCCATCACCAACTCCCAGAGTTCACTCAAACCCATGTCCATTGAGTTGGTGATGCTACCCAACCATCTCATCCTCTGTCGTCCCCTTCTCCTCCTGGAAGTGGACATAAGCAAATTACTCAAGAAAGAATTTAGGGTGGTGATCATAAAGATGACCAAAAAACTCAGGAAAAAAATAGATGAACGGAGTGAAAAGTTAGAAGCTTTAAACAAAGAATTAGAAAATATAAAAACAACCAAACAGAGATGATGAATACAATAACTTAAAGGGAAAATATACTAGAAGAAATCAACAGTAGACTAAATGATATAGAGGAACGGATCAGTGAGCTGGAAGACAGAGTAGTGGAAATCACTGTTGCTCTATAGAAAAGAAAGAAAATAAGAATGAAATTAAATGAAAACTCCTGTAAGAGTATAGGCTGACTTTTCAGCAGAAATTTTAGGATGGAAGGGAGTGGCACAATATATTTATAGTGATAAAAGGGAAAAACCTACAAACAAGACTACTCTACACAGCAAGACTCTTATTCAGATTTGATGGAGAGAGAGACCAAAAGCTTTACAGACAAGCAAAGGCTAAAAGAGTTTTGTACCACCAAATCAACTTTACAAGAAATATTAAAGGAATCTTTTTAAGTGAAAAAAAGAAAAGCCACAACTAGAAATGTGAAAATTACAAGATGAATTTTGTAATTCATCAGTAAAGGCAATGATACAGTAAAGATAGGAAATGGTCTACACACAAAGCAAGTACAGGAAGGTTAAAAGACAAAAGCAGTAAGAATAATCTATATTCACAATAATCAGTTAAGGAATACACAAAACAATTACATGTAAAATATGATATCAAAAGAAACAATCATGAGGGGAAGAGAGTACAAATGCAATGTTTTAAAAATGCACTTGAAATTAAGAGATCAGCAACTGAAAACAATCACATATATATATAGATTGCTATATAAAAATCTCATGCTAACCACAAAGCAAAAATCTGTAATAGATATTCGCACAGAAAATAAAAATGAATCCAGATACAACACTAAAGATAGTTATCAAATCACAAGAGAAGAGAACAAAATAAGCAGGGGGGAAACATTCTACAAAAACAACTTCAAAACAAAAAAATGGCAATAAGAACATATATATATATATATATATATATATATATATATATAATTACTTCAAATGTAAATGAACTAAGTGCTCCAATCAAAAGACACAGAGTGGCTGAAGAGAGAGACTGAAAGCGAGGCGATGGACAAAGGTATTTTATGGAAATGATATCAAAACAAAGTTGGAGTTGCAATACTCATAACAGACTAAATAGACTTAAAAATAGTGACTGTTACAAAAAAAAGAAGGACACTACATAATGTTCAAGGAATCAATATAAGAATATATATAATTGTAAATATATATGCACCCAACATAGGAGTACCTCAATATATTAGGCAAATATTAACAGACATAAAGGGAGAAATTGACACTAACAAAATAATAGTAGGGGACTTTAACATGCTACTTACATCAATGGACAGATCATACAGACAGAAAGTCAATAAGAAAACACTGATCTTAAATGACACATTAGATCAGATAGATTAATTAATATATACAGAATATTTCATCTGAAAATTCAGAATACACATTCTTTTCAAGTGCATACAGAACATTCTCCAGAATAGATCACACACTAAGCCACAAAACAAGTCTTGGTAAAATTAAGAAAACTGAAATAAAATCAAACACCTCTCTAACAACAAGGCTATGAGACCAGAATCAATTACAAGAAAAAAATACAAAAAATACAAACTTGTGGAGGCTAAACAATATGCTACTGAATAATCAAGGGATTACTGAAGAAATTAAAGAGGGAATAAAAACTACCTGAAGACAAAGGAAAATGAAAACACAATAATCAGAAATCTGTGGAATGCATCAAAAGCAGTTCTAAGAGGGAAGTTTATAGAGATACAAGCTTACCTCAGAAAACAAAAACCTCAGGTAACAACCTAACCTTACAACTAAAGTACCAAGAGAAAGAAGAAAAAACAAAACCCCAAATTAGTAGGAGAAAAGAAATCATAAAGATCAGAGCAGAAATAAGTGAAATATAGACTAAAAAACAGAAAATATCAATGAAACTAAAAGTTGGTTATTTGAAAAAGTAAACAAAAGTGAGAAGACTTTAGCCAGACTCAAGAAAAAAGGGAGAGGATCTAAATCAATAAAATCAGAAATGAAAAAAGGCGAGCTACAATTCACATCAAAGAAATACAAAAGAACATAAGCAACTACTATGAACAACTCTATGCCAATAAAACAGAAACTTAGAAGACATGGACAAATTCTTAGAATTGTACAATCTAAAATATGAACGGACCAATTACCAGTAATGAAATTGAATCTAATAAAAAATTCCTGATAAATAAAAGTTAGAACCAGAAGGTTTCACAGGTGAATTCTACCAAAATTTAGAGAAGAGCTAACACTTATTCTTTTCAAACTGTTTCAAAAAATTGCAATGGAAGGAACACTTTCAAACTCATTCTATGATGTGAGCATTGGCTTGATACCCACACCAAAGGTATCACACACAAAAACAAAATTATAGATTAATATCACTGATGAACAAAGATGAAAAAATCCTCAACAAAACATTAGCAAATCAAATCCAACAATATGTTAAAATGACCACACACCATGATCAGGTGGGATTTATCTTAGGGATGCAAGGGTATTTCAATATCCACAAATTATTCAATGTGCTAAAACACACTTATGAATTGAAAAATAAAAAACCATATGATCATCTCAATTCATACAGAAAAAACTTTTGACAAATTCAGCATCTCTTTATAATAAAAATTCTCCAGTAATCAGGCATAGAGGGAACATACCTCCACATAATAAAGACTGTATATGAAAAACCCATGGCTAACATCATACTCAATGATGAAAAGTTGAAAGCATTTCCTCTAAAATCAGGAACAAGACAAGGATGCAGACTCTTACCACTTTTGAAGTTCTAGCCACAATCAGACAAGAAAAAGAAATAAAAAGGAATCCAAATTGCAAAAGGAACATGTACCAAGAATATTTTTAACAGAACTAGAACAAATAATTTTAAAATTTGTATGAAAACAAAAAACCCTTAATAGACAAAACAACCTTGAGAAACAAGAATAGAACTGGAGGAACCATGTTTCTCGACTTCAGACTATACTATAAAACTACAGTCATCATAATAGTATGGTACTGGCACAAAACCAGACACAAAGATCAACAGAACAGAATAGAGAGCCCAGAAATAATTCAGCACACTTAATAGGAAAAGGAGTACGTCAAGGCTGTATACTGTCATCCTGCTTATTTAACTTATATGCAAAATACATCATGAGAAATGCCGATGTGGAAGAAGCACAAGCTGGAATCAAGATTGCTGGGAGAAATATCAATAACCTCAGATATGCAGATGACACCACCCTTACGGCAAAAAATGAAGAGAAACTAAAGAGCCTCTTGATGAAAGTGAAAGAGAAGAGTGAAAAAGTTTGCTTAAAGCTCATCATTCAGAAAACTAAGATCATGGCATCTGGTCCCATCACTTCATGGGAAATAGATGGAAAAACAGTGGAAACAGTGTCAGACTTTAATTTTTTGGGCTCCAAAATCAATGTAGATGGTGATTGCAGCCATGAAATTAAAAGACGCTTACTCCTTGGAAGGAAAGTTATGACCAATCTAGACAGCATATTAAAAAGCAGGGACATTACTTAGCCAACCAAGGTCCATCTAGTCAAGGCTATGGTTTTTCCCGTGGTCATGTATGGATGTGAGAGTTGGACTGTGAAGAAAGCTGATCGCCGAAGAATTGATGTTTTTGAACTGTGGTGCTGGAGAAGACTCTTGAGAGTCCCTTGGACTGCAAGGAGATCCAACCAGTCCATCCTAAAGGAGATCAGTCCTGGGTGTTCATTGGAAGGACTGATGCTGAAGCTAAAACTCCAATACTTTGGCCACGTCATGCGACGAGTTGACTCACTGGAAAAGACTCTGATGCTGGGAGGGATTGGGTTCAGGAGGAGAAGGGGACGACAGAGAATGAGATGGCTGGATGGCATCACCGACTCGATGGACATGAGTTTGAGTGAACTCCAGGAGTTGGTGATGGACAGGGAGGCCTGGCGTGCTGCGATTCATGGGGTCTCAAAGAGTCGGACACGACTGAGCGACTGAAGTGAACTGAACTGATGGTCAATTAATCTATGACAAAGGAGGCAAGGATAAACAATGAAATAACACTCATCTCTTCAACTGGTGCTGATAAAACTGGACAGCTACATGTAAGAGAATGAAATCAGAACATTCTCTAACACCATATGCAAAAATAAAGACAAGATGGATTAAAGACCTAAATGTAAGACTGAAAACTATAAAAGCTCCTAAAGGAAACACAGGCAGAACAGTCTCTGATAGAAATCATAGCAATGTTTTTCTGGATCTGTCTTTTAAAGCAAAGGAAATAAAAGCAAAACAAACAAATGGGACTCAAACTTAGTATATCAAAGGAAAAGTAGTTGCAAATGATATGACCAATAAGGGTTAATATCTAAAATACATAAACAGCTAATACAACTCAATATAAAAAATCTGATTTAAAAATGTTCAGAAGACCCAAATAGACATTTTCCCAAATAGGACATGCAGATAGTCAGTGAAGACATGAAAAGATGTTCAACATCACTAATTATCAGGGAAATGCAAATCAAAACCATGGTGAGATATCACCTCACACCTGTCAGAATGGCTATCATCAAAAAAAAAAAAAAAAACACAAATAACAAAGGTTTTTAAGAAAAGGGAACCCCTGTACACTATTGGTGGGAATGTAAGTTGGTACAGTCACTGTGGAACACAATATGAAGGTTTCTCAAAAAACTCAAAATATAACTACCATCAGTTCAGTTCAGTTCAGTTCAGTCGCTCAGTCGTGTCCGACTCTGAGCGACCCCATGAACCACAGCACACCAGGCCTCCCTGTCCATCACCAACTCCTGGAGTTCACTCAAACTCATGTCCATTGAATCGGTGATGCCATCCAGCCACCTCATTCTCTGTCGTCCCTGTCTCCTCCTACCCCCAATCGCTCCCAGCATCAGAGTCTTTTCCATGAGTCAACTCGTCGCATGAGGTGGCCAAAGTATTGGAGTTTCAGCTTTAGCATCAGTCCTTCCAATGAACACCCAGGATTGATCTCCTTTAGAATGGACTGGTTGGATCTCCTTGCAGTCCAAGGTACTCTCAAGAGTCTTCTCCAGCACCACAGTTCAAAAGTCTCAATTCTTCGGCAATCAGCTTTCTTCACAGTCCAACTCTCACATCCATACATGACCACGGGAAAAACCATAGCCTTGACTAGACGGACCTTGGTTGGCTAAGTAATGTCCCTGCTCTTTAATATGCTATCTAGGCTGGTCATAACTTTCTTTCCAATATGACCCAGCAATTCCACCCCTGAGTTTATATCCAAAAATAACAAAAAACACTAATTGAAAAAGATACATGTACCCCAATGTTCACCGCACCATTATTTATAATTGTCAAGATATGGAAGCAACATATATACATATTCATAATATGCACATACACACACACACATATACACAATGGAATACTATTCAGCCACAGAAATGAATGAATTCTTGCTATTTGCAACAACATGGAAGAACTTGGATGGTATTTTTAAAATAATTTTATTTATTTATTTTTGGCTGTGCTGGGTCTGTGTTGTTGCATGGGCTTTTCTCTAGTTGTGGAGAGTGGGGACCACTCTCTTGCTGTGTTGTGCAGGCGTCTCATTGGGGTGGCTCCTCCTGTTGTAGAGCATGGGCTCTAGGGCGTGTGCGCTTTAGAAGTTGTGGTGTATGGGTTCAGTAGCTATTGTTCTTGGACTATAGAGCACAGGATCAGGAGTTGTAGTGCACAGGTTTTGTTGCTCTGTGGTATATGGGATCTTCCAAGACCAGGGATTGAACCAGTGTTTCCTGCATTAGCAAGCAGATTCTTTACCACTGAGACACCAGGGAAGCTTTGGACAGTATTATGCTAAGTGAGGTAAGTCAGAGAAAGACAAATACTGTATGATATCACTAATATGTGGAATCTAAAACATACAACAAAGAAGTGATTATAACAATAAAGAAACAGACTCATAGAGAAAAAAACTAGTGGTTACTAGTGTGGAAAGTGAGGGAGGAAAGGCTATATTAGACGTAGGGGGATTAAGAGGTACAAACTATTATGTATAAAATAAATTACAGGGATATATTGTACAACACAGGGAATACAGCCAATACTTTATAATGACTACAAATGAAGTGTAACCTTTAAAAATTGTGACTCACTATACTGTACACCTGTAATGTATATAATATTGTTTAGCAATCATACTTCAATATAGAAAATAAAATCTTTGAGTTCAAATCCTGTATCTACTGCAAATCTACTCTGGGACATTATGTAATTCAAACTCTTATACCCACCCCATCCCATATCCTGGGTTTTTGTTGTTGTTATTGTTAAACAGAGGGAATTGATTAACCCAACATTCAGTGAATCTTTCAAGCAGTGGCTGTTTCCTCCGCTACATTCTTATATCACTGGAAGAGGACTGGAGATTGATTGCTACTGTTCAGTCACTAAGTCCTGTCCAACTCTGAGACTCCATGGAGTGCAGCATGCCAGGCTTCCCTATCCTTCACAATCTCCCGGAGTTTGCTCAAACTCATGTCATCAAGTCGGTGATTCCATCCACCCATCTCATCCTCTGTCACCCTCTTCTCCTCCTGACTTCAATCTTTCCCAGCATCAGGGTTTTTACCAATGAGTCGGTTCTTCACATCAGGTGGCTAAAGTACAGAGCTTCAGTTTCAGCATCAGTCCTTCCAATGATATTTAGGGTTGATTTCCTTTAGGACTGGCTGGTTTGTTCTCCTTGATATCCAAGGGACTCTCAAGAGTCTTCAGCACCACAGTTCCAAAGCATCAGTTCTTCAGTGCTCAGTCTTCTCTATGGTTCAACTCTCACATCTGTACATGACTACTGGAAAAACCATAGCTTTGACTATACAGACCTTTGTTGGAAGAGTGATGTCTCTGATTTTTAAAATGCTTTGTCATAACTTTTCTTCCAAAGAGCAAGTGTCTTAATTTCATGGTTTGTAGTTACCATCTGCATTGATTTTGGAGCCCAAGAAAAGAAAATCTGTCACTGTTTCCACTTTTTGCCCTATTTGCCATTTCCCCTATTCCCCTATTTTCCACCTATTTGCCATGAAGTGATGGGACCAGATGCCATGATCTTAGTTTTTTGAATGTTGAGTTTTAAGCCAGCTTTTTCACTCTGCTCTTTTACCCTCTTACAAGAGGCTTTTTAATTTTTCTTCACTTTCTGCCATTAGAGTGGTATCTTCTGCATATCTGAAGTTGTTGATATTTCTCCTGGCAATCTTGATTCCAGCTTGTGATTTATCCAGCCCAGCATTTTGCATGATGTACTCTGCATATAAGTTAAATAAGCAGGGTGATAATATACAGCCTTGACATACTCCTTTCCCAATTCTGAACATTGTTCCATGTCTGGTTCTAACTGTCGCTTCTTGGCCTGCATACAGGTTTCTCAGGTGACAGGTAAGGTAGTCTGGTATTCCCATCTCTTTAAGAATTTTCCACAGTTTGTTGTGATCCACACAGTCAAAGGCTTTAGTGCAGTCAATGAAGCAGAAGTAGGTGTTTCTCTGGAATGCCTTTGTTCTCGCTATGATCCAACAGATGGGGGCAATTTGACTGATTAGGTGTCTTCCTTCTTACATTCAGCCCATGGTCCCTTCCCCCTCCAAAAATTCACCAGTTTGGAAGCTCATCAGACACCTGAGAACTGGGAGAATGAGTGTATTATGATCTGGGGGTATAGCACTACAGCTGTACCATTCGACTCTATGTGCTTTGAATAATAAGTTCAACTCAACTGAATAGCTCCTCTTGGAGTCTGTTTTCTTTTCCCAGGGAAACTTACAGGGGGAAAATTAGTAGGATGAACCAGTCCCTGCCACTGCAGTTGGCCTCCTGGAGGCAACAGATTCGCATCACTTTCCTCTCCTTACCCATCTGTATCCACCTTACTTTCTAGAGCCTCTGCTAATCCAGGCAGTTTACATGGGAAGATAGAGGGCAATCCAGATTCTCACCTATGAAGTCTGAGACGCTGCCATCATGTTCTTCCTGTCCATTCATTATCAAAATTGGTTACAGGAGTATCAAATGATGCCCCTGTGATTCCCATGGGTGTCAAACTGGCCCCTCCACGACCCTATCATATAATAACAGCTCTACCTCCTGCTGATGATCAGAATCAATGAACTTGAAGGTGGTTTAGCTGGTTCACTGTAGCTGAGAATTCAGTCTTCTCTAAAGAGAGTTCTGCTATCATTATAATTAAGTTCTGGGGCTGAGACTCAGATATTTTTTTCCCTGCCCTCTGCCTGCATTACATGGGAGTCTGTCTGTGTGCTGCCAAGGAGGACCACTGACTTTCACATTTTGCCATAAATTGGTGATTAATTACCCCAGCCTTTTATATGTCTTCCCAATGTGTTAATTACACTCAACCATCTGATTCCATTGTCTTTATAATTACTCTTTCCTTTAAACCTCTTAAATGGCTGAGATACAGCATAGCTAGTGCATTCCTTTCCACTGGTCTCCCATTCACCACTAATTGAAGTGTTAACAGTTGTACTGCCAGGGCTATCAGGGCTCTACATATCCCCAGCAGGAGGGCCCTCATTGGCTGCCAGGATGCCCATTGAGTTAGCACCCACTGAGACAAGGGGTCAGGTCTTTGTAACTCTGCATTGGATGTGAACTGCCCCTAAACAGTAGGGGCAAAATGTGATCCAGGTAGCTCCTTTGTTGAGGGGCAGTTCCAGGGGAGAGGTGCAGGTGGGGGCCACCAGCAGATTCCAGAAGCCAGGGAAATGAATACCTTGGTCCTGATGTGGGCCACACAATACAACATTCTCTACAATACCGTGAAATACATTCTCTATAATACCGTGAAATTATAGGAACATTCTTACCACCACCATTCACACTGCCACAGAATGTCAAATGCCATCTTGCAAGTAAGGCCTCTCCCCTAGCACTTGCTGTTCCTCTTGCTCCGTTTCATTTTTTTCCACTGGGCTTATTTCCATCTGAAACTCTTGTTGATTATTTATCTCTTACCATCAGACTATATACGCCAGACTTAGGGTACCCATTATCCAGAAGAGGACCTGGCACAAGACAGGCTCCCAACAAATATAAATGAAATTCCAAATATGTATATGAACCTACTCTGTGCATCTCACTGGAATTTCTGTGAGAACTAAAATATAGTACATGTCAGAATACAGCTCACAGTAGACACTTAATCCAAAAAATAATATAAAAATATAAATGTTGGTAAAGAAATGTTTGTGTGTGTATATACATATATATATATATCTTTATGTATGGCATTGGGATAAGGAAATGGACCTTTTTTCTTTTAAAATTTTCTGGCCATACCACTCAGCACATGGGATCTTAGGTCCCAATCAGGGACTGAACCCACGCCCCCTGCATTGGAAGCGTGGGGTTTTATAACCACTAGGGTAGTCCTTGGACCTTTTTTCTTGCAGGAAAGATAGTACAATTTGAGCAATTCAGCAGCAGGGAACAGAGACAGAACTTCTTATCCAGGGCTTAAGAGCAAGCCTTTGACTCTCTGTAAGGTAGGGAGATTTAAGACTAGCATTTATTTCTTCCAGCACCAGCATTTAATTCCAGACTTAACGGACTGAGACCTATAAAAGATTCAGCTTGTTTCTCTGAATGTGTACATTATTTACCATACAGTTTATAAAATATTTACCCTTTTATCAACCGACTGCACCCTGCTCAACCTTAACTACCTTACTGCTGCTCAAAGGTGATCAAATAGGTGGCTGGCACCTCTCCAGAAATGAATGGAGTGAACAGCTGGAAGGGAACCATATTTTATGCATTTGCCAGAGCACATAGCAATCAAGGGTGTTGAAAGCCTTTCTGAAGGTGCTGGGGGAGGGGTGTGGGTCTTCACTCCCTTCCCACCTCTACCCACCTGCCCTAAAACAAAGCTGCCTTTGCCAGGTCCAGCTCACTCATCTAGTCAAGAGGCACTTACAGAGCAGTTATTGTGAGCAAGGGGTCTTGGGCAGATGGATGAGAGGAAAGTACATTCCTATGCTCTTTTTGTGGAAAACGAGTCCCATGATAAAGAATCACAGCGAAAACACCAAAGTATTAGACTCTCTCTCCATATGATCAGCGCATGAAAAGTACACAGCCTTATGAGCCAGATTTTTGGGTTGGAACTATATCTTACTCTATCACGAGTGTATGACTCTGGACAAGTTGCCTAACTTCCGGTTGCCTCAGTTTTCTCAGGACATTAAAAGTCCCAATTTCATGATATTATTCATATTAAGTATATGGTGCCCAGCACATAGAAAACATTCAATAAAGTTAAGAGATGTGGAGAAAGGGGAGGATAATCCTCAGGCCAGCTCCACATGGTAATTATGTTATGATCCTCATTTTACAGATGAGAAACTGAGATTTAGGAAATTTAGTACTTTGCAAAAATTCTCCAGTATTCAAGATTATGAATGCCTAATTCTAAAGACTCTACTTGTAATCACTGCTTGCACACACACACAGGGAAACATGGCATAACCATCGTGTGTGCCTTTTCAGTGATGCTCCCAACCAACCTTCAACAAGATGAGATTTTCTTATTTGCCCTTATAGCACCTCTTTCACTATAGTCATCATGACTGTAATAATTTATCAATTGGATCATTATTTGTGACAGGCTGGGTCATGGAGAAAGCAAGAGAGTTCCAGAAGAGCATCTATTTCTGCTTCATTGACTATGCCAAAGCCTTTGACTGTGTGGATCACAATAAACTGTGGAACATTCTGAAAGAGATGGGAATACCAGACCACCTGACCTGCCTCTTGAGAAACCTGTATGCAAGTCAGGAAGCAACAGTCAGAACTGTACATGGAACAACAGACTGGTTCCAAATAGGAAAAGGAGTGCATCAAGGCTGTATATTGTCACCCTGCTTATTTAACTTATATGCAGAGTACATCATGAGGAACGCTGGGCTGGAAGAAGCACAAGCTGGAATCAAGATTGCTGGGAGAAATATCAATAACCTCAGATATGCAGATGACACTACCCTTATGGCAGAAAGTGAAGAGGAACTCAAAAGCCTCTTGATGAAAGTGAAAGAGGAGAGTGAAAGGTTGGCTTGAAGCTCAACATTCAGAAAACAAAGATCATGGCATCTGGTCCCATCACTTCATGGGAAATAGATGGAAAAACAGTGGAAACAGTGTCAGACTTTATTTTTTTGGGCTCCAAAATCACTGCAGATGCTGATTGCAGCCATGAAATTAAAAGATGCTTACTCCTTGGAAGGAAAGTTATGACCAACCTTGATAATACATTAAAAAGCAGAGACATTACTTTGCCAACAAAGGTCTGTCTAGTCAAGGCTATGGTTTTTCCCGTGGTCATGTATGGATGTGAAAGTTGGACTGTGAAGAAGGCTGATCGCTGAAGAATTGATGCTTTTGAACTGTGGTGTTGGAGAAGACTCTTGAGAGTCCCTTGTACCACAAGGAGATCCAACCAGTCCATTCTAAGGGAGATCGATCCTGGGTGTTCATTGGAAGGACTGATGCTAAAGCTGAAACTGCAATACTTTGGCCACCTCATGCGACGAGTTGACTCACTGGAAAAGACTCTGATGCTGGGAAAGGTTGGGGACGGGAGGAGAAGGGGACGACCGAGAATGAGATGGCTGGATGGCATCACCGATTCTGTGGACATGGGTTTGAGTGAACTCCGGGAGTTGGTGATGGACAGGGAGGCCTGGCGTTCTGTGATTCATGGGGTCGCGGAGAGTCGGACACGACTGAGCGACTGAACTGAACTGAACTGAACTGGGTCCCCCACTAAATTGTATGTAGACAGAGGCTTGTGTTTATCATGTATTCTCAGTGCCTAGATGACTGTTCCACATACACTGTCATTAAATCTCCATAACAATGTTAAGATAGAAGTGATATTTTTCTCCCATTTTATTGTTAATGAAACTGAAGCTCAAAAAAAAAAAAAAAAACACCCAAATAACTCATAGAAGAACATACAGGAAAAAAAGAAATGGGAGAAGATTTTAACCCAGCTTAGTTGATTTCAGAGCCCATTCCCATTCATTGGGCTACATTCTCTCCCTAAGAAGGAAGGAACCAGAACACAAAGGTAGAGGAATGAAGTTTACATATCAAGGGCTGCCACGTCGGGTATCAAGCTGAAGTTCATTATCAATGCTATCTCTTTCACTCCTCAAGATAAATTTTTGTTCAAAATGAGATTTTTGCTACAACAAGTTTTTTCCAGACCCGGGTGCAAGCCCTGCTGAGATGAGCTAGTGAAGTGGGGAGAAGGCTGGCACTGAGCATGAAGTGAACAGGAAAACTGACAAGCTTACAAAGCCCTTCAGTGTAGCCCTTTGCTCCAATACTTCATAATTAAAGAATAAGGCCCGTTCAGGTGGGGCTCAGGCAAAGGCCAAGGTCAGGAGCTCAGGTCTGGCAAGGTGAGGTGAGAGAGGGATCAGGAGAAAAGTCAGATGCTTTGACCCCATCATCTTGACTCTGACTCATACTGCATGAAAGAAAGAAAGTGAAGTTGCTCAGTCACGTCTGACTCTGCAACCCTATGGACTGTAGCGCACTAGGCTCCTCCATCCATGGGATTTTCCAGGCAAGAATACTGGAATGGGTTGCCATTTTCTTTTCCAGCAGACCTTCCCAACTCAGGTATCGAACTCAGGTCTCCTACATTGCAGGCAGACTCTTTACCCTCTGAGCCACCAGGGAATCCCATCATACTGGATGACCTCTCTGCTATACTAATGTCCTTTCTCCTTTGCTTTTAAAAAAGAAAACACAGATGCCATTGATTTTCTCAGTCTTTTATGTTCAACTGTTGGTCGATTCTTTTTTTTTTTAATTGAAGTATAATTGATTTATGCTGGTTAATTCTTAATGAACACCACTGGTAAAAATAACTGGCATAAAACACAGTTGATAATGATAAAACCACACATAGTATAAGATGTTATTTGCTATCAGTTAACAGAAATGTCAACTCTCCTTAAGTAAGAATAGATTTTCAAACTGAATTTTATAGAATTAATGTTTACAAAAGAAAACTGGCAGTGCCAGAAGCTATTATAAGATCAATATGATATGGAAAAATGATTGGTTAAAATAATATTCAGTTTACAATTTACAAAGAAATATTTGATTCTAATAAAATATAAATAGGACACTCAGAAATAGTGAATGGTGCTGTATAGAAATTCAATCAAAATTATAAACTGGCTCAATAGAATTTGCTCCAGAAAAGAAATTTTTGGATAAACATGAGTACAATTTTGATGAAAATAGGTGTTTCATGTAGTAACAACATAAACACCTTTTGGATCCAATGCAAGTTCTCACAACATCTTATTACCTCACCCAGGGTTCAGTGCTATGCTGGGGGCTCTGCTTAATGTTATCTCTAAACCTTACAACAACATTTTGTTATAGGAATGTAATTCCCCAAGTTTCAGATAAGGAAATAAATCAGAAAAGATATGTGATTTGCCCAGCATAATCCATAATTTAGTACCAGGGCCAGGATTATTTGTTGATTAAAACTGAACAGTCTAATCATGAAGTGATGATCACCTGGACCTCCCTTCCAAGATTTCAGGAAATTTTGCAAGGGGTGTGGGGGGCACCTCTTTATTTCTTGGCACAGAGATGAGAGAGGATGAGATGGCTGGATGGCATCACCGGCTCGATGGACATGCTGCTGGTGCTAAGTTGCTTCAGTCGTGTCCGACTCTGTGCGACCCCATAGATGGCAGCCCACCACGCTCCCCTGTCCCTGGGATTCTCCAGGCAAGAACACTGGAGTGGGTTGCCATTTCCTTCTCCACGATGGACATGAGTTTGGGTAAATTCTGGGAGTTGGTGATGGACAGGGAGGCCTGGCGTGCTGCAATTCATGGGGTCGCAAAGAGTCAGACACGACTGAGCGACTGAACTGAACTAAGGTTTCAAATTATATGTAGGGCTGAGTTTTCCCTGATCCTCAATCTACCACTATCTTCACTCAATGAAATGACCTGCAAAAGGCTGTCTTTAAAAGTAACTAGAGACAGGAAGCTCTCTGCTTCAAGAAGGGTAGAGTTTATGGAATGTAAGGTGATTCATTCATGGCTGATAGCATTCACGGAATTTTGTCTCCCCATCAACCCCCATCCCCCAAAGTAAAACTACTTGTCGAAGATACCCTAAGGAATACATCCTTCAAGGACAGCCTGCGGTTCCTGTGCTCACCATTCAACACTCAAGACGGTGAAGGGAAGGGGCCTCAACTGGTCCCCTGCAACATCATAATATCAACGTCTTCTACTATCACTGGTTTTTCCATGAAGCAGATGTCTCCTATCTGTTTAGTAGTTATCTAAACTGAGGGTTCATGAGGCAAAGAACAAGACATATTTCGGCTCTCTAGGGAAATAAATATTTCTGTCATGACTTCCATTTGTTTAAATTCAAATCAATAAAATCATACTGAACTTCATTTCATGTTCCTGGCACGACACTTAGTGTCTTGTGATGGGGGTACAATTTTATAGGATAACTTATGGGATCACCTGCCCTGGCTGCATCCTGGTTTTAGGATGCAAGATCTTTCAGTTTTAAAACTAAACAGTGTCAGGCAAGTCTGGATGTTTGATTAACCTACTTGTTCACTACTGTATTACTAGCAGCCTTGCCAGTACCTGGTATGTGATGAGCCTCTGCTAGTCTCACTAGACTTTTCAAGGCCTTGATTTCTTTCCATTTAGAATGGGAACAAAGGGGACTAATACTTGTCCTGTGTCACTCACAGGGTTATTATTCTATACAGTATTGTTGAGGGAGAATTATACTGTTATTATTATTATGTCTAGTAAAGTAAAAGAGAATTTAAAAAATCTCTGAAAAAACCCTCTCCAGAGAGTCAGTTTTTTGAGACTGGAACCATGGTTTATTGTATTATGTCCTGCAGCACAATGACTGGCAGAAAAGACGCTCAAAAATCTAGTTGAATGAAAAAATAATGAACAAATGGATAGTCAGATGAACACTCTGTGAATGAGAATTAACTCATTTCGTAGAATTATTTTCAGAGCCAGAAGTTTATTTAATCGAACCCCTGCATTTTTCAGAGCCCACATGTAAACAACACATTCTTGGTAGGGTTAAGATTAAAACTGAGTCATTTCAATATACTAAAATAAAGTAAAAATTCTTGATTAATTTTACTTATTTTCTCCAGTGATGTTTTTTCCCCAGCACAAGAAATGCCAATTCAGCCTGTAATTCATAGTTCTTCCAACAGAAGCTGAGGGCTGTCTAACAGCAGAGCATGTGGGCTTGAGTTCCACCTCACACCTATGCTCTGCTCTCACTGAGATATAGATAAGCTTCAGAGGTGGCTTCAGAGAAAGACCTGAGATGCTGGAGTGGGTTGTCTAAGAGCCTGGGGCGTCGAAGGACATTGCCATCAGCATCAAGAAATTGTAAGTATTACTAGAAGCCTGATCACAGCAAGCTAGAAGTCTTAACCTGCTTTCCTCCTTTCTTCTATGGTACCATTCCGAATCCAACCTCCTTCTAGGCCCCTGTCAAATTTCTCTTCTCAGCTCTTTGGCTTCATAGTTAAGACTCCATAAGATTCTGAGTAACTTGAGGACAAGGACCTACTATATTCATCTCCAGATCCCAGCACTTAGCCAAAGGTCTTGTGTAACATAGGAGTTCAAAAAATGTGAGAAGGAATAAATGAATTTAGCACCTAAAAGTTCTAGGAGTGTATCCGAATTACAACATCTCTGCTTAGCTTGAAATGTGGTTTCAACAGATACTGAATAAATGTGTGAAATAATGAAAAAATGATTGATATGAATAACTACTATTAATGGACAATTGATTATGCACCAGACACTGGCCAGGAACATTTTACATGTCATCTTAATCTTTTCAACAACCCTGCTTCATCTTTTTCTCTGCAGTGCTTAGTACTATCTAACATACCATACATTTTATTTATTTACCTAGTCTACTATCGGTCTCCTCCACAAGAATTTAGCCTCCACGAGGTCTGAATCTTTGTCTGCTTTGTTCACTGCTGCTTCCCCGGAAGAGTGTTGGTACCAAGTTTATATTCAGTAAATATCCATAGCTTGAATATTGAATAAATATTATCCTTCAGTTCAGTTCAGTTCAGTTCAGTTGCTCAGTCGTGTCCGACTCTCCGCGACCCCATGAATCACAGCACGCCAGGCCTCCCTGTCCATCACCAACTTCCGGAGTTCACTCAAACTCATGTCCACAGAGTCGGTGATGCCATCCAGCCATCTCATTCTCTGTCGTCCCCTTCTCCTCCCGCCCCCAACCTTTCCCAGCATCAGAGTCTTTTCCAGTGAGTCAACTCATCTCATGAGGTGGCCAAAGTATTGCAGTTTCAGCTTTAGCATCAGTCCTTCCAATGAACACCCAGGATTGATCTCCTTTAGAATGGACTGGTTGGATCTCCTTACAGTACAAGGGACTCTCAAGAGTCTTCTCCAACACCACAGTTCAAAAGCATCAATTCTTCGGCGATCAGTTTTCTTCACAGTCCAACTCTCACATCCATATATGACCACAGGAAAAACCATAGCCTTGACTAGACGGACCTTTGTTGGCAAAGTAATGTCTCTGCTTTTCAATATACTATCAAGGTTGGTCATAACTTTCCTTCCAAGGAGTAAGCGTCTTTTAATTTCATGGCTGCAATCAGCATCTGCAGTGATTTTGGAACCCAAAAAAATAAAGTCTGACACTGTTTCCACTGTTTTTCCATCTATTTCCCATGAAGTGATGGGACCAGATGCCATGATCTTTGTTTTCTGAATGTTGAGCTTCAAGCCAACCTTTTCACTCTCAGAAAAAGCTAAATTTAGTGATGCTAAGAAAAAAATTCCTGATCTTGTGTCAGACACTCCAAGTCTTCCACACTTTCACTGAAAACTGCTGACACATTGTGATGTAGGTAATATCATTATTCTAGTAGGATGGACACTGAGACTCAGAAAGGAAGGGTCACCAGTTCGAATCACAGAGCAGTTCACTTAATAAAGTGCAGGGTCACAATTCAAACCCTAGTGTGTGTGGCCTGAAAACTCTTGCTCTTGTCATGACCTCAATCTACCTTGCAATGAGAAATTGACCCATCCCTCAATTAAAATATTCACAGAGAGGTGCTGTTGCACACCTAGAAAAAATTGAGAGATCCCCATTACAATCCAAGTCAATTTAGAAAGATCCCCATTGAACAAAGAGCATCCTTTTAACATTAACAATGCAATACATGCTGAATGCAGGAGATTAGAAAAACGTTATTAGGATGAGAAAGACATGCCAATGACTCGAGCTTTTAATGAGATGCCCACTGTATCTAGCAGTAAGCAATTTCCCAGAGGATTTTCTGCTGTGAAAGGAATAGTAAGGAGCTCTTTAGTGTCACCCAGACACATCCTCTAACACACACACCTGCTCAGGGCCCAGTGAAGACAGTGCGTAAATGTCTGGAATATTACATAAAAGCTGTCTGCCCAACCAGTCAAAGCTATTAAAATCCATCTTGCTGAAACAAACCCTGAGAGCAGGTCAAACAAATCTAATTTTTATTGTTCCTTAAGGAGATGACTATGTCGGAGACAAAGGAGAGAGGCAGAAGGCCAGTTAGAAAGCAAAAAAAAAAAACCTAAGAGGCCTTAAAAAATTAAATGTTCAGAAGAACCATGGCAGGCAAGATAAATGATATATTACAGTGCCGGTTTAAACCTAATTGATGACTAATGTTGCAATGCATCTGAACCTACACTGATCTATTATCCGTCTGGTCCAGGATGAAGGGACACTGCAAGGAGAAAAATTGCTAACTGTTTTAACCTGATGGAACTTTAAAAAAAATAACCAGCCCAGTTACTTTAAAAGATTAATGGATGGGTGGTGACCTCCTAATGTATATCAGGGTCTTGCAAGGCAAAATCAAATGTTAATTAAATAGAATCCAGTGCAAGAATGATGCAGAAAGAGCATGGTTTAGAGCCCAAGAGGACACAGGGATTTGTGTTGTCAGGTTTCAAAGAAACTACCAATGGAGAGGCAGTAATGGCAGACCACACAGGAGTAGCTGAAAAAACCAGATGTACACACAAACACCATCTAAATAATACTTACATACAGGGTATATAGAACAGCCTTTGAGCACAGCTAAATCACAATCCTTGGAAGGGCAGTGTTATCAACAGAGCCACTTAAATTCACTGGGGTGGATCAGAGACATTTTATTTTTCTGATCTATATCACTACAAACTCAACACAACTCTCAGAAGGCAAAACAATGTTAAGATGTAAGAATTTGTCAAAGGGATTCAAGAGCCAACTTGAAATGGCTGCAGATGGCCAAGTCTGGGATAATGTTAGCCATAAAATAGTGAATGTTAATAGATGATAACCAAAGACTAAAATAAGAGTCAGTTAGCTCATATTGATAATAATAAATGAATATATGAATGGAAGACAGAATGAATGATGAGGAAACAAATTTCCTTGTTCGTGTGCATGCCTGTGTGTGTGCATGTTAAGTTGCTTCAGTCTTGTCCAACTTGTTATGACCTTATGGACTCTATCCTGCCAGGCTCTTCTGTCCATGGGATTCTCCAGGCAAGAATACTGGAGTGGGTTGCCATGCCTCCCTCCAGGGGATCTTCCCTACTCAAGGATTGAAGTCTGTCTCTTGTGGCTCCTGCATTCCAGGTGGATTCTTTACTGCTGAGCCACACACCAAGTATCAAGTCAAAGAATGACTCAGGAAGTATTCTATATTAAAGGAGATCATGTAGATATGGCAATAAAATTCAACCTGTTTGGACACTAGGCCAGAAAAATAGACATCTGTGGAACAACTGGAGACTTCTGCATTAAGTCCCTGAATTAGATACTAAACATTGTATTAACGTTCCTGTCATAAATTTGACAGTTATACAATAGCTATATGGAAGAAAGTTAACATTTGGGGGATTAGAGTAAAATGTAGACATTCTTTGTTCTAATTTTGAAACTTTTTTATAAGTCTGAAATTATTTCAAAATGGAAAGTTAAAAAATTATACCCAGAATGCCATCATTATACTTTCTCTGAAGGACTATATTGAGAATAAGCTGGTCTCCTGAGAGGTGAGAAGAACTTCCACCAAAGCCTATATGTCCTTGCTCAATTGGGAAAGGAAAGAACCAATGGCAGAAAGAGGTGATCGCTTTGACCAAGTTCATCAGAAATAGTCAGATACCTACAAGACATGAGTAACCACAGAACAGTTTTGCCTGGTTTGTTCATGCCTAGGATGGTACCTGACCTTTTGGGTACAGGGGCTACAAATGAGTCCACTGAGAACAGCTCTGTACCGACAGTGACTTAGGAGAGGGAATCATTGCTAACAACTCTAATAATAGTTACACCATTTATTTTGCACTTATTGAGTTAGTCTTTGTGTTACTCTCCTTATATAATATCTAATCTAAGATGTAAAGAAGCCTCTGAGAGAGGTATTGTCCACATTTTAGGAAATGGGCAGAGCATATTTGTTTTCTAAAACAGAACTGTTTCAATAAGAGGGAAATTTATCAATACTGTTAAAAATTACCATACTACCCAAGGCAATCTATAGATTTAATGCAATCCCTATGAAATTATTAATGGCATTTTCCACAGAACTAGAACAAAAATAATTTTTAAATTTGTATGGAACCACAAAAGACCCTGAACAGCTAAAGCAATTCTGAGAAAAGAAGAATTTCAGGCTATGCTACAAAGATGCTGCTGCTAAGTCACTTCAGTCATGTCCGACTCTGTGTGACCCCATAGACGGAAGCCCACCAGGCTTCCCCATCCCTGGGATTCTCCAGGCAAGAACACTGGAGTGGGTTGCTATGCTACAAAGCTACAATCAACAAAATAGTACTGGCACAAAAATAGAAAGAGAGAACAGCTCTCAAGAATACAGGAGTGGGTAACCATTCCCTTCTCCAGAGGATCTTCCTGACACAGGGATCGAACACAAGTCTCCCACATTGCAGGCAGATTCTTTACCATCTGAGCCACCAGTTGTCCTAATCAATCAACTATACATCAACAAAAATTTTTAAAGCAAAAGAAAGATTTATCAATTTGGCAATGGGTAGAAGTGATAATGTAGTGATAATCTATGCTTCTTATTCTAAATCCTGCTGTGTTCCACAACCTCAGCAAGGGTGTAGAGCCTACCTACAAATAACTTTTTAAAAATTTAACTAGATTTGAGCCATAGTTTAGGGTAAAAATTTAAATGTGAAAAGGAAAATAAAAAAACAAGGAATTTCTAGCCAAGTATATAAATATATAGGCAATATTGTGGCAGCATCATTTAAATCTATTTAGGAAATCTATGATTTCTAGCACTTGAGTAGAACTTCACTTATTTCATAGTAATCATCCATGTGCTAATTGCTAATGATCCTCATCTGTTGAGTCAATAAGAATTTAGTGACTATCTTCTAGTGCAAAATACAGTGCTGGGCCTCAGAGGGGCAGAAAGATAAAAATGATCCACTTGAACCTACCGAGGGCAAGCCATGCTAAGGTCCTTCATAGTGATATTCCTTCCTCTCCGTTCTCTCCCCGTCCTCCCTCTTCTTCTCCACTGTCCCTCCCCCTCCCTGACCTTCTTGTCTTCTCTCCTCCTCTCTCCTTTTCCTCTTCTCCTCCCCCATTCCTCTCTGTCTTTCTTGTCCTCTCCCTCTCCTTCTGTTTCTTTCAAACTATGGAAGCATAGAAAAGGGGGAATTCATTCTAACTGGAGGATTTAGAAAGACTTAGAAACAGTGTCAGACTTTACTTTTTTGGGCTCCAAAATCACTGCAGATGCTGATTGCAGCCATGAAATTAAAAGACGCTTACTCCTTGGAAGGAAAGTTATGACCAACCTAGATAGTATATTAAAAAGCAGAGACATTACTTTGCCAACCAAGGTCCGTCTAGTCAAGGCTATGGTTTTTCCCGTGGTCATGTATGGATGTGAGAGTTGGACTGTGAAGAAAGCTGATCGCCGAAGAATCGATGCTTTTGAACTGTGGTGCTGGAGAAGACTCTTGAGAGTCCCTTATACTGCAAGGAGATCCAACCAGTCCATTCTAAAGGAGATCAATCCTGGGTGTTCATTGGAGGGACTGATGCTAAAGCTGAAACTGCAATACTTTGGCCACCTCATGCGATGAGTTGACTCACTGGAAAAGACTCTGATGCTGGGAAAGGTTGGGGGCGGGAGGAGAAGGGGACGACGGAGAATGAGATGGCTGGATGGCATCACCGACTCTGTGGACATGAGTTTGAGTGTACTCCGGGAGTTGGTGATAGACAGGGAGGCCTGGCGTGCTGTGATTCACGGGGTCGCAGAGAGTCGGACACAACTGAGCGACTGAACTGAACTGATGGAATATAAGCCCTGACTGAATAGGGTCATGAACAAGAGGCAAGACTTTAATACGCAGGATGAGAGAAAAATCTTTCCGGGCAAGGGACTCACTGCATCAAACTGTATTGGTGGGGAAATTCAAGGAAGCAAGAACTAGTGTGAGTGGTCAGAGCATGTGTACACGAGAGGATAAGGGTAAGGAGGAAAGAGCAAGGGATAGGGAGTGGCAGGACTACTGACGGAGGCTGGGGCTGACCCTGGAGAAGCCATTAGTTCCCTCACGAGGAATCTGCATTTGACCTTCTGGACTAAACTTGTAGGAGGGGTAAGTGATGAATAAGCACATTCTCTGTCATCCGAAAGACCTGAATCCAATTCATAAAAGTTAGGCTCAGGAATCATCTGCATTTAAACAGTCCAGGATAGTCTCAACAGACAATAAAACGACTCCATGAGACCTCCACCTGGGAGCAGGTCATTATTACTACATTCTTCCTAAAGAACAAATTATAGGTGCTCTTGTCCTTCAAGACTATCTGTAATCCAAGCTTTTTTGTAATATAAACTGGCTGTCTCTCTGCTTCATAAGAGTCAGTAGAGTTTGCTCATAAGGGCTCATTTTCCACAATATATTTTGATAGAAGTGGATGATATGAGTACCCAAAGATAGGAAAATAAGAACAAACACTCTTGGGGAGAATTATTAGCTTTCCTATTAGTGCAGGAGCTGACAAACGAGCTTCCCTAAACAGAGGCACTGGCTACCTTCCAGGCTGGCCATGACCACTCAAGCTCCAGACCAATGGCTAGAAAAGTCAAAGTCATATTTTATGAAGCTCAGCTAGTTCAATGAAAACACTGTGTTGAAAAAAACTCAAAAAAAAAAAAAAAAGAAAAACCTCAAGTAGTCCTTAAATAGATTTCTAGGGTTTTCTTGAAAGGTTTATGAGAACACCATGGCTTAGCACTAAGTTATGTGAGTGAAAGGGCCAGAATGCACCTTTGAAGAGATGTGTGTCTCTTTGTAAATCTGTGCTTAGTCAACCAGATAAGAACACAAGTTCTGAGGTCAAGAAGACCTGGGTCCAAATCACAGTTCTCTCATTTACTACTTCTGTACAGAGGCAAGTTACTTAATTCCTCTGAACCTCAGTTTCCTTGGGGCTCTAGTGCCTAGTTCTTCAGGTTAATTTCAAGGGCTGATCTCTTCCCCCAGATATCTATATGCCTCATGACCACAGCTCTTTGGGTCTTCACTCAATTGTCCTTCCCAGTGGAGGTTTCCCCAAGCTTTATATTTAATACTGAATACACCCCTACCTGCCCCCAATACTTCTTATCCTCTTTTCATGCTTTTTCACTTCAGTACTTACTTACCACAATATAATACACCACATATTTTACCATTTTTATCTTCTTTAGTTTCTCTCTCCAATACTAACATTTTAAGAACACAAGAGCAGGAATTTTTGCTTATTTTGATCACTGCTATAACTTCTGTGCCTAGAATAGTACTTGAAACAAAATAAGTGCTTAAAAAATACTTATTGAATGAATGGGTGGATGACTAAATGGTTAGTCAATGGGATGATTCCTGGTCAATATGGTCTGATGAGTTCATGCTTCCAGTGTCCTTGAGTGCCAAATACCCAGAAATGAGAGATCAACTACAAAAAGGAAAAAACATTAAAAACCTGTGTTATATGAGAGGTTAATATTAGGAGAAGCTGGTGGAAGGTATTCAGTTACTTTCTGTACTATCACTGAAGTTCTTCTGAGAATCCAAAAGTACTTTGCAAGAAAAGTTAAAAAAAAAATTGTGGTTGAGAAAAAAAGATAAGCATCTCTGTGGCCCAGAAATAGAAACAAATTACAGCAATAATCAGGGGCTAAAGGTGTGGCCCAGCAGGCTCTTTACCTAGCCAGTCAACATTGAGTAGTTGAGCTTCCAAGGCAAGGAGAACCACATGGGGCAGGGAACCGAGTGACTCTCACAAGCTAAAATTTAGAGTCTCAGGCAGGTCTCTCCAATCCATTCAAAAAGGCTTAAAGTCATACCACCCATTGTCCAGGGCTGTGATTTGTATAATGCTCTAGGAAGGAAACAGACAACTGTGAAACTAGGATTTGTGTCAAGTGATTTGTTACTGACCCTCTTCTAGACAAGGGTGGAAAAGCAGTATACGAAAAGATAATGGATGAGAATTTTTCCAGCATGAATGATAGACCATTGGACTTTGAAACACAAGGAAGGCTAAAGATAAACAAAAAATGAACTGTATTTACATATAAAGGGCAGAATATCATGGACATCAAGAAAATCTCCAAAACTACTAGAGAAAAAGGACAGATTGTCTAACACAGAACGATAGTGAGGCAGATGGCAGGTTACTTTGCAGCAGCAATCTCTGCCAGAACTCAACAGATACCTACAAAGTGCTGATGGGGGAAAGATCTGACCTAGACTTCTATACCCTGTGTGACTATCAATTAAAGGTATATTAATAGATTGCTGCTGCTTCTGCTAAGTCACATCAGTCGTGTACGACTCTGTGTAACCACATAGACGGCAGCCCAACAGGCTCCTCTGTCCCTGGGATTCTCCAGGCAAGAATACTGGAGTGGGTTGCCATTTCCTTCTCCAATGCATGAAAGTGAAAAGTGAAAGTGAAGGGTTGCCATAATAAAATACCACATATTGACTTAAACAGTCAAAAATATTCTCTCACAGTTTTGGAGGTTGGAAGCCAAAGATCTGGGTATCAGCAGATTTGATTTCTTCTGAGGCCTCTCTCCTTTGCTTGCAGATGGCTGCCTTTGTGCTATGTCCTCACATGGTCTTTCCTCCAGGCACATAAACTCCTGGTGTCTCTTTTGCATGTCTAAATTTTCTCTTCATAGAGGGAAATCAGATTGGATAAGAGCTCATGCTAATAGCCTCATTTTAACTTAACCATTTAAAGGCCCTACTGCCAAATATAGGCACATTCTGATGTAGTGGAGGTTAGGGCTTTATCATATGAATTGGGGGAGAGGATGCAATTCAATCCATAGCAAAGAATAAGAGAAAGACATATTCAGACCCACAAAAATACTAGAGCATTTATTACCTATAGATACTTGCTTCAAGAACCACTAAAAGCTATTTATCACTAATGAGAAATGAAAATTACCAAAAAAATGGTAGAAATATATACCATATATAAAAAGTAATAATAAAGTTGATTATAAGTGAATTAAATTCCTCTGCTGAAAGCTAGAGATTATCCAATTGGATTTTTAAGACATCCTGTTAAATGCCTCATCAAAGAGACAGCCAAAACACAGTGGCCCAAACATCAAAACTAAGAGTATGAAACAAGAGTTAACAGCCACATATGAATCAAATAAAGCTGGTACAGCAATATTAGAATTACACCAAAAACAATTTAAGGAAAAAGGGATTAGTGAAGTAAAGAATACTAAATAATAATTAAAAGGAATTCTGCCAAGAAGATGGAAAATCATAAACCTGTATTTACCTAAAACCTAATGAAATACATAGAATAAAAAGTGACACATCAGCAAATATAGAACCATGACTGAAATATATTCAATATTGAATATATATGCATTTGCACACAGACAAACAGACAGACACTCACACACACATACACACACACAGATACATTTAAGTTTCTAACACAGAGAAAATATACATTCCCCTAGAATGTTCTGCCTTGTTAATCTGGCATATGCTTTTCAAACTTCAAGACTCAGTCTTACTTGGTTCTCTCGAGCAGAATTATTCATTATAACACAAGGGTCCCTTAAAATCACCCACATTCATGGTATAGTACTTATCTTAGTGTTTGTAGAAAGGTACCTATTTGTTTTCACTAGATGCTGAGTCCCTTGTTGGCACTGGTGTGTTACCCATCTTTGCCATTCCTGGCACATAGTACATGGTTGAAAACTGCTTATTGGATGAATGAATCCATAGTCTCTGCCCCTGAGAATCTCACAAAGCAGAGAAATAAGCAGCTGACATGCACTGGGAAAGTCTAAGTGCTGAGCATGCTTGTAAGTGCCTTACAGGTGGTTTTCCATTAAGCATCACAACATCCCTATGGGGTAAGTGTTCAGATTATCTCCCATTAGAGATGAGAAAATTGAAATCACTGAGCTATTGTAACCTGTTCAAAGTCACAGAATTAATAAATGGCAGAATCAGGATTTGGCTCCAAATTCTCTGATCTCAGGGACTGAACCATTCACCATCATATAATATTATTTATTCTGTATATGAAAACAAAACCACTAATAGAAAGCAGTACTGGCCAAGCAATACACTCAATGCTATTTTTCTGAAAAGACTAGTTGTACAAATTACAAATTATATCTTAAAAAATAAATCAATCTTTATCTTTTTGGCCACGCTATGCAGCATGTGGCATCTTAGTTCCCCAACCAGGGATCAAATTTGAGCCTTCTGCCTTGGGAGCACAGAATCTTAACCACTGGACTGCTAAGGAGGTCCTGTGTGAATTTGTATCTTGACAAACTGTAAAATGATTCCCACATCTTTCCCTTTCCCTCTTTGGAAAGCATTTCTCTCTCCCACTTCTCTGGAAGGTTGTGTTGGGTGGGAGATAAGGGAAGAAGTCATCTAGTCTCTTTCCTTGGAGTCCAGGTCCTCTCTGAAGTCATTCCAGAACCCTATTGCTGCTGCTGCTGCTAAGTTGCTTCAGTCATGTCTGACTCTGTGCGACTCCATAGACGGCAGCCCACCAGGCTCCCCCGTCCCTGAGATTCTCCAGGCAAGAACACTGGAGTGGTTTGCCATTTCCTTCTCCCCACCCCACAACTCTACAGTCTTGGCAGGAATTGCAGGGTGGTGCTCTGTGGCTCTCAAATCCATCTAGCTTGATGCTTCTCAGAGCCCTTAATAGGGACAAGGAGTGATGAGTGGTCCAGACCACGTAGACAACTGAGCATCTGCTTTGTATCCTCTATATTATCCAGAAAGTTTAGCTATAGGTCAATTGTTGGATTCTGAGAAAAAACCTGGGGTGAAAAGGTGCAAGAAAACCATTTGCTCCTCAATCCTCATTATCATGAAAACATTATGAACTGTTTTATATTTTTGGTGCCTGAATCATATGGGTCATGAACTAACATATACACATATCCAAGTATACTGACATATGCCATTGGCAGCTTATTCTCAGTGAAGTAACAGTTAAGAAGAAAAACTGCTTTATTTGAGGAGATATGTATCAACTTCTCTTGCATTCTGGAAGCCTTCATGCTCTATCCAGTGTCACTGAGAAATTATTACACAGCTTACATTGTCCACTGTGTTGGTTTTATGGTACATTTGTTCAGGGTTTATGAGACAACTTACCACTGAATAATTTCCCTCCAAATGTCAAAGCTGGAGACAGTTTAATTCATGTCTAACTTCAAAGCTGAAGCAATTGAGGGCTGCAGCTGAGCAATGAAACAGTTGGCAGGGTGAACATTGTAAAAACGGCTTTGACTACAAAATTTAGAGTGCAAATTTCTGGCCAGTAATTTAACATCAATGATCCATTTTAAGAAATCATCTAAAAAAGCTCCTCTGGTTTTCAAGGTAGATCTTTTAAGGACCCAAATTGGTGAAAGAGGTAATAATCGAAATAATAATACTCTGTTGTTTGGTTGAGAGGGTTAGAGTTTTAAAATGTATTAATTTAATTTTGACATGGGTTTTGTGGAAACTTTATTCTACCCCACATTACAAACAAGAAAGATAAAGTTCCAAGAAAAGAAATGACTTATCTAAGCAAAATCATACTGTTCTTAGGAAGTAGCAGAGATAAGACTTAAAACTAGATTTTCTTGTCTAATACAACACCTTCCCCCAATACCAAAGTTTGTCTGTTGTACTTTAATTTTTCATTATTTTTAACTGCCTTCAGATGTGATCCTTTAGCCAAAGAGCTAGAATCTCTGGTGTGTTATACAAGGGAAGGACAGGCAGAAGATACTTGAGCTGAGAGGGACCTTAAAGAAAGTCATCTGGTTCCATATTTTAGCTTTAAGATGAGAAAACCAAGATCCAGAGAGACAGGGTTGTTGGATGATTTGCGACCAGAGTCAGAATCCATCTCACCTCTTCATCAGCCTTTCTGCCCTTCCTGACACCTCACCAGAAATATTTCACCTCTCAACTCTTGAAATTGTGTTTATTTATTCAGTCTATATTTACTCATCGCTTTCTATGGGACAACTAACGGTTTAGTCCCGGAGAATACAAAAATTTACACTATGGGAACTCCTAGTCCTCTAGGGAAGACAGATACATAAACAGTTACAGTTACTATTGGAGATTTGCGCAGATGAAGTGGATTAGCCAAAAGAAGTCATTAATTAGGCCTGCAGAACAAAGGGAAGATGACCAAGAAGTAAGAGTTGAGTTTTCAAGTAAGAGGAGAAGTTTGCTATCCAGATCATAGAGAAAGGGGTTTTGCATGAGAGAGTAAAGGAGTTAGGGCTGTGAGAAATCACTGAGAGAAACGTGCCAGTTCTCAGGTATGGGGAAGTCCCCAAGACTCAAGAGGACAGTGATAGGAAAAGACAGCAGCAAGTACAGAGTGAGACGAAGGCTTCATACGTCGTAGTACGGAATATGGACTCTCCACAGGGAGGGAGAGAGGGAAAGTGAAAATGAAAGCTGCTCATCCGACTCCTTGCAACCCCATGGATTATGCAGTCCGTGGAATTCTCCAGGCCAGAATACAAGAGGGTAGCCAGTTCCCTTCTCCAGGGGATCTACCTAACCCAGGGATCGAATCCAGGTCTCCTGCATTGCAGGCAGATTCTTTACCAGCTGAGCCACCAGGGAAGCCACCACCACCACAGGGACATAGGGGGCTATTAAATCGTGGAAAGCAGCGGATTTGATTTACAAATTGCCTTGTTAGGTGAGTGTTATTATCCCCAGCTGCAGTGATGGAGGCACTGTGGTTCACAGAATAAATAACATACTCGCATGTGTGTGAGAGAGAGACAGAGAGTTAAAGAGCCTCAACCAAGACTCAGGTATTCTGAGTCCAAATCCCAGGTTCTTTAGACACCACCCAGTGGCTCAGGCAGTAGAGAATATGCCTATAGTGCAGGAGACCCAGGTTTGATTGCTGGGTCATGAAGATCCCCTGGACGACATGGATCCTCCTCCAGTATTCTTGACCAGGAAATCCCATGGACAGAGGAGCCTGATGGGCTACAGTCCATGGAGCTGCAAAGAGTCGGACACGACTGAAGCTACTAACACACACACATAGTCTCTCTGAGTGTAAGTGCTTTTGAAAGGGAGAGACTGAGTTCTAAGGTCCTGCCAAAGATGTACAGCGTGAAGAGTAGAGAGACACCATAGGACTCCACCCCTGATGAAACACCCACCTGGCCACTGCTTATTTCCAGAGTCTGCTTTTCTGTTGGTCTGTAGAGTTCAGTTTATCTTTCCCCAGCTTCTGAAAAACAAATGAACGAAACGACAACACTATGGCTATGACTCTAAGGGGTTTATGCTGACAGGATAGTTAAGATAAAAGCAGAAAGACATAATGGGAAGAAGGCACTGCTCTGCTCTGGCTCAACCCTCAGGAGAACTCAGCCAATGCAGAAAAAACACTCCAGATTCACATTCTCCCTCTCAATCCCTCTTTCTGTAGTCCAATTATCCTGTCTTTAGACTCCTTCTCAAGAGTCAGCACGTCAAGCCTGCCCTTTCTACATGATTCCAAAATCCAAACAAATCAGGTTTATCCTTTCTGCTCAAAAAAATGCATTTACTCTGTTTCATTTCCTACGTGATATACTTTATACTGTTTGTGATTATAGTAGTGAGAAACAAAGAAAATTAGATCAGAAGAGTTTTAGCAGCAAGTTGGTCCAAGTGTAGCATCTTTTGTAGCTTTTGTATCCATAGCACCTAGCACAATCATTTGTGGCCAATTCATTGATAGCTTTGTACCTGGCCCACAGTAGACCTTCAGTAATTTTTAAATCACCCAAAGGTTTGATTCCCTCTCTATCATCTTGGATAAAAATTGGAAGAAAAAAATTATAACAGCCATCTATGTATAGCTGAGCAAATTTCTAAAAATGTAAAAGAATACCATTAAGAAAATAATAATTACCAGGTCAGTCATGGTCCAGTTAGAAAAACAGAAGCTAGGCCAAGTAATTCAATAGAGGAAATTTAATAGGAGAAACTCATTTCATGTGTCTTGGGAGAACTAAAGGTACAAATAGTGGATAGAGGAGTAACCCAGAAATTAGCAGAAACTCATTGTCACCCTTAAGGATGGCAGGACAAAGGAAAAAAATGGTATCAGAACTGAGAAGCAGAGCCGCACAGAGGGAGGGGTTGCCAGGGGGAGATGAAACAATTGTAGAATCATTGCCACCTGCAAATGCTGCCTGAGACAGAGGAGGGGCATAGAGAAATGCCCTCCCCCTCCCACCCCCCACCTCTGTCTAGTGCCTTCCATTGGCCAATCCTAACAGAGTGACAGAAAGCAAGAATGTGTGATTATAAGAAATGTAGTTTGCAAGGCTTGGCTCTTTATACTATGACAAAGATTACAAAACTGGTGAATGGGTCTGAGATCAAACAAGAAAACAGAAACAGATATCTAAAACTTCACTTTGAAGAGACAGCCATGGTTTACATGCTGGCATATTTACTTTTCATCCTCTTTTAATGTATTTTCCATTTACATAATTGAGATCATACAGGTTTTCCAAGTTGATGTCCTTCTCTGTTGACTCAGTATTATTTCTTATGTGTTTTCCTACATCATTTAAAATTTTATAAACTTGACTTTTATGGATCCATACTACTGCATTTTTATAGGAGTGCTATAACTTATTTCTTTATTATTGGACATCAAAAAATGTATCTATCAAAGTAATCTTTTTTCAAAAAGAACAAAGCTGAAGGATCTCAACAGACTTCATGACTTATGAAACTACCGTAATTAAGCCAGTATAGCATTGGTGCTAAGTTAGAAAAGTAGATCAGTGAAACAGAATATAGAATCCAGAAACAGATCCCCATATATAGGGGCACTTGATTTACAACCCTGAAGTTCAGTAGGAAAAAGGCAAGATTTCCACAAGTGGTGCAAGGCAAACTGAATATCCTTATGGTTCATTTTTTGAAATTTGATCCTTGATCTCAACCTCAATGGATGCACAAAAACTAATTCAAAGTGGATTAAAAAGGGAGGAGCAAGATGGTGGAGGAATAGGAGGGTGAGACCACTCTCTCCCCCACAAATTCATCAAAAGAACATTTGAACGTGGAGTAAGTCCACAAAACAACTTCTGAATGCTGGCAGAGGACATCAGGCACCCAGAAAAGCAGCCCATTGTCTTTGAAAGGAGGTAGGAAAAAACATAAAAGATAAAAAGAGAGACAAAAGAGGTAAGGACAGAGCTCTGTCCCGGGAAGGGAGGCTTTAAAAAGAGAGAAGTTTCCAAACACCAGGAAACACTCTCACTGGCGAATCTGTGGCGAGCCTTGGAACCTCAGAGGGCCACATAACCGGGAGGAAAAAGAAATAATTAAAACCCACAGATTACCCTCCAAATGGTAACTCCCAGCGGAGAAGCAGCGCAGACACCTGCATCCGCCATTGGCAGGCGGGGGCTGGGCAGGGAGGAGCCGGCTGAACTGCTTAGAGAGAGGACTGGGCTTGAATGCTGCGAGAAGAATTTGAGAGAACTAACAGGGGATAGCAAAGCAGACTGGGATAGCTTCCCCACAAAAAGGCGGAAAGCTCTAACCTAAGACTCCACCAGTCCCACTCACAGAACAAAGGACTGAGCAGAGCGAGCTGGCTGCGGTCGGCCCATTCCCCATCCGCCCGCCGAGACAGGCAGGGAGGGCAGCCAGAGGTGGAGGGTGCAACCGCGGCCCCAGAAAGGCATCCGATACAAACCGCAGGCAGACTTGTTGCTAAGACTTCTTGGGCTCAGGCTGGTCAATATCCGCCCGAGAAGGTGCCCCGGTTGTACACCCAGAAAACCGAGTGGCAGAGACTGGGGAGGCGATAAGTAGCAGTGACCGTGCTCGCCAAACACCTGGTCACCTGAGATGCTCGGACCAGGGAAGGCACAAAACGCAGGCCCAACCAAGTCTGCACCTTTGTGGAGTACCCGAGAACCTGAACTTGAGTGACTCAGACCTGGGAAGTGCATACAACCCAGCACCAGCCTCGGACAGTTCCTGGCAGAGCAACCTAGAGCCTGTGCAGTGTAGACTGGGACAGCACACGCGCTGTGAGCAGGGGCAAACTCAGTGTAGCTGAGACACTGCGAGCACTCCCCACAGACGCCAGAGATATTTGTCTGCAGTGTTCCTCCCTTCCCAGAACAGGACTGAACAACTGAGCCTTAAAAAGTGTCCACCCGCCCCCTAGTATCAGGGCAGAAATTAGACACTGAAGAGACCAGCAAACAGAAGCTAAAAGAGGAAATCACCTTGGAAATGACAGATAGAGAAGACTAGAGGCTACTCCAAGAATAAGACCAAAAACCAGAGGCAAGAGGCTTAAGCCAGATTCCTGAGAACACCAGAGAACTCCTGACTCCAGGGAACATTAATTGAGAGGAGCTCATCAAACGCCTCCATACCTACACTAAAACCAAGCACCACCCAAGGGTCAACAAGTTCCAGAGCAAGACATGCCACGCAAATTCTCCAGCAACACTGGAAAATAGCCCTGAGCTTCAATATACAGGCTGCCCAAAGTCACTCCAAACCCACTGACATCGCATAACACATTACTGGACACTTCATTGCACTCCAGAGAGAAGAAATCCAGCTCCACCCACCAGAACACCAACACAAGCTTCCCTAACCAGGGAACCTTGACAAGTCACCCGTCCAACCCCACACACAGCGAAGAAACTACCTAATAAAGAGAATTCCACAAATGGCCAGAAGACAAAAAGGCCACCCCAAGCAAAGGAAGATGAAGAGGCAGAGAAATACCCAGCAAGTAAAGGAACAAGATAAATGCCCACCAACACAAACAAAAGAGGAAGATATAGGGAATCTACCTGATAAAGAATTTTGAATTTTGATGGTGAAAATGATTCAAAATCTTGAAAGCAAAATGGAGTTACAGATAAATAACCTAGAGAAAAGGATTGAGAAGATGGAAGAAAGGTTTAATAAGGACTTAGAGGAAATAAAAAAGAGTCAATATACAATAAATAATGCAATTGATGAGATCAGAAACACTCTGGAGGGAACAAACAGTAGAATAACACAGGCAGAGGACAGGATAAGCGAGCTAGAAGATAGAATTGTAGAAATAAATTAAACAGAGAGGAAAAAAGAAAAACAAATTAAAAGAAATGAGGACAATATTAGAGACCTCTGGGACAATGTTAAATGCTCCAACATTCGAATCATAGGAGTCCCAGAAGAAGAAGACAAAAAGAAAGACCATGAGAGAACACTTGAGGAGATAATAGTTGAAAACTTCCCTAAAATGGGGAAAGAAATAATCACCCAAGTCCAGAAACCCAGAGAGTCCCCAACAGGATAAACCCAAGGCAAACTACTCGAAGACACATATTAATCAAATTAACAAAGATCAAACACAAAGAACAAATATTAAAAGCAGCAAGGGAAAAGCAGCAAATAACACACAAGGGGATTCCCATAAGGATAACAGCTGACCTTTCAACAGAAACTCTTCAGGCCAGGAGGGAATGGCAAGACATACTTAAAGTGATGAAAGAAAATAACCTACAGCCCAGATTACTGTACCCAGCAAGGATCTCATTCAAATATGAAGGAGAAATCAAAAGCTTTACAGACAAGCAAAAGCTGAGAGAATTCAGCATCACCAAACCAGCTCTTCAACAAATGCTAAAGGATCTTCTCTAGACAGGAAACACAGAAAGGGGGTATAAACTCGAACCCAAAGCAATAAAGAAAATGGCAACAGGATCATACTTATAAATAATTACCTTAAACGTAAATGGGTTGAATGCCCCAACCAAAAGACAAAGGCTGGCTGAATGGATACAAAAACAAGACCCCCATATATGTTGTCTACAAGAGACCCACCTCAAAATGAGGGACACATACAGACTGAAAGTGAAGGGCTGGAAAAAGATATTCCATGCAAATAGAGACCAAAAGAAAACAAGAGTAGCAATACTCATATCAGATAAAATAGACTTTAAAACAAAGACTCTGAAAAGAGACAAAGAAGGAAACTACATAATGATCAAAGGATCAATCCAAGAAGAAGATATAACAATTATAAATATTTATGCACCCAACATAGGAGCACCGCAATATGTAAGACAATTACTAACAAGTATGAAAGGGGAAATTAACAACAATGCAATAATAGTGGGGGATTTTAACACCCCACTTACATCTATGGATAGATCAACTAAACAGAAAATTAACAAGGAAACACAAACTTTAAATGATACAATAGACCAGTTAGACCTAATAGATATCTATAGGACATTTCACCCCAAAACAATGAATTTCACCTTTTTCTCAAGCGCACACAGAACCTTTTCCAGGATAGATCACATCCTGGGCCATAAATCTAGCCTTGGTAAATTCAAAAAAATTGAAATCATTCCAAGCATCTTTTCTGACCACAATGCAATAAGATTAGATCTGAATTACGGGAGAAAAACTATTAAAAATGCCAACATATGGAGGCTGAACAACACGCTGCTGAATAATGAACAAATCATAGAAGAAATCAAAAGAGAAATAAAAATATGCATAGAAATGAATTAAAATGAAAACACAACAACCCAAAACCTCTGGGACACTGTAAAAGCAGTACTAAGTTCATAGCAATATAGGCAAACCTCAAGAAACAAGAAAAAAGTCAACTAAATAACCTAACTCTACATCTAAAGCAACTAGAAAAGGAAGAAATGAAGAACCCCAGGATCAGTAGAAGGAAAGAAATCATAAAAATTAGGGCAGAGATAAATGCAAAAGAAACAAAAGAGACCATAGCAAAAATCAGCAAAGCCAAAAGCTGGTTCTTTGAGAAGGTAAATAAAATTGACAAACCACTAGCCAGACTCATCAAGAAACAAAGTGAGAATAACCAAATCAATAAAATTAGAAATGAAAATGGAGAGATCACAACCGACAACACAGAAATACAAAGGATTATTAAAGAATACTGTCAGCAATTATATGGCAATAAAATGAATAACCTGGAAGAAATGGACAAATTCCTAGAAAAGTACAACTTTCCAAAACTGAACCAGGAAGAAATAGAAAATCTGAATAGACCCATCACAAGCATGGAACTAGAGGCTGTAATCAGGAATCTTCCAGCAAACAAAAGCCCAGGTCCAGACGGCTTCACAGCTGAATTCTACCAAAAATTTAGAGAAAAGCTAACACTTATTCTACTCAAACTCTTCCAGAAAATTGCTGAGGAAGGGAAACTTCCAAACTCATTCTATGAGGCCACCATCACCCTAATCCCAAAACCTGGTAAAGATCCCACAAAAAAAGAAAACTACAGGCCAACATCACTGATGAACATAGATGCAAATATCCTTCACAAAATTCTAGCAATCAGAATCCAACAACACATTAAGAAGATCATACATCATGACCAAGTGGGCTTTATCCCAGGAATGCAAGGATTCTTCAATATCCGCAAATCAATCAACGTAATACACCACATTAACAAACTGACAAATAAAAATCATATGATTATCTCAATAGATACAGAGAAAGCCTTCAACAAAATTCAACATCCATTTATGATAAAAACCCTCCAGAAAGTGGGAATAGAAGGGACATATCTCAACATAATAAAAGCTATATATGACAAACCCACAGCAAACATTATCCTCAATGGTGAAAAACTGAAAGCATTTCCCTAAAGTCAGGAACAAGACAAGGGTGCCCACTCTCACCATTACTATTCAACATAGTTCTGGAAGTTTTGGCTACAGCAATCAGAGCAGAAAAAGACATAAAAGGAATACAAACTGGAAAAGAAGAAGTAAAACTTTCACTGTTCACTGATGACATGATCCTCTACACAGAAAACCCTAAAGACTCTACCAGAAAACTACTAGAGCTAATCAATGAATACAGTAAAGTTGCAGGATATAAAATCAACACGCAGAAATCCCTTGCATTCCTATACACTAATAATGAGAAAATAGAAAGAGAAATTAAGGAAACTATTCCATTCACTGTTGCAACGAAAAGAATTAAATACTTAGGAATATATCTACCTAAGGGAACAAAAGACTTGTACATAGAAAACTATAAAACACTAGTGAAAGTAATCAGAGAACACTAATAGATGGAGAAATATACCATGTTCGTGGATTGGAAGAATAAATATTGTAAAAATGAGTATACCACCCAAAGTAATTTATACATTCAATGAAATCCCTATCAAGCTACCAACGATATTTTTCACAGAACTAGAACAAATAATCTCACAATTTGTATGGAAATACAAAAAACCTCGAATAGCCAAAGCAATCTTGAGGAAGAAGAATGGAACTGGGGGAATCAACCTGCCAGACTTCAGGCTCTACTACAAAGCCACAGTCATCAAGACAGTATGGTACTGGCATAAAGACAGAAATATAGATCAATGGAACAAAATAGAAAGCCCAGAGATAAATCCACGCACCTATGGACACCTTATCTTTGACAAAGGAAGCATGAATATTCAATGGAGAAAAGACAGTCTCTTTAACAAGCGGTGCTGGGAAAACTGGTCAGCCACTTGTAAAAGAATGAAACTAGAACACTTCCTAACACCATAGACCAAAATAAACTCAAAATGGATTAGAGAGCTAAATGTAAGACCAGATTCCATAAAACTCCTAGAGGAGAATGTAGGCAAAACACTCTCCGACATAAATCACAGCAGGATCCTCCAAGACCCACCTCCCAGAATATTGGAAATAAAAGCAAAAATAAACAAGTGGGACCTAATTAAAATCAAAAGCTTCTGCACAGCAAAGGAAACTATAAGCAAGGTAAAAAGACAGCCTTCAGAATGGGAGAAAATAATAGCAAATGAAGCAACTGATAAAGGATTAATCTCCAAAATATACAAGCAGCTCCTGCAGCTCAATTCCAGAAAAATAAATGACCCAATCAAAAAATGGGCCAAAGAACTAAACAGACATTTCTCCAAAGAAGACATAAAGATGGCTAACAAACACATGGAAAAATCCTCAACATCCCTCATAATCAGAGAGATGCAAATTAAAACCACAATGAGATACCATTTCACACCAGTCAGAATGGCTGCTATCCAAAAGTCTACATGCAATAAATGCTGGAGAGGGTGTGGAGAGAAGGGAACCCTCTTACACTGTTGGTGGAAATGAAAACTAGTACAGCCACTATGGAGAACAGTGTGGAGATTCCTCAAAAAACTGGAAATAGAACTGCCATATGATCCAGCAATCACACTCCTGGGCATACACACCGAGGAAACCAGAATTGAAAGAGACACATGTACTCCAATGTTCATTGCAGCACTGTTTATAATAGCCAGGACATGGAAGCAACCTAGATGTCCATCTGCAGACGAATGGATAAGAAAGCTTTGGTACATATACACAATGCAGTATTACTCAGCCATTAAAAAGAATGCATTTGAATCAGTTCTAATGAGGTGGATGAAACTAGAGCCTATTATACAGAGTTAAGTAAGTCAGAAAGAAAAACACCAATACAGTATACTAATGCATATACATGGAGTTTAGAAAGATGCAAATGATAACCCTGTATACGAGACAGCAAAAGAGACACAGATGTATAGAACAGTCTTTGGGACTCTGTGGGAGAGGGTGAGGGTGGGATGATTTGGGAGAATGGCATTGAAACATGTATATTATCATATGTGAAACGAATCGCCAGTTCAGGGTTGATGCATGTTACAGGATGCTCAGGGCTGGTGTGTGGGGATGACCCAGAGGGAGGATAAGGGGAGGAGGGAGGTGGGAGGGGGGTTCAGGAAGGGGAACTCATGTACACCCGGGGTGGATTCATGTCAATGTATGGCAAAACCAACCAATATAATATTGTAAAATAATTAGCCTCCAATAAAAAAAAAAGAAAAAAAAATTCCCTATTATGAAAAGCTTTAAACTAAAAAAAAAAAAACAACAAAAAACAAAGTGGATTAAAAATCTCAATGTAAAGGCTGAAACAATCAGGCTTCTAGCATAAAATATATAAAAATATCCTGACTTTAATATATATTAAAGGACACAAAATAAATAGGATGCAAAAGTACTTGCTATAAAAATGATTAAATGGATTATACTAATGTTAAGAAGAATTTCTGTTTATCAAAAAGTGAATAAGTAAGCCATAGTTTGACTGAAAGCTATTATTCATAACACACAAATCCAACAAATAAAACATATTCTCACAATATATTAAGAACTTGCAAAAATGAATAAAAAAACACAGACAACCTGATTTTTTAAAGGCAAAAATACTTGCAATACTGCACTAAACAGCCTATTCAAATAGCGAGAACATTAAGAAGTATTTGATTTCATTAGTCATAAGGGAAGATAAAACCACAATGAGATGCCACCATAAAACCACCAAAATGGCTAAACTTAATGACTAGCTATATCAAGGGTAATCAAGGATATGCAACAACTGGAACTCTCATAAATTAATGGTATCACTGTAAACTAGTTTAGGCACTTTGGAAAACCGTTTTTCAGTATCAATGAAAACCAAGATTCAGGATATGGATGAAAATACATATACACTGTGAAACGAAAGTTGCTCAGTCGTGTCTGACTCTTTGCGACCCCATGAACTATAAAGTCCATGGAATTCTCCAGGCCAGAATACTGGAGTGGGTAGCCTTTCCCTTCTCCAGGGGATCTTCCCAACCCAGGGATCAAACGCAGGTCGCCCACACTGCAAGCAGATTATTTACCAGCTGAGCCACAAGGGAAGCCCAAGAATACTGGAGTGGGTAGCCTATCCCTTCGCCAGGGGATCTTCCTGACCCAGGGATCGAACTGGGGTCTCCTACATTGCAGGCAGATTCTTTACCAACTGAGCTATGAGGGAAGCCCAAATATACACTAAAGACATGTACAAAAATATTTATAGAAACTTCATTCATAATGGACCCAAACTGGAAAAACAACATGACTGTCCATCAACAGGAGGATGGATATTAAACACTGTGAAAAATGTGTACAATGGAATTAGAAACAGGAAAAAAGAAAGAAAGTGAAGTCGCTCAGTCGTGTCCAACTCTTTGCGGCCCCATGGACTGTAGCCTACCAGGCTCCTCCATCCATGGAATTTTCCAGGCAAGAGTATTGGAGTGGGTTGCCATTTCCTATTTATATTCACAAAAATGGATGAACTTTACAAACAGAAAGCATAATGAAAGAATCACAGAAGACACTTACTGTATGGTTCTATCTATGAAGTTGTTGAATAGGCAAAATCAATCTATGTTCATGGAAGCTGGGTAGTGATTACCTCTGGGTATGGGTTATTAAAGTGGAAGAGGAAAGCAGGAGACCACTGGGGTAGAGGAATGTTCTAAAGCTTGATGAGAGTGGCAGTCACACGATCTATGTTTGTATGAAACAACTGACTGAAACAAACAGTTAAGATTTTGCAATACTGCAAGTCAATTATACATTTAAAAAGTACCAAAATATTCCCTAGGATAAATAATATGCTTCTGCATATTTCTGCGTGTACATCTTAACCCGTATACCTATCTACATAAATTGGAAAGGCCATGAAGCATGCTGTTAAGCATGCCGGCTCCGAAGTCAGACTGCCTCAGTTTAAATTCTTGCTCTGCAAATTACCAGATGTGCAAGTGTGGGCATGGTATATCTGCTCTACTTTCCTTACCTTTTCCCTCACCAATAAGATAGCAATAATAATAGTATCTATCACATAGGGTTTAATGAGATGTAACTGTCCTAATATGTAACTCACTTAAAACATTGCCTGTACATACTATTTGATGATTGTATCTGAATTCTTCAGAGAAGCAGAACCAATCAAACACTGATTGACTTAATTTTTTTTTTCATTTTCCTTTTCATTTTTTTTAAACGAATTGGCTCATGTGATTATGGTAGCTGCCAAGTCCAAGATCTGCAGTCAGCAAGCTGGAGTCCCAGGAGAGCCAACGGTGCTGTTCCAGCCTGAACACCAACAGGCCTGAGACCCAGTAACAGCAGATGCTTCTTTAGTTTGAGTCCAAAGGCAGGAAAAAAGCAATGCCCCTGCTAACAGCAGTCAGGCAGGAGGTCCTCAGCCTTTTGTTCCATGCAGGCCTTCAACTGATTGAATGAGGCCCACTGCATTAGCAAGGAAAACCTACTTTATTTAATCTGTCAAGTTAAATGTGAGCCTCATCCAAAAACATACTCACAGAAATACCCAGAATGCTTGTCCAAATATCTGGGCACCTTCTGGCCCAGTTAAGTTGACACATAAAATTAATGATTAAGCCCAATTTTTATTTGGGCTTCCCTGGTGGCTCAGATGGTAAAGAATCCGTTTGCAGTGTGGAAGACCTGGGTTTGACCCCTGGGTAGGCAAGAGTCCCTGGAGGAGGACATGACAACCCACTGCAGTATTCTTGCCTGGATAATTGCCATGGACAGAGGAGCCAGGGGGCACAAAGAGTTGGATGTGACTGAGCAACTAAGCATGGCACGATTACCTATTATCATTAGGGAAATCCCTGTATTAAAGAATATTGACATATGAAAGGTCTGCCATACACGTCACACAATTTCTTTGAAATGGTTGTACCAGTTTACATTTCATTCACCAGACTACAACAGGGCCTGTCACACCATATAATGAAGAAAACTATGCTCAGGTGTTGCAGCAGATTAAAAGGAAAGAACAGAGCAGTGGGGTTAGGCAACAAGTACTGAGACTTGCAGCTTTGAGTGAGTCAGTGAAGTTGCTTAGTGGTGTCCTATTCTTTGAGACCGTATGGACTTTAACCTATCAGGCTCTGACAATGGGATTTTCCAGGCAAGGATACTGGAGTGAGTTGCCATTTCCTTCTCCAGGGGATCTTCCCAACCCAGGGATCGAACCCAGGTCTCCTGCATTGCAGGCAGACACTTTACCATCTGAGCCACCAGGGAAGCTAAGTGAGTACAAAACAGCCCAGAAGAAGCTGACTAGATGTGGTGATCTGAAACTAACTTGCTCTTTATAAGCTCCATGTTTCAAAGATTCCATCTTGAAATTACCGTCAGCACTTTTGGTACTTGTTCTGCATTGCAAGTCCTATGCCTGTTGACTTGCCTCCCCAGTCCTGCTCCAAATTGGCTACTGCCTGCTGGCCATCCTCTTGTCTTGCCCTGACACTCTTGATATTCAGTTTCTGCGACTACTATCAAGCAGCTTTCTTCAACAGATGGTGGAAAGAGGATTCTAGACACAGGAATTAGCACGAGAGAGAGAGAACCTGAGAACTTTCATTAAAAATGAAACATATGTCAGTACCAGGTATTGACCATATAAGAGATGGAAGCATAAGCACTAGTGGCAGTGAGAGGGTGGAAGGCCTTGAAATGCAGGGCGCACGGGACGAAGGGTATAATAACTCAGTCATCTCTAACCTGTGCCACCACTTCACCAACTTCCTCACTCACTGTCAATGTTTCATCAGTAGAAATGACTTAATGTTCCTGGATTCTGCTCTGCTTTGTCTCTGAGCCTTGGCATGTACTCTTCCCTCCACTTGAAACAACGCTCTTAATTGTTATCAATGACTGGCTCCTACTGTCCTTAGGACTCATCTCTTGCGCATACCCATGCCCGTGTCCCTATAAGTCAGGATGGCCAACAGAAACATACATCCTGAGTGACCCTTTGAACCTGGAGAAAACCTAATTAAAGCTTTCAGATAAGTCCTCATTGCCTTTAGGATCAAAATCTGGAAACATGGAGCCTCAAACAATCTAGTTCTGATTGTCACTTCAGTCTCATCTTTCAAGACTTCATGCTCCAAGGTCCAAGAATGTTGATCGTCTTTCAGACCTTGAACTTGATGCCCACTGTCACCTCTGGGCCTCTGCACTCTTTCCACGAGGAACACGCCTCTCTCTGGAACTCACTCCTCTAGGTGGCTGACTTCCTATTCACCCCCAAGTCTCAACCTAAAGGTCACTTTCTCAGGGGAATATTCTATGGGCTCCAGATTTGATTAGCTACTTTCCCACTCATTATACTACCAAAGCCCCCTGACCTCTCTTTAACATAATAGTCATTAAGCTTTATGAATTATTTATTTTGTCTTTTTTTCACTACATTGAAAGCCCGTAGCGTAAAATGGTATTTATTTAGCTTACCTTTTCATCTCCATAGTTGAACAAACTGTCTTCAGCAGATTTTATCTCTATTATTTCATAGTAGGTATTTCAAATTATTTGCTAAATGAATGAATAATGTGTGTGTATGCACATGCACACATACATGGAAGATACCCTGAATGCCAGATGTGATGGTTAGTCTCCATTTACCCTCTCCCAGGACCTATTTTCTGCTCTACTTTGCCCTCCTCTGTGTTTCAGGAGGCTGACTCTGTCAGGTTACATCACATTTGTGATCTGGCTTCCACTGGATTCAGACAATGGGAAGCACCAATGGAAAATTAGGAAACTGAGCAGAGAGAGGCTCGGGCATTTCTTCCTGGCTTTGGTGCCTTTTCTCTGGCAGCTGTTGTGACTCTCTGTGGCTGAAGCCCCTGCTGAAAGGCTGTTTTCCAAGGCTCCAGTTCTTACCAGACTGTAATACACTATCTCTACCTCCTGTCCTCTGGCTCTAGAGGAGATACTAGCTTCTCATTGAGTGTATTCTCCAGGTGCCCCCAAGTCCTTTGTTTGTTCTCATCACTCTCTAAGACTATTCATTACAGTCTCTACATTTAAACTCTCTGAATGAATCCTGGCTCCTTATTTTCCTCTCCTCTCCCAACTGCCAGCCCTCATTTGGGCGGCTCACTCGGTTGCCTGGCACTTAGCTTGCTCTATTTACCGATCTCTTATCCCCACTGGATGGCGAGTGCCTTGAGGGCAGAGAAAATATCTTATTTATCTCTCCAACCTCAGGGTCTAAGATAGCACCTAGCCTATAATGAATAATTAATTGTTGGTCTCCATCTCATCTGTAAAATTGGGCTGAATGATCTCTAAAACCATTTTTAACTCTTCCTAAGCAAAAGAGACAAAATGTTCTTTTTAGATCTCCCCTATTGGAAAAGCTCTCCAGGAAGATGCAAACACATTTGTCTTTTCTGGGATGATGCTGAATCTGTCTCTAGTGGGGTAGATGCCTAAAGAAGCCCATCTTAAGCAATTTATGTTGGAGAAGAGATTTACCGCAAAATATCACAGTTCAGATCAGATTTAATAGACCAATAAATGGCTGCTTAACAAGGACATTTGGTTACTGTTACATTAAGTTTCCTAAGGGACTCTGTTCTATTCTACTAAAAGGCTGCAAAGGGCTATAAAAGTAGAAGCCTTCCAAATTTAATTAAAAAAAAATCCAGTCCTTTTTGGAAATTGTTTTTCTTAAATGACAGTATGAAAACAAGCCTCAAACATTTTCTTTTCTAGGCACTTCCTTCATGTATTTTGGGGAAAGTCTGGCCTGACTTACAAGGAAACCCCTTAATTGTCCCTTAAAAGTAGAATTGCGTCATTGTGGATAAGACGTGGTGTTCAAATAGCTCCCTGGGGGCCGGGCTCTTGGAAACTCAGCAGGATTTTAATTGTAAGCAGACAATTTGTTTTGGATTGTATGCAGAGCATGAAAATATAACTGCTATAGGATCTAACAACATATAAGAGGATTAAAGTCTAGTATTTCTCTCCTGCTTTACTTCTTGGTCCGAGGCAGTTTTGAAAGCCAGGAATTTACCACACAAGGTTATTGTGAGTCCTTTTGAAAATCTGAATTGTATTAATTATTAGACCCCAGCATCTTGAGGGGCTATATCAGTCTCGTTCACTCATATCACCAGTGCCTAACATTATTGCTCATATCATCTGTGCCCAACAAATATACTGCATTTCATCAATTCTAAGGTGCTTTTTTTTTTTTTCACAATTTAAATGTTTTGAAATCAGAATGCCTTATATCATCAATGGCATGTCGCAGATTAAATGGCTTTTCCTTTTTTCAGTGATACCCCAAATCATACCTATTACATCTGATAGCATCTTTGACTCAGTGAAATGTGGAATGCCAAGTGCCTATACTGAACCAGATTCTATGTCAAGTCCTTTAATGCATTATTCATTATACCATGTGATAATAACTCTTTAATGTGGGTACGATTATCTCCATTTGACGAGGCTCAGAGTAGTGCAGTCAACTGTCTAGAGTAACAATTTCTACTAGGAAATATAGAGTTGGCCTCAAACCCAAGTCTGACTCCAAAGCATATAATCTTCCCATTATATCATGCTCTCTCCCAGTGGAGACTTCAGATAAACATATTTTAGAAACTATATGTTAAAATCTGAGATGCTTCATTGCAGTTTAACATTCTCTACCCTGGTTGTCCTGAATTCAAGCAACAAATCCCATCTCGGGGAGCTCTCAAAAGAGATCAAGATGTATTAATTAGTTCATATTCTTGGTGACAAAGCGAGAGAATTATTGGAAGTATCTTCCCAGGTGGTGCAAGTGTAAAGAACCCTTCTGTCAATGCAGGAGGCACAAGAGACATGTGTTAGATTCCCAGGTCGGGAAGATCTCCTGGAGGAGGGCCTGGCAACCCACTCCAGTACTCTTGCCTGGTGGCTCTCATGGACAGAGGAGCCTGGCGGGCTACAATCCACAGGTTCTCTAAGAGTCGGACACGACTGAAGCCATTGAACACGCAGCCATAGGTACCTCAGCTCCAAGGCTAGGCAGATGTTGGATATAGCTGGAGCCCAGGAACTATTGGAACCAGAGACTCCAAGACTGATGGGATACTGTCCTGTCTCTGTTTCTCTCTGTGAACAACTTCATTCTTCTCTTTTACTGGAAGCGCATGATTTACACAAAGCAAAACCATAGCCCTTAAGAGTTCCAGAGTCACACATCTTAGAGCTTCAGCTGTTGAGACAGATTGAAAGAACTCTTTCTAAAGCAAATCTAAAAATCCCAAGGTAAGGGTTCATTGGCCCAGAGTTCAAGTATATGCCTTGGTCACCCCTAGAGCTAAAGTCTTGGGTAGAGTCACACTCATGTTGCATGGCAGGTCCCACAGTAACTATGTGACAGGAGCTGGAGGGCAAGCAGAGCAAGTTCCAGAAAACAATTAGCAGTAGGCAGGAATTTCTCTGATGTCTGTTCTACAAAGCAATCAGAGATGTCCAGAAACCATATTTAGAGATGATTACAGAAGAAGCATCACTAAAAACAAAGCTAGTGGAGGTGATGGAATTCTAGTTGAGCTATTATTTCAAATCCTAAAAGATGATGCTGTGAAAGTGCTGCACTCAATATGACAGCAAATTTGGAAAACTCAGCAGTGGTCACAGGACTGGAAAAAGTCAGTTTTCATTCCAATCCCAAAGAAAGCCAATGCCAAAGAAAGCTCAAACTACCGCACAATTGCACTCATCTCACACACTAGCAAAGTAATGATCAAAGTTCTCGAAGCCAGGTTTCAACAGTATGTGAACTGTAAACTTCCAGATATTCAAGCTGTATTTAGAAAAGGCAGAGGAACCAGAGATCAAATTGCCAATATCCACTGGATCATCAAAAAAGCGAGAGAGTTTCAGAAAAACATGTATTTCTGCTTTATTGACTACGCCAAAGCCTTTGACTGTGTGGATCACAACAAACAATGAAAAATTCTTAAAGAGACGGGAATACCAGACCACCTGACCTGCCTCCTGAGAAATCTGTATGCAGGTCAAGAAGCAACAGTTAGAACTGGACATGGAACAACAGACTAATTCCAAATCAGGAAAGGAGTAAATCAAGGCTGTATATTGCCACCCTGCTTATTCAACTTATATGCAGAGTACATCATGAGAAATGCCAGGCTGGACGAAGCACAAGCTGGAATCAAGATTGCTAGGAGAATTATCAATAACCTCAGATATGCAGATGACATCACCCAAAGTGAAGAAGAACTAAAGAGTCTGTTGATGAAAATGAAAGAGGAGAGTTGCCTTAAAGAAAGAAAAAGTTGACTTAAAACTCAGCATTCAAAAAACTAAGATCATGGCATTGAGTCCCATCACTTCATGGCAAATAGATGGGGAAACAATGGAAACAGTGACAGACTTTATTTTGGGCGGCTCCAAAATCACTGCAAATGGTGACTGCAGCCATGAAATTAAAAGACGCTTGCTCCTTGGAAGAAAAGCTATGACCAAACTAGACAGCATATTAAGAAGCAGAGATATTACTTTGTCAACAAAATGCTATCTAGTCAAAGCTATGGTTTTTCCAGTAGTCCTGTATGGATGTGAGCGTTGGACTATAAAGAAAGCTGAGCACTAAATAAATAATGGATGTTTTTAAACTGTGGTGTTGGAGAAAACTTCTGAGAGTCCCTTGGACTGCAAGGAGATCCAACCAGTCCATCCTAAAGGAAATCAGTCCTGAATATTCATTGGAAAGAATGATGCTGAAGCTGAAACTTCAATCCTCTGGCCACCTGATGCGAAGAACTGACTCATTTAAAAGACCCTGATGCTGGGAAAGATTGAAGGTGGGAGGAGAAGGGGACAACAGAGGATGAGATGGTTGGATGGCATCACTGGCTTGATGGACATGAGTAAACTCTGGGAGTTGGTGATGGACAGGGAAGCCTGGCGTGCTCAAGTTCACGGGATCTCAAAGAGTCGGATATGACTCAGCAACTGAACTGAACTGAACTGAGAGAAGAAGGGTAACAATATTTCCAGGTGGGGAGACTGGTGGGAAAGAGAATTCCAAACAGACCTGGAAGGGTGGCTATGATATGAGCATATGGAGATGGGAGGCCTTACCAGGTGGGGAAGCAATGTAGTCTGGTTAGGAGCTGACTGTGTAATAACACAAAGACACAGGTGTAAATTAAATTTAGTGGCATGGAGGAAAATATATATGAAGATGTGATAAAGAAGACCTGACTCTGAGGAAGGAGGGACAGCTTCCTTGGAAAAGTGCTGTTTCAGTTGTGATCAGAAGGATGAGTAGACAAAAACAAAGTGAAGACCTGGGATGATAGAGGGAAGATTTCTAGATGGAAGGAAATGTATGTAAAAGATCCTGTCATGGGGGAAGCAAGTCAGGTTTGTGCAACTAGAAGGACAGCTGCTTCTGATCTCTTTCTGGGTCTTGGTTAAAGCCCACTGAAGTTATCTCTTTATGCAAACCTAACCAGGTCATTTACCTACCTAAAGCTCTTATATTACTTCTCATCACCTAGAACAGCACTTTCCAACAGCATCAAGGCACACTGCTGTGTCACAAATGACTTATAGAGTCCCTCCATCCCTGGAGTAGGCATCCTCTTCCATTTACTCCACTGTGCCATAGGAAATCCCACTCCAGTACTCTTGCCTGGAAAATCCCATGGATGGAGGAGCCTGGTGGGATATTGTCCATGGGGTCGCTAAGAGTCGGACACGACTGAGCGACTTCACTTTCACTTTTCACTTTCATGCATTGGAGAAGGAAATGGCAACCTACTCCAGTGTTCTTGCCTGGAGAATCCCAGGGGTGGGGAAGCCTGGTGGGCTGACATCTACGGGGTCACACAGAGTTGGACACTACTGAAGTGACTTAGCAGCAGCAGCAGCCATAGGAAATAAAATATACTCTAATTTTCTATGAGCACCATGATGAGACAAAAGCTGAAAAGCACCAATGAGAATAAAATTCAAATATCTAGCTTACAACTTAGTTCTCCTCTCTAATTTCACTGCCATGTACATCAGTCACAGTCTTCCAATTCACCTTCATGATATAGACACAGATGAGTCTTAGTGGGGAGCTGGGATTTCCTTCCACCTTTCCTCCCTACTTGATTTCAGAGTAGCCTTTGTAGGCACCTTCATGAAACTGACTCCTGAGGACTAGATCCTTCTTTGCACTCTCTTCTTTTCTATAAACACGAGGCATATACAACTTGTTAATATTTTCCCCCAGCCCTCCTCCTACCACACACCATCAAACAAAATAGTTTCACACTGCTGTGCCTTTTCACTTCTTCTGTCTTCCTGGAATGCCCTGATCCAAATCCCTTGGAGTCTAATAATGAGGGATATTAATGTGGTAGTGGCTTAGTTGCTAAGTCATGTCCAACTCTTGCGACCCCATGGACTGTAAGTCGCCGGACTCCTTAGCCCATGTGATTTCCCACTGCAAGAATAGTGCAGTGGGTTGCCATTTCCTTAGCAAAGACGATGAGGAAGCCCTGGCTAACTAGAGTTAAAGGGTGACTTCACCACAGGATTTCTCAGCACTTTCCGCATGGTGAGTTGCACTGTGAATTTCTAGGAAGGGTTATTTGGGATCCTGGGTTTCCCAAAACTCCTTAACCACAGAGCCACTGTAGGTGGAACATCTGTGGGAAGGGGAAATGTTCCCAAGGTCACATAGACGGGAATATGAAGAAATATGGGGTTTGTGCTTAGGATGCAGAGAAGTCAAGGAGGAGGAAGCGGGTGAGACAGAGAAGGCAGATGAGAAAAAGGAGGAGGGGAGGAGACACCTCTCCAAGGATGAAGGCTCCCCTTCAAAACCTAGAGATTTATCAGATTGCCCCTATCTACACGGAATTACTTTTTCCCTTGGCAGAATCCCCCAGAATTGGGCTTGTGTGGAGGGTGAAAAATTAAGTAGACAAAGCCATCTCCTGCTGCTACTTGGGAACCTGGTTAATAACTATCCCTAGAGGGTGAGGAACATGCCTCTCCTCTTTCATTAAGGTCTCAGCTGTAAGGATGGTCACCACTTGCTGTGACGATGGCTTTTGCAGCAGCCTTTCCTTCCGTATCTCAAACAATAGCTCTTCAGGCCCTGGTCAGAATTCTAATGACCGTGCTGATGACCATAGCATCATTACTTAATATTCTACCAGGACTGTACATTCATAACTACTTTAACCAACAATATACTAATAATAATAATGTTACTGATCATAGTTACCATACACTGAACATCTTTTATGTATCAGGAACAGTGCAAAACAATGTGCATAATCAGTATTCAAAGCATGGGAGCAGGGTGATTATAAATATGCCTTTTTTGTCCTAACTGCATGAGTTGCATCATAACCTGGGTTGCAATTAAGGTCATATTTTCATGGTTAAACATTATGATGAGCATGACTCTGGCTTCCCTCTTTCATTTTGTTTCTTCTCTTTGAATTGCTTTCCTCATCCAAAAACTCAGGCTATTTCTAATAACTCTCAAAGGAAGAAAAGGAAGCTTTAATCCGTGTATGAGTGGCTCTGCTTTCTAGCTTCTGACACTACTGCCTGGGCTCATCATCACAGTCTGGTCCCGCCTAGTCACCTTCATGCTCACCTCCTGCCTTAGTGCCATTCTTATTTTTTCAGACCCTTTCAAAGTTTCAGAGGTTTTTTTTTTTGTTTTTTTTTTAAGGAAGGACAACACTATCTTCTCAATGCTATTCTTGGCCATGGTTGCTCCACATCTGTGCTTCCAACTATCCTCAAAGAATTTCCACCAGCAGAATCAGAGGCCACATAGTTGATTGAAATGATCTTCCCTTTGTACCTTTGAGGGCTGATATTGAACATGGATAATCAGTCAAGAATATGCTTCCCTATTTCACAGTGGTAAAAAAAAAATATCTGCTTGCCAGTGCAAGAGATGTAGGTTCGATATATGCATTGGGAAGATTCCCTGGAGAAGGAAATGACAACTCACTCCAATATTCTTGCCTGAGAAATCCCATGGACAGAGGAGCCTGACAGGCTACACTGCATGGGGTTGCAAAAGAGTTGGACAAGACTTAGCAACTAAACAACAGTAACAATAATCAGTCAAGAAATTTCCTCATGGATTTCTAAAAATTTTATTTATTTGTTTTAATTGGAGGCTAATTACTTTACAATACTGTGGTGCTTTTTGCCATACATTGACACGAATCAGCCATGGGTGTACACGTGTCCCCCCATCCTGAACCCCCCTCCCACCTCCCTCCTTACCCCATCCCTCTGGGTTTTCCCAGAGCACCAGCTTTGAGTGACCTGCTTCATGCATTGAACTTGGACTAGTCATCTATTTTATATATGGTAGTATACATGTTTCAATGCATTACTCTCAAATCATCCCACCCTCGCCTTCTCCCACAGAGTCCAAAAGTCTGTACTTTACATATGTGTCTCTTTTGCTGTCTTGCATATAGGGTCATCGTTACCATCTTTCTAAATTCCACATATATGCGTTAATATACCGTATTGGGGTTTCTCTTTCTGACTTACTTCACTCTGTATAATAGGCTCCAGTTTCATCCACCTCATTAGAACTGACTAAAATGCATTAATTTTATAGCTGAGTAATATTCCATTGTGTATATGTGTCACAACTTCCTTATCCATTCGTCTGCCGATGGACATTTAGGTTGCTTCCATGTCCAAAACAGTGCTGCAATGAACAGTGGGGTACACGTGTCCCTTTCAATTCTGGTTTCCTTGGTACGTATGCCCAGAAGCGGAATTGCTGGGTCATATGGCAGTTCTATTTCCAGTTTTTTTAAGGAATCTCCATACTGTTCTTTGTAGTGGCTGTACTAGTTTGCATTCCCACCAACAGTGTAAGAGGGTTCCCTTTTCTCCACACCCTCTCCAGCATTTATTGTTTGTAGATTTTTTGATGACAGCCATTCTGACTGGCATGAGATGATACTTCATTGTGGTTTTGATTTGCATTTCTCTGATAATGAGTGATGTTGAGCATCTTTCCATGTTTGTTAGCCATCTGTATGTCTTCTTTGGAGAAATGTCTGTTTAGTTCTTTGGCCCACTTTTTTATTGGGTCGTTTATTTTTCTGGTTTTGAGCTGCATGAGCTCAAGCAGCTCATTTTCTTTTTTTTTTTTAAAGCAACTCTAACTGTCCTTTTCGCCAACAGACTTCAGCTGGGCTGTCTCTAGTCCACACTACAGCTGAATACCGAAACGAAAGTTCAGGTCTCAATGCCTTTTGTCTCTATGCAAATATTTCTATAGCCATCCAAGAGATTTTCTTCTAATTTGAAGGGAGAGAAGCCTCCCAAAGCCACAAATAAAAGACTTTACTACAGAATTCCCTTAGGCACTGTGTGCCCACTTGCCTCATGTATGTGCAACTAGAAAGGGCCATCGTGTGAAGAGACACCTTCCAGATCAAAGAAAGATGACTCCACTGGTGTCCAGGCTTTTTTCCTAGGCAGAGAGACAATTTTAAAATGGCAGGTTACTTAAAAAAGTGCTTTGGACCCCACTCAGATACCCCACTACATTTACACCACTGTCCTTTCTCTATCCAGCTTGCTGGCTCCTTCTGATTCTCCTATGCTCTAAACATGAGTTCATAATCCTCTGCTCTGCTCTTTCTCTTGACATCTAAATTCCAGCTTCAGCATCCACTATGTTGGTGACTCTACAATTCTCATTTTCTCACCAGAGCTCTGTTGGGTACCTACCTAGAGTCTGGCACTTACATGGTGCCCAATAAATTCCTTATCTCTAACTGACAAAGGACATCGTCAATTATACAGTCCCTTTCATCAGAAATTAAACAAGTCTAAAACTGAGCTTTTCCTCCCATAGAAATGGACCCTCTCCAAGTCTCCTACTCTTAGTGATGCCATCAGCTTCTCAACCAAACTTCAAGTCAGTAAGTTCATCTGAGTCAATTTCTCCCTACCACTTGCTGCTCTTTTCTGGCCCATTTCTGCACTTGTCCAACGGGGATAATAATATTGCCTCCCTCCTAGCGTCCAGCATATAGAAGGCAATAAATGCTAAGCTTTATTAATTTTTAAATTCAGGAGCTATATTTTCTGTAACTGGAACCTTGCCATGGTCGTCTGAGGACAAAGGATGGACCCCTATTAAATGGTGGTTCTTAGTGTGATGACACTGTTCACACAGTAAAAGTGTTATTAAATATAAAAGGGGGCATATAATTTGTTACTCCTATAATGAGACTTTCTGGGGAGACCAGAGTGGCTGCCAGGCACATCCAAAAATGGCTTGAGAGAGGGCAGGGGCAGGAAACGTGGTTGGGATTTTATGGAGGCTGCAGGGTGAGGATGGGGTGAGGGTTCCCACGCATGATTTAAATTTCCCACTTGTGCCAAAGGAGGGACTACTGGACTTAGCAGTGTGCTCAGATATGGAGTTCGGGGAGAAGAAGAGGGTGAGGCTTAGAAGCATCAAAAAAGAAAAAAAAAAAAAATGAGATTCTTTACTATAAAGCTAATAGGGCAGATCTCAGCCAGTCAGCTACCATATTGTCTCAATTTTTAATCTGAATTCTCTCTAACATGTGCCTCTAGGGGCTTCCCAGGTATTGCCAGTGGTAAAGAACACGCCTGCCAATGCAGGAGACATAAGAGATGAGGGTTTGATCCCTGGGTTGGGAAGATCCCCTGGAAGGGGAAATGGAAACCCACTCCAGTATTTGTGCCTGGAGAATCCCATGGACAGAGGAACCTAACAGGCTACAGTCCATGAAGTCACAAAGAGTCAGACATGACTGAAGTAACTTAGTTAGCACTTGTGTGCTTTTTCCCTCCTCTCTTATGATCCTAAATGGATAAAGTTTCTAATCACTTTTTTAATTCGAGTAGCACAAAACCTGCTTTCTGGATTTCCTACATCTATTTCTCTGACCTTCTCTTGTTCGCTTTGTCCACAGCCATGTTTTTGCTAATGTAATAGCGCAAATGTAAACTTCCTTCTCACTATGAGGTTCAAAGAGGTTTCCCACGTGACTTTTTAAAACATAGTCTGAAAATTCCTTGACATTCTGCCTAAAAAGAGGTGGGGTCTATGTCCCCTTCCCTTGATCATGAGGTGTCACAGAAATGATGCTATCAACTTCCCAGAGTAGGTCAGTAAAGGCCATGCAGTTCTATCTGGTCTTCTCAGAATGCTTGCCCTGGGGAAGCCAGCCACCCTCTAAGAAGTCTGGATTCAAGCCAACCATGCTACAGAGGCTATGGACAGGGGCTCCTGTGGACAGTTCCGGCTGAGCTCCCAGTCAGCACCCAGCAGCAACTGCAGCCTGGGAATGAGCCACGCTGGACACCCAGACCAACCAAGACTGTGGCCTACAGCCTCAGAAGACCCCAGACTCTAACCATATGAGTGACCCCAAATAAAAGCTCCTCAGTAAGCCCTTCCCAAAGGTCCAACCCACTATACTGGGAGTAAATCATATGGTTGCTGTTTTATGTCACTCATTTTAGGGTAATTTGTTATGTGGTAATAATGACTAGAAAACGATCATTTTTTGGCATTAAATGTGGACTTTCAAAGAATAATTTTTTAAGAATATCGACAATTATATATGTGGAATTTGAAAACAAAACAAAACTAGTATCTATACTAGATCTTACCTTTTCCTAAAAAACTTTCTGAGGGCCAAAACCAACCAAGGCACAAATGGAGGAATAGTGGAACTTCTGTCCCTGTGACAGACAGTGACAAGAGACATTAAGGGTGATGATGTTCTAGCACCTTTAAACCACATCATATGTATTGTGACTATCATTTAGCAAATCTGTGGTTTTGCTGAAAGAAAAAGAAAGCTGACTACTTTTCCTTTGGAAATAATGGCACTCTTCGTAGTAAGGATGATGTTGGGAGAATGGCCTGAATATTGGGTTTTCAGAAAGTCTTCAGCATAGTGTAATATATTTAAGTAGAAGATATTTGTATAGAAAATCAGAACATACCCTGGACTAGGTGTCCTTTTTTCAAGCTACCATTTACTACCCGGTTTCCTGATCAGGAAAATGGGACGAATAGAAATCACTTTCCTAATTCAGAGAGAGTTTGGGGAAAGGTACAGATCTCTTTACAAGAAAAAGATTGTTATTATCATTATTACCTAGTTGAGGACACAAATGGGGGAAAGAAGGAGATTCACTCTAGCAGGTTGCTGGGCCAATGCAGCCCCACCCAAGTGGCTGGACCAGAAGCTCCTAGTGCAGCTGACTACTACTGGTGGAATTGTCTGACTGAACAGGATGTTTTGACATATATTGACAGGGGCAGCTCAGGAAATCCCCTCTTCACTCCAGCAGTGACTCACAGAGACTCAGAGCAAAAGTGTGCTGGGGGAGTCTCCTGAGCCTGAAACACACTGGATCGAGACGAGAACTGGTCCTCCAAGGAAGGGAGGAAGTGCCACTGCAGGCTTTGGAGTCACAGAGAATTGAATTAAACCCTGGCTCTGCCACTCTGTGGCCATGTGACAACAGAAAAGTTTCTAATGCTCTTTGAGTTTCAGTGGCCTCATACCTAAAGTGAAGATAATCATACCCAGCTCAAAGAGTTGGTGGGAGATTTGAAACTGGAGAAGGAAAAAAAAAAATCAGAGTTCTTCATAAGAGTAGGCAGTCAAGGAAAACCCCCAATACCCACTGACAGCACAATGTCTAAATATATAGTGATACAGTCACACAATAGAAGACAGTAAAGGAAAAAAGGCAGTAAAAGGAATAAACCATAGTCATATGCTCCAGAGTGGTGAATCTCTAATATAATATATGCAATTGTATGTGTGTGTGTGCATACTGTATATTAAAGTAAGGAATAAACACTGCTAGAGTCAGTAGCCTTTGGGAAGGGTTAATTTGGCTGGGGGTGGAGGGAAAAGGAAAGAAGAGGAACATACCGGTAAACACCGATGTTCTAATTGTTGAACTTGGTGGCAATTTCAAGAATATTTTATTTTACTATTAATAATGATGATGGACATTTCCTCATTGCTAACATGATGAAAGTATACCACGAACTAAGGATTAGAATGAATTCAGTTTTGTGCAAAACAGCACAGGATAAGCATTCCATAAATATACCTTCCTGTCTCCTTGTCTCCTCGCTAACCTTCTTCTTCCAACAATTTTTTTTTAAGAGCAAAGCATTTTCTTTAATGTGTTTGTTTCCTTCACAATGCATATAGGGAGGATCCTTTGTCCACACATCTTTAATTAAAGCTAAAAATTACGATATTGCTATGCTTAAATTGTTTCTATGTTTGGTAACTGTTTTAATTATACCGTTGTCTGTTTCTCTTTTCCATCATGTTTTTTCTAACTTCTCACCTATATTTGTAACACAATAAGGGGGACATGCAGTAAGATATTCAAATAATTGAAAAGAAAATGCTAGCACTGACAAGATAAAGCCGAGACCTCGGAGCCGACACGTAAGGCCTCTCATAGTCTTGCACCAAGCTCAAACCCATCCCTCAATACACCTCCCTTCCAGTCAAACCGAAAGTCTTGCTGTTCCCCAGCATGCTATAACTGTTTACACCTCTACCCCGTACCCGTTTTGAATGCCTTCAGCACCCTTTTTTTTCTTTCTCGGAAAATTCCTGCTCTTTTTTCTGAACCACACTTAAATGTCACTTCCCCCACGAAGCCTTCCTGAGCAGCCCCAGGAAGGCTGTTGCTGTCTCTTCTGGGCTCCTGCATTACTTGAAAAATACCACTATTTTAGCCCCTAACACAGATATTGAAATTATTTCTTCACATGTGGTTCCCCTACCGCTCTGAGGAAGGGTTATATCTTGTTCACCTCAGAAGTGTCTGGTGCACTACAGACAAGAAACTAAAGACGTGTAGGAGTGAGTGAGAGGTTGTTATAACAAACATTTCATACCTCCTCTGCTCACAGGCAATTCTTTGACTGTAGTGTGGTGCTGACATGGGAGTGCTAACGAGACCAAATGTCCAGTCAGGGAGGTTTCTTGGAGAAGAGATTTAGTGGGAGCCTTGAAGGATCAGAAATCTGGAAAAGGGAGTATCTTCTCTGTGGACTCCATCAGTCCCTAGTTGCTGTCTTTCTGGTTCTACACCCAGAAGACTCTCCCCCGCCTAGAAACAGAGGTCCTGTGAGACCCAAGAAGGGAGATTACTCTCTTGTGAGAGCTTCACAGGAAACACATAAAAAAGCACTTGTGGATACAACTTTAGATGGCCTGGAAACAATTTCCAGAGGGGGAAAGTTGTAAGATATTTTTGTATTACACCTACTTGGTGAAATATCTCCCATCTTCCGAAAGTGTCCACTGATGGAAAGAAAGTCGGTATAATTGAACTGAGACTATAAAAGAGGTCAGTCAGACAGTGAATACTATAGTGGCTTCTGGTAAGTGATAGGAGCACACACGAGCAAGTACTACAGACTATCAGGAAAAAAACAGTATGCTGCAGTGACTAAAGAACAGGATTTGGAATTAGATTTGGGCTCATGTTTCATCTACCTAGTTAAATATCCTTGAATAAGTTACTCAACTTTTTTGATTATTTAGCTTGTAACTAATGACACAGGCAGAAAACAACATTTTATCTTACTGGATTGTTGTAAGATTCGGTTTGGTTCGGTTCGGTTGCTCAGTCATGTCCGACTCTTTGCGACCCCATGGACTGTAGCCTACCAGGCTTCTCCGTCCATGGGATTCTCCAGGCAAGAATACTGGAGTGGGTTACCGTTTCCTTCTCCAGGGGATCTTCCTGACCCAGGGATCGAATCCGGGTCTCCCGCATTGGAGGCAGACGCTTTAACCTCTGAGCCACCAGGGAAGCCACGTTGTAAGATTAAATGAGATGTAAAAACAACGGAAGGAAAGCTATGACCAACCTAGATAGCATGTTAAAAAGCAGAGACATTACTTTGCCAACAAAGGTTTGTCTAGTCAAAGCTATGGTTTTTCCAGTGGTCATGTATGGATGTGAGAGTTGGACTATAAAGAAAGCTGAGTGCCAAAAAATGGACGCTTTTGAACTGTGATATTGGAGAAGACTCTTGAGAGTCCCTTGGACTGCAAGGAGATCCAACCAGTCAATCCTAGAGGAGATCAGTTCTGAATATTCATTGGAAGGACTGATGCTGAAGCTGAAACTCCAATAATTTGGCCACCTGATGTGAAGAACTGACTCACATCAGTTGGAAAAGACCCTGATGCTGAAAAAGACTGAAGGAGGGAGGAGAAGGGGACGACAGAGGATGAGATGGTTGGATGGCATCACCAGCTCGATGGACATGAGTTTGAGTGAACTCCAGGAGTTGGTGATGGACAGGGAGGCCTGGCGTGCTGCAGTCCACAGGGTTGCAAAGAGTCGGACATGATTGAGCAACTGAACGGAACTGAAAAACCATGATTGTATCAGAAGTATTCAATAAATGGCAGCAATTACTATTAAACTCTCTGTTTGCTTCAAGAATTAAAAAAAAGTGAGAGGCAGGCAATATTACCTACCTCCCAGGAGGGTTAAATGAGGATGTGTTCCGTACAAATATTGAGAATAGTGTTCAGCACTGGGCTCAACATACAATGAATATCTGAATCAAGAAGAGAAGAAAGCTTGAAAAGAGGAAGTTGATCTAAGATTTCTCGGGGACTTCCCTGGAGGTCCAGTGGTTAAGACTCTGAGATCCCAGTGCAGGGGGTGTGGGTTTGATCTCTGGTGGGGGAACTAGGATCCCACATGCCACACAGTGGCAAAAAAAAAAAAAAAGAAAATTCTTAATATTTTTTTCCAGAGATGTAGGCAGATATCCTCTTAAAGTCTTAAATAGCTATGAGTCATTTCACCAGGAAAAAAAAAAAGTAATCTATGTATATATTATTTTAAAATTCTAATAAAATTGTGGTGACCTCCTGAATTCTAGAGTACTTGGACCCCCAGGCTTAAAATACCTGGTCTAAATAAAGGTGAAAATATAGGTCAGAGGAAATGGGAACTACACCGTAGATTTTCTTTTCCTTGGTTATAAATAAGTAGGTCTATTATTCATTTTAAAAACTCTTGTTAGCTGAAGTAGGCAGACTGTTAAGTGTAAATTAATAAACTCTTTTGGTGGAAGAAACAGGAACAAGTGGCAAATATTTAATCTTTTCGAAGTTGGAGTGGTTTAGTCTCTGCTCTTTTTGTGCATGCTATAGATTTTAATCCCCTTTTGGCCTCTTCCTTTGATTAGAGCTAATGGAATTGTTCCCCACTTATGTCCTCATTTTCCATTCCTCAACCTGTCTGGACTTTTGCCTCCGAAGGTTAACATCACTATGAAGTAATGTAATTCATCATTACGAGTTAGACAGATTTATTCAGAGTTCTCCCTCCACAGCTGTCTGTAAGCATGGTGAATCTGACATCCGGATCGCCCACTGGGGTTGAATATTATATTTACTTTATCTAAGCCCAAAGCTAAGAAGCAGAGAACCCTGAAAACCCCCACAAGTTTAGTGAACTTAAGTTTCAGTTAATTTGCCTTACTTTGGAATACTGAAGTTGGCCTTACCAACATTTACAGCTTGGATAAAACATGCAGATTCATAGATTCTAAACATCCCTAGGTTAGGAAGACTCCCTGGAGTAGGAAATAGCAACCCACTCCAGTACTCTTGCCTGGAAAATTCCATGGACAGAGGATCCTAGTGGGCTACAGTCCACGAGGTCACAGAGAGTCAGATACGACTGAGCCACTGAGCACGCACACACAACGTGTTCTAAGCAACACTGAAGCTTAGAAGGCCGTCTAAGGGACAGCACTGTTTCTTACAGAGCTTCCCTCTGAAAAGCTTCCCAACAGAGGCCCAGATGGCTACTATCATTCAGCTGGAAGTGCCTTAGGACCAGAGTCTTCTTTGCCATGTCTGGTATTCTAGGGAATGCATTTGGGGAATATCCTTGTCATCATCTCCACACTGGAGCCCCTTTTTGGAAGGGGACCTTCTAATAGTCTTTTCCATCCTGGGGCCATAGAGCTTTTTATACCGAAGAGTCAAAATCCGTCTACCCCACTGGAACTGATCTCTTCCTTGGAGGGGTGGGGAAAACCACATCTAACCCCTCTTCCACTTAACAGACATTCAGTGAACTGTTTAATTAATGCTCCATATACTATTTATTGAGCAATAATCATATCATACACACTGTGCCACACACATGGGGTATTTTGGTGAGCAGGACAGATCCGGCTCTTACAGAGCTTATGTCTCAGCAGGAGAGAGATTTGATGACCACTGTGACTCTTCTCATCTTCAGGGTGAGAAGTACATGGGTGCATGAGATGGGTGTGTGCAGTCCCATCACTATCCTGCTCAGGCTCTTCTAAATTCATTCTGAGTGGTCTAGGACCCTCTCAAAGGGTAGGGCGAGACTGAACACCAGGAAGAAGGCAAGGGAGAACTAAGCTTATCACTACTATCCTGGATTACTTTTCCCTGTGAATCTCTGAAGCTCTCATCATTATCAACCTTATTTGAGTCGCCCAGCTTCCCTTTGGAGTAGGGGATGAGGGCAATACGTAGACAACATGAGTGACTTGACAACATGAATTGAGACCATGGACTTTCCCATGTGGCCTGGGAAATTCCATGGACAGAGGAGCCTGGCAGGCTACAGTCCACAGGGATCACAGAGTTGGACACAGCTGAGTGATAACACAAGCATGATACCTGCTATCACAGAGTATTGTGATCGTTGCTGAGACTGTAAAGTAGAAGGCATAGGTCTTGCCCTCCTTGGCTTCTGATCTAGGAAATGACCTTACTAAGTAAGCTGGACCAACTTTATGGATATGTGACCTCTGCAGTCATGGGAGTAAAGGAAAGGGTGGGGGGGCTCAAGCTCAGAAGGAATCTGAAGTTGGTTTAATGCTCTGCTCTCACCATCTTGAAATTCTTCAATAATTTCTCAGCATGGGGCCCTGTATTTCTATTTTGCACTAGACTCCACAAATCATTATCACTGTAAGCAAGTTATTTAACCCCTCTGAGCTTTAACATCCTCACCTAAGACAAGATG